>NC_087472.1:75969950-76275486 GCF_036321535.1 Camelus dromedarius
TCCACATATGAGTGATCTCATATGGTATTTTTCTTTCTCTTTCTGGCTTACTTCACTTAAAATGACATTCTCCAGGAGCATCCATGTTGCTGCAAATGGCATTATGTTGTTGGTTTTTATGGCTGAATAGTATTCTATTGTTTAAATCTACCATATCTTCTTTATCCAGTCATCTGTTGATGGACATTTGGGCTGTTTCCATGTCTTGGCTATTGTAAATAGCGCTGCTATGAACATTGGGGTGCAGGTGTCATTTTGGAGTAGGGTTCCTTCTGGATATATACCCAGGAGTGGGATTCTTTTTTTAAATTACTAGAGCTTTGATACCTTGTTGTCAATCTACCAACATTATTTTTTTCCAATTACCTTATCTTCTTGTCTAATTTTTTATGATAGATAAAATTTTAAATTGTCTTTTCTTCTTTAAAGTTATTTTTTAAATTGTTGGGATATTATTTAGGATAGTTTTGAACTTAAGGATTAATTTGAGATACCAATCCACTTCAAGAGACATGGTGTATTTCTCTATTTATATACTTCTTTTTTTTAATAGCCTTCAGTAATGTTTTATGCTTTTCTTCTTGTAGTTCTTACATATTTCCTATATGATTGTATGAAGATAATTTATGGATTTTTGACTATTGCAAGTGTATAAAACAACACTTGATATTTGTATGATATAGAAGTCTTCTTATGTTGTTTAATTTCCTTATTAGCTCTAAAAGTTTATTGGTGGCTTCCTTTGGATCACCGTGGTAGAAAACAAATTCATATCTTCTATATAGAGATTTATTAATTGCTAAGATTTCCAATACTAATGAATGGTAATGGAAGTTGTGGCCATAATTATTTGGATATTAAGTATAGTGATTTGTATATTTTTTTGATACATTCAGTTCTTATATAATTAAGAACATTCTCTTCCAAGAGTTGTTTATCAATAATAAATATTCAAAGTTCTGTAACTACTGAGTTTGTTACCCACACTGTTTCCATTTTCTCACCTCCTAATCCTCTTCAGTCCACTACAAAATAAGTTTTAACTTCAGCATGCCACTGAAACTGTACTAACCAAAAGTCCTTATTGGCTTCCATGTTGTTAAATCAACTGGACACCTTTTAGGGCCAAGCTTTGCTTTGTCCATCGCAGCTGTATCAATCACACCCTCCTTCTGGAAATATTTGGTTGCTTGATTTCCAAACACCTAGATGTAATTCTACTTGTTACCAATATTTCTCCTTTCATTTTATAGGTTCACTTCCCCTAACCAACATTTGATTGTGGAAAATAGATCTGACTCCTCTTCTCTCTTCAGTTTGCACTCCCTGGATGATTCAAGAACTCCCATGTTTTCTATTACTAAATAAACATATGTCTCTGAAATTACATTCTGCACTCAGTACTCCTACCGTATCCTATTCAGATGTTATGATGAGCTGGATCCTACACTGGTTGATTAAATGCTCTATTAAGCTCAGTAAGTGCTATTACATGCTGGCTAAAGCCCTTAGGGAAGGAAAGTTAAGCCCATTTGCATATATATTTTTTCATAGGAGACTGAACTACTGGCCCTTCCAGGATGGAAGGGAACCCGATGTAACCAATTTGCCACCAAATGACCAGTTGGTTTCCTTGAAGAACAGTGCTGTATAGGGGGTTTGACATTGGAGTCTTACTGTCCAGTTGGATATTCAGAGGTGACGGTAGCTAGATTTAGCACTGATAGATAAAAGGCCATTGATAGCCTCTATCCCTTCCACTATGGCCACTTCATTTTTATGCCCATCGTGCAGGCACTGGGATGGTTGATGAAAGAGGCTAGCTGATGACTTTTATCTACTTAGTTGTTTAGTGACTCTTTAATTGTGGATGCTCTGTGGTTGGTGTTAACCTGTGATACCAAGAACTTTACATTTCATGAACATTCCCCTATATCCATCCACATTTCTCAAACCCCAGAATTCCTTGTCACCAATCTTCCAATCATTTTCTTTTCAGACCTCTGACCAGCCAACTGGAACATTCACCACTGTCATGTGTCAGTATATTCTAATCTCAGGCCACTTCTCTTTCCACACAAAGTGAGTGGTCAGGTGTACTCTCTGAAGCTCTGCCCATTGGTTGGATTTTACCTCTCCTCTTTCTTCTTAGGACACTCTTGAAAGTGACTGTCATGCACCTCCCATCCATTTTCAGTGTGCACTCATATACCACATACTAATCCAACCCATCCATAAACGAAGCTCAGGATTGTGCCTCCTTCTTCAGCTGTTGATACAGGGCTGTCCATGTGACCATAGATGTGAGCTGAGGAAGGAGCACTGGTGCAAGAATGGTGAAACAAGGTCACCTGCTCATAAAGCATGCTCAGGCACTCTGGTCTTGCTTAGGGTCAGTCCTAGACATACCATTTCTAATTAATGACACATTGATTCCAGGCCTTCCTGACCTTAAGACTTAGTGATTCTAATAAAACCAAGCTAGTGATGGGCAGTTCTCACCACATGGTCACTTGGTGGCCCATGGTAAGGTCTTTCATCTCTAACAGGGCCCAGTAACACACCATGAGTTGTTTCTTAAAAGGCAAGTAATTCTCTGTTGCCAGTAGCATGGCCCTAATTCAGAATCCCAGGGACCTTCCCTGCTGTGGTTCTCCACTTGAGCTTGCCATAAGCTTCACAATGCATATTTTCCCACTGCTGACACCTCAGACACCATAGAGTCTGCTGAATCATATGGCCCAAATAGTAGCAGGACTGCTTGCACTACAACATGGTCTTGCTTCATAGCAGGAGACTTATCTAATAAGCAGCTTTGCTTCATATCCCCTTTTGGGTTATCAGAGACTTTGTTAGTTCTCCATTATGGTCTGAAGACTTCCTTCGGTCAATCTGCTTTCACAAGTGCACCCTCCCATAAATCTTCTGCACTTCTAATTCCATTTCAATATTTGCTTCTTGAAGAACTCAGCTGACACTAATATTGTTGTCCTTTCCATGTGGCTACAATTTTTTCTGATTTTCTTTTCTGATTGAAACATAAAATAATATTTTTTACCACATCAGTGGCTGCATGCCATGTACATATTCATCTGCTCTAGCAATGACACCATGTCCAACAAGATGGCTGTTATCCAGGTTATGACATGATTGAGTTTGCAGTAGTCTACAATCATCCTCCAGGATCCATCTGGTTTTGTAGTGGACTGCCTGGTGAATTAAATAAAAATGTGGTAGGATTCATCACCCCTACATCCTTTATAGAGTCTTAAGGACTTCACATTCTCCACTATTTCCCAGAGATGTGATAATATTTGATTTACTGTCCTGATTAGGGTTAAGGGAGCAGTTTCAAAAGCTTACATTTGGCCTTCCACATAGATAAGAACCCAATGTGGAGCTTATGACAACTACCAAGTATGTCTATCACAATTTTACATTTGAGATCTGGGAGATTACCACCGTGTGAATCTTCAGATCCAAGTACCCACTGAAACTAGACCTTGGCTAGTATTCCATTTATTACCTGGTTCCTGTATACCCCACTCTAACTGTGGGGCCACAATGACACTACAGACCTCTAGGTATTAATGTCAAGACAGACTCTGTGTCCGATAATCCTTAAAATATCTGAGTATTCCTCTTTCCTCGGTGAACAGGTATCTAAGTTAATGACCATAGGTCCCTTTGAGGAAGGACCCGAAGAGTCCTTACTGTGTATACTTGACATGTTGTTGTAGAGATTTGATTTCCTCTTTACTCAGTGTGTTAAAGGGTCTAAAAACTTACTTAGGTCTAGAGATTGGGCAAGTGTTGCCTTTTTTATTTGACTGAATGCCATAGCCTCCTGGTTACCCATACTTGGTTTATTCTGCTGGCAAAAGCTGAGTAGTAGTCTTGTCAATTTTCCATCTATTTTTCCATAGGGACATCATGTTCTTTTAATCATCTCTGTAACTCTTTACATGTTAGAGCCCCCTAGATGCCTTTGTGACCTTGACTATTATTATTGTAATGTGAACCCTTGGCTTCTAGTGGCTAAGAGCTGCCACCTTGCCTCTATTGTTTCAGGGTCTTATACTTCCAATGTTATCCACAAGCCAAGCTCTTTAACAGAATCTCCTACATTCATCTAAATCCTACAGAGGAGAGTCAATGTTGAACTTATTAGTGATTCCAGTATCTCTCTCAGCAGTGTATTCTTTATGGCCTCAGTAAATGGTGTGTGCTCTGTACTTTTGCATGGAATGTAATCATCGGGAGGGGCTTCTGTTCACACATAGTATATCTAAACCAGCATGTCCATATCCCTGAGCCCTTTAATCCCTTCCTTCATTATATCCCACAACAATTCTGGCATTTCAGTTTCATTAGTGTGAGTCATTATGTTTTTTATGCTTCCGGGAGCCATTCTATTAATGAGCTTGCACCATCTACTGGTGTCATTACCAGTAAGTCTTGTATTATAGGAGAACACTCTCAAGTCAACAAACTCTTGCTTATATAATTTTAAATTATGTCCTATTCATACTCCCCCAACTCTTTTCAGTATATGCAAGCTAGGTTTTGCAGTCCCTTTTGGAGTATATTCCCTTTCCTTCATAGTAAATTAGATTATGCCCCAGATCGGTTATCCTATGGCTTAAGTTGTAAGTCTAGTGATCAGGAGCAGAGGTGTCTATCCCATGGGTCAGAGTCCCTGTTCTGCCTTAATTGGAGTTTTACTATCTTTGAGGTTCAGCCAATCTGACTATTAAGTCCTGGGCTTGTTCTACTTAGCTTTCTCTACCCGTCACTACAAAACACGAGAGTTTCTTTGTGTTACACCAAAGATGCCTTCTGATTTTTACATTTGGCTTTAAATTGCCTGTTACTCACTCTCAACTGTTCATTATCTTTCTGATGATTATCAATGGTGCTTACCAATAGCCACCTAATGCCTTTATCTTTAAAATTACTATTTTATAAATAAGTCTCAAACAACTAATATGCCTGCTACTACCTTCTTTTTCATTGGTATACACTCCTAGTTTACTACCAATGACAGTTTTAATAACTGGATCACTACCTTTTCCCAGAAGCTAGTTGTGCTCCACCTATCATCAGTGATGAGGTTTTCATTGCAAGCTAGGCTGTGAGTGATCCAGCTCCAAATTTTATCTTATCACTTGCTTTATCAGAGCACTCTGCTTCTAGTTCCAATATCCACAGATTACTATAAACAGATTGAGATTGCGTTGGAGATGCAAGATGTTTATCATAGAACATTCCCTCTGAAGGTAAAGGAAAGGAAGTAGGATTGGGCAGAGGGGTGTTAAACTGTGATGCAGTTTCAACAAAGCCTTGGCCAACCCATCAGGGACCCCTGGGGCAAATATTGCCCATCAGAGTGCCCCCTGTTGGACCCGAATAGCCAGACCTTTATACCTCTGTCTGGCTCAGTCATCAGATGCAGGCAACCAGAAGAAGGGTGTGATCTCAGACATGGTGACCTTCTGCAGCTGAGCCAGACTTTGAAGGAAAAGATAGGTGGAGGCTGTCTACTAACAACACTCCCTGTGACTGGGCATCAAGTCCTTCCTTGAAAGGGGATCTGGGATGCACATCTCCGCGTCTACCACATCAAGTCTTATCAGCTATGCTTCCAAAAATTGCCCCTGTCCACTTCTTTACACCTCCCTTATCACCACCCTTGCTGAGGTCACCATCATCTGTCTCTGAATGATTACAATACTCTTAAAGCTGGCCTTCTTGAATCCATTTCTGCATCCCATCAGTCCATTCTCCACACAGAAGCTAGAGTGATCCTCCAACAATATGAATCTAACCATGGCATTCCTGTGCCTATCCACTGATCTCAGGATGAAGTCTCAAACCCTTGATGTGTCCAATATGGTTTTGAAGGATCATATCTGACCTATCTCTCTCATGTTATTTATCACCACTCTCCGTCCTATTACTATATTTTAATCATACTGGACTTAACTGATTTTTTTCCTTCCAGTTTTATTGAGCTATACTTGATATACAGCACTGTGTAAGTTTAAGGTGTATGGGATAATGATTTGACTTACATACATCATGAAGTCATTATCACAATAAGTTTAGTGAACATCCATTATCTCATATAGGTACAAAATTAAAATAGAAAAGAAAAAATTTCTTGGGATGAGAACTCTTAGGATTTACTCTTTTGACAACTTTCATATAGAACATACAGCAGTGTTAATTATATTTATCGTGTTGTACACTACGTCCCTAGTACTTATTTATTTTATAACTAGAAGTTTGTACCTGTGGACTACCTTCATCCAATTCCCTGTAATCACAAATCTGATCTCTTTTTCTATGAATTTGTTTGTTTGTTTTTGAAATATAATTGTCCTATAGTGATTCAGTATTTCTATACATTTCAAACTGACCACCATGATATGTCACCTTACAAAGATATTACATAGTTATTGACTATATTCCCCACACTGTACATTTCACACACATGAAATTTTATTCTAGTTCCAAAAGGCTCAGGTTCTTCCTGTCTCAAAGCCGTCCAAAGAACTATACTGTCAGTTTGTGGGGCACCTGCCAACTTCTTTCCCCACTCTACTTTGCCTGACTCTCATGTTCACTTTTCCACTTTCAGTTTAATTACCACTGACTCAACAAGTTCTCCCTGATCCTCCTACACTAGGTCAAGATCTTGTGATAGTCTTTCATAGTTCCCTCTCCTTTTACCGGGTATGTTAATGTCAGTTTTAACAGTCTCTATGACTAGTTTAATGTCTACTTTCCCAGATAGACTTAAAGCTCAATGAGGGCAGAGACATGGTCTGCTTTGTTTACTTCTAAGTCCACAAGCTTACTCTTACTAAAATATATTTGCTTCAGCCACTGTGGAAAACAGTATGGAGATTCCTCAGAAGACTAGGAATAGACTTACCATATAACCCAGGAATCCTGCTCCTGGGCATATATCCAGAAGGAACCCTACTTCAAAATGACACCTGCACCCCAATGTTCATAGCAGCGCTATTTACAATAGCCAAGACATGGAAACAGCCTAAATGTCCATCAACAGACGACTGGATAAAGAAGATGTGGTAGATTTATAGAATGGAATACTACTCAGCCATAAAAACCAACAACATAACACCATTTGCAGCAACATGGATGCTCCTGGAGAATGTCATTCTAAGTGAAGTAAGCCAGAAAGGGAAAGAAAAATACCGTATGAGATAGCTCATATGTGGAATCTAAAACAAACAAATAAACAAAGCATAAATACAAAACAGTGACAGACTCATAGACATAGAATACAAACTTGTGGTTGCCAAGGGGGTGGGGGATGGGAAGGGATAGACTGGGATTTCAAAATGTAGTCTAGATGAACAAGATTATATGGTATAGCACAAGGAAATATATACAAGATCTTATGGTAGCTCACAAAGAAAAAAATGTGACAATGAATATATATATGTTCATGTATAACTGAAAAATTGTGCTCTAGACTGGAATTTGACACAACATTGTAAAACGATTATAAATCAATAAAAAGTTTTTTTTTAAAAAAAGGAAAAAAATATATTTCCTTCATTCCTTGACACAGAACTTCTTAACACTTGCCTTGAACCTTTAATCTTGGTTGTCATCCTCATGTAATTTAATCCAGGCTTTCTCCATGCTGGTCTATAGTTCCCTAAATAAAACAATAATAATTAGTATTATAATAAAAGAGACCACTAACAGTGATTTAACATCCCTATAGAAAATCCCATCCCCTTCACAGACCAATGACCAAAATGATTGCTCCAAAACTCAACATGGTCCACCCTCACCTTGTTCTGACTCTATTCAAATAAATTCTCAGTCGTCTCTTCTATATCTTAATATCTTTTCCAATTAAAGCAAAAAGAGAAAACACAGGAAATTACCCAGAGCCATTCTGTTAATGTTTCTCAAAAAGCACTACTGCAGTTTATATGCAAATACCTAAATGGAAAAAAATCATTTGCCTAATAATATTACATTCTATGATGTTTGTACCCACAACTCACCACAAAATGCATAAAACTGCACTGTGGTACTAATATTCAATAATAAAGCCAAGAAAATTAAGAAGAGCACCTTATTGCAGCTTTATTTTCACTTTAACTGAGCAACTTCCTCACTGTGGCATTTTTGCAGCTCTCCATAGGTGCTCATAGATTTTCTCTCCTCAGGAAAATCCTCTCTTGCAACTAAGAAATTCCCATTAGGCATTGGTTCCTAAGTGCTTGTAAATACCAAGAGATAAGGTTTCCCTGTTGGTCTGCAGCCAAGCCTGGGTCCAGCAAAACTTCAGCCTATATCTGCCTACTCCTTGTAGGAGTCAGGATTAATGATGAGTGACAATTCATCCCATCCCTCATCTTGAAATGTTGTAGGGGATAGGGAAATTTTTACTGCTTGCAAGAAAGAAAGAGAATGATTACCTAATAAAGCATGAAATCTCTTTAATGTGGTCTAAAACAAAATTTCAGATGTCCCATCATCTCCTAGTTACCACATCAAAGTGAAAGTGGCCATCATTTCTATAAAGCATACACATATACACAAATTTAAAATAATATCTCCAACATTCAGCTATCTATCATCTACCTTAATGAAGACCCAGCTCATAGCATTTTGCATTGAAACAGCCATGATGTTTCTTTATAATGCCAATAAATAGAAATATAGCAGTTATTAAAAACCACTGACATGCTTCTATAGTTTTGAGCTGTTTCAATTCCCAAGAAGGAGCAGACAAAAAAGGAAGCCAAAAGTATATTTCACAACAATTTCTCACCTTTATATTCACACTCAAATGTTCATCTCTCCCCACTCTGAACACAGTCACACATTTAAAATGTCCTGAAATTTACCTAATAGGGATTTATTCATCCAGTTAAGCAATATTCCTTCTTTTTATTTGCTTAAGAAAAAACCAGTCTCCCCTGAGCTCCCACGTTCTTAAGTAAAAATTACTCACTGAGCATTTACAATGATGCATTATAGTCTTCTGCTTATGGGCCTCTGGCTCCCACACCAGCCTGACAGACTCTGGAGTAAAGAGACCATGATTACACCTTTCTGCATCCTCAGCACCTAGGACAGGGTCTAGACCAGTGCATTTTCTCTCTTTCTTTAAAGCAGGGGTTCTTCAAGTATGGTCCCCTAACCAGTAGCACTAACCTTGCCTCAGAACTTACTAAAGAGATGCAGATCCTTCAGCCCTGACATACTGCATCAGAAACTCTGGGGGTTGGGGCCCAGACATCTGTGTTTTAATAAGCCCTCTGCATAGAGCATGCATTCTGATGCATGTTCAAGCGTCAGAACTACTGTTCTACTTTAAGGAATGAATACCAAATCCCAAGACAATGAAAAACACGTAAAGGCTCTGATTTATCTGAATGTTAGTGATATCACTGTAGTTTTTGCATCACAGGAATATTCTGTACAAATTAAGATGAGCTTAATTACCAGGGGCTGCCAATTATTCTCAACAAGTGGATGTGTATATTAGAATCATGGAATACAAGTGTCATTATTGCAAAAATATAAATTCCCCCTACATTAATCTACAGATTGAGCACAATCCTATTCAAAATTGTGAACTTTTTTGACCAGATTTGTGAAATTTGACATCTGTTTCTAAAACTGATATGGAAATTCAAAACATAAAGAGTAGGCAAAGCAATACTGAAAAAGATGAATAAAGCTGGAGCACTTACACTACCAGATATCATGAACTTTTACAGGGCTGTTGTAATTGAGCCAGCATGGTATTATTATGAAGAGACACTCAACTTCATTAATCATCAGGGAAATGCAAATTAAAATCACCACACACCATCAGAATGGTAGAAAGTAACACAGGTAGGGGAGAATGTGAAGCAACACTTCTGGTTGCTGTGAAGCAATATATTTGTTGCTGGTGGGAAGGTAAATCTGTAAAAATTGGTAAAAAAAAAAAACTCTTTGAAAAACTTTTGGGTTCTACTAAAGTTGAACATAAAGTTGAAAGTAACCAATGGCCTAGCAATTCCAATCAAGGAGAAAGAGATGGAGAAGTGGAGAAGAGTCTGTTATATTAGAACCCACAAAACAGATTCCACAATAGAAAGTAGAGGTTCAAACTGTCCCAGTGAGAGAGGATTACCCTCAAATGCTTAAAGTTTATCCTCATCATCTGGGGTCATGGAAGTATCACTACACGATGTGGAGGCATCTGGTCTCAAAGACTATATATTCTGGCAACTATCTCATGAAAGGGAAAGTCCCTATCAAGAGAAAGGGTTTTATGGGGTTGTGCAGGAGAGCTCTGGAGTTATCCTCTTCTGTGGGTCACTACTCTCTTGCTCCAAAATGGGCCTCTCTTCAGTCTCTCACACCATCAGAAAAGGTCCTCCTCCTAAAAAATTCCTTACCTCAGCCTCTAATATCTTCTAAGCCTTCCCTATCCAGACATGCAGGTGCCCACTCTCCACTGAGTATTGACTCAGTCAGGTAGAAGTTATCACATACAACCTCCTCCATGAAATAGTTTCAAACTCAGCATTCTTGTGGGCTAGATATCACTGCCTTAATTTTCATCAAAGACTTCAGAAACTCCAAGTTAGAGCCCCTAGGGCTTGTGGGTATTCCTCAGCACTAAACCTGACTTCTGCATGACATCACAAACTATGTATCCTCATTTATGATAATTACAGAAAATAATGATGTCCTGTCTCTGAGATGCACAGGTTTCTATCTCTGCCATCACCTTGTGACCTACTTCAGCTACTAATACCCACTGAAATGGAAAGAATTGGTGTGTGTGTGTGTGTGTGTGAAAGACAGCAAGAGACAGAAAGAGGGAGAAAGAGAGAGAGAGAGAGAGAGAAAGAGAGAGAGAGAGAAAGAGAGAGAGAGAGAGAGAAGGCTGCCTAGGAAAGGACCTGAGTTTTCTTTGTACCTGAGATCTTTGCACAGTGCCTGGACACTGCATAAATGATTGAGGAGTGACTGGGGGAGCCAGCATGTACTCAGTGTTTAAGAAAACAGCCATCATTTGTAGGGTAATCACAGTGGGAATAGCGGGAGTGTGTGAGCAGCAGTCACTCATCATTCTTCTCTGGCCATTTAAGCAGGAGCACTAATCGTTTCCACTTAAGCTTACATGCAGAAGGGTAATTGAGCTGTATGTATTTAGAAGGTCCTGTCACCAGGCTTCAGTTTGATGTATGAGAAAATTTCTGAGGTCCCATGGCTTTGTCTTCCTCTGGGTTCAATCCAAAGCAGACAATAGTGAAAACAACTCTTGGAGATTGTATATTAGGTCAGGGAGGCAAAACTATGAAAGTAAGAGGCCCCAAGCTCCCTACTCAAGTGGATAGTCTGATAAAGGAGTAAAATCCAACCATGAGGAAGACCCTGATCTGCAAACACTTTCAAAGAAAGGAAAGCCCACCTGTTGAGACAGAGAATCTGTTTTGTTCTGTGGTACTGAGAAGCTTTCAGTTAAAGGCAGTAGCCAAGGTCTCTTACCTAGAGGAGAATTTGGACTGGGCCAGGAAGAGGGGAAGGGATGTGGATTAGGGGAGAGTAGGAAGCCAGGGCTGTGAAAAATTCTAAGAGGAATGGGAAGTTAGAAAGAGTGGCAGGGGGTACAACACCCACAAGTGCTGACAGCAGATGGGACTAGAGCAGAGTGTGTATCTGTATATGGGAAGTGAGGGTTAGGGATAAGGAAATGGATGAAATAAGAAAAATGATTGTGAGATGTACCACGGAGGCAGGAGGGCACATGTCGTTGGCAGTGCTTGAAAGCCAACCACAGAGTTAGAGTCCATGCAGACAGATACCCATATAGAAGCATGATGGGGAGTCCTGCATTTAAGGAAGTCTCACCCAGCACAGGGCTTTCCAAAAAGTTCATAAGGAAGTCCTAGAATTCTTCAGCTGAATGTCAGGGCTCACTAAACTGAGAAGGAAGAAGAGGTACTGACTGTGCAAGAGCCTAGGCTCACAACCCCCACTTCAGTCACAACTGCTCTGCCATCCTTGTTTCCATGGACTGAGGATGATATACAGTGAAATTATTGCTACTCTATTTTGGGGAAATTATTCAGGTGGATGAAGGGATTATACTAATAAAAAATTGGAAACAACTGTTTGCCATTTTTGTATAAGAATACTGATCTCCAGGAACCATGGACCCAAGTTTACCACTGCCTCTCTAATCAGGATGGCATGAGAACCTTTTAGATATTTTGCAAAGCTGCCAGCTGCTTAAAGAGTGAGGGCAGGGAGCAGAGGAGTGTTCTTTTAAATGAGAATGGATGCTTTCAGCCTTGGGCTAAAGAGGCCAGTGTGGAAGGAGGCCTTATCTTCAGGCAATGAATAGACAGAGCAGTCAACCTAGGATGCCTAGACAAGGAAACTTTAGTGTGTATGGTGGGATAGTGAGTGAAGGAAAACAGGGAATGACAAGTATTGTTTGGGCACAGAAAGGGGCAGGGTGCCTCAGTCATAGAAGGATGAATTATTAGGAGACATATGACTATATAATCAGCTTTCTGATTTTGGATTTGGAGAATGTAATTAACTTAATTGTAGCATCATCATTTCAAGCAATTTGTATAATAATGTAGGAAGAGCATTAGACTATAAGCTGTTGTCTCTGAGCACATCAGGTGGCCAAGTTACTGGATCTATGATAGTCTAATGTCAGTTCCAGGGTTCACAGTACAAGTGAAGGTCAGAATCCAGTGGCATTCTGAGTTTAACATTAAACTCTAATCCAATAGAATAGAAAGTAAACATATGAAACATATTAATCTTTATTAATCATTAGAGAAACTATAAAATAAAACCACAAGGTGATACCTTTACACAAACACCAGAATTGCTAAAATGAAATAAAAGAAAAATACCTACTGTTGGAGAGGACATAGATCAATCAGTATTCTCTTATACTGACAGTGAGCAAAGAAGTTGGTACCACCACTTAAGAAAACCATTTCCTTGTATTTACTAAAACTGAATAAACGCATACCCTATGACTCAGCAATTCATCTCCTGGTATACATCCCACAGAAATTAGTAAAAATATCCATGAAAAGACATGTAAAGGGGTGATCATAGCAGCATTGTTTATAATGATCATAAACTGGCAACAATGCAAATCTCTAGCAGCAGTCGAATGAATAAACTGTGCCACTAAGACACTGAGCAACTACTGCTGCTGTCCCATCAAACAAGTTACTTGGTTAAAGTTTTTCTGTATTTTGTCAGTTTTCCACAATTAAATTTGGATTACTTTAGAATAGTGCTGAAACAAAAACCCTAGAGAGAAAGCCACCTAAACCCTATATTTATTATTTCTGCTGAAGGGAAGGTTTCATGTCTCCATGCCAAACACTTTGAATATTTCATCTTTCCAGGCCACACTGCTCAGTAAATCCCATGGTTTCCTATCAAAGCCCCCAACCTTAAAAGCTGCCGTCACAGGGCTCAGATAATCCCTTGTGCCTCTTTCATTTTCCACAGATATTTCAAGTTCATTCACTGGAATGGACATGAGTTATGAAGTCCTTAATGCATTTCTATTTCTGAACACATCCTTCTCTTATGCCAAACTTCCTGCAAAACTGCTCTTACAATTTTGCCTGTTCTTCATCCATCTGGGAACATCTGTGTGTCCTGTTGTCCTTCACATGAGTGACTTACTCCATTTCAGCATGTTGGGCAATGAATATTCAAAATTACCTGCTGTAGGGCTGCTAGGAGTCGGAGACTTTCTTGAGGTTGACCTTGAGCTGCCTGGAACACTCTTGTGTTCTCTGTTCCTCTCACTAGGGCAGGCCTGCAGCTGACCTTTGAGACATTACACCCTTATGACATATACACTGATTAATGCTATTCACTGTCTGTGATCTCTAAGGCCATCTGTGGAAGTAGGGAATCCCTAGCTTTATAAGATAAATATCTACATTGGAAAACTACCATGGTATCCCTGAGTGGGTACAGGAAACTAGCCAATCCTGAGCTTATAAAAGTGCCAGATGATGCCAGCATGGTGTAAGTACAGTCTCCAAGGCACTTACTCACCTCTGATTGTAAGCCTATCCTTTTCCAACCTTCTACCTGTATCCCATTGCTGAAGCTGACTTTCAGATCCCACTTTTGGGAGTGGGCGGTGAATACCATGCATCAAAACCCACTTATAAGGGCTATGAATTAAGAGAGGGCAGAAGTGAACTTTCCTTGCTGATGTCATCTGTTTTCTGAGAATGGGAGAAGGCTGTGAATGTGAATAAATTCCATGGAGGGGAGAGTAGGTACAATTGTCCCCTGGAAGGTTATCCTCTGATCTTAAGATTTAAAAAATCTTAAAAATCTTCCTCTACCTGGAAACTAAATTGGACTTAGAGTACAGCATTACAGGTGGGAATAATTTGGAAGTTTCTTATCCAGAAACCTGGATAGTATGTTAACCAGGAGTAGTGACCTAACCTGAACCGAACCCTCTCCTCTGGCCCCTGTACCCCAACAGTGTCCACCATCTTTGTACCTCATAGGCAGTTGCTGTTAAACTAGTTTTGTTCTTTCCTCTGATTTATAGCAGTTCCAAAGATTGCTTTTGTTACTAAATATATTCATCATGCCTCAATAATTTATCTCATTTTCCAAAAAGCAAGAACTACTGATCTCTGATTTTCACATAATTCTTTCCTCACCCTTCTTAAATGATCTGTCAGAGACAATTTCTACAAAGCTTTTATTCACTCCCAAATTCTAACATCTTTAAATGTTTGGGTCAAGTGGTCAAGCAGTTCCTAAGCAACAGTGATGACTACAGTACCTGCCGGGCTGCCTTACCACACTTCCGTAGATTGGATAATAAGGAGACAATGAGCCCAAAAGGATTTAGGCAGTTGATTACACACCAGGCAGCATGAACATGAGCTTCACATTCACATTGGTTCCCCTTGGTTCCCAAATCCCACCTGGTATCTGTGTCACAGCTGAGGAACTCTGAATTTAGCAATCCCCCAATCTTATAAGAAGACTGCTAGCAAACTTGCCCAAGCTATCCCCTGGAGGATGATATTATCATTATTACCCTGGTTAGGAGACAGATCTGCCCTCTGACCCAAGGAGAGAGATTAACTTTATCTCCCTGAAATGTCTCTGGGACAAGAAAGGAGATATTACCTTATAATGTAAGCAAACATGCTCCCTAAATGGGAGTAGCTCTGCAAACATCTTTGAGGAAAACTGTCAATGCCATTTGCTCAGATTTACAGAAACATGAGATCCATGGAGAATTATCTTCCAACAGATTGTCATTTCCTACATGGTTTGAGTTTTATTATCTTATTTGCAACTGGAACCATCCTCAGGGAGAAAATGTCACCTGGATCAATGGGAAAAAAAAGACATTTAAGAAATTTAACATCCAATCTTAATGAAACCTCTTGGTAAACTATGAACAGAATACATCCTTAACTTGATAAGCATATAAATGAGAAAAAAACAATATGTAAGATGGTGAAACACTAGGATAATTCCAATTAATTTGAGGCAACCTGGATGCCTGATATCACTATTTTAGTTAAGATTGCACTGGAGGTCCTACTCAATGCAATTAAAAAGGAACAAAAATATAATAAAGGAGTTGAATTCTAAATAAAAAAAATCCAAAAAAATCAAATGAATGTTAGTTTACGTAACAAAAAAGTATTTTTTTCACGTATTAAAAAAAAGAAGTTGAATGTACAGCATGATGACTATAGTTACTAAGGCTATATTGAATGCTGTAAATTTGCTAAGACAATAGATTTCAGACACTCTCATCAGAAACAAATAAGTGGTAACCTTGTAAGGATATGATAGTTAGCTTGACTGTAGTAATCATTTCACTATGTATATGTATACCAAGTCATCATGTTGTACACTTTAAATATATTTAATTTAATATATATTCAAAATGTATACTTTAAATATATATTATATTTTTAAAATTGACAAAAAATAGGAAGAGCAAAATTTTATCATGATGCTCCAAAAATCTGATTGTCCATCAAGAGAAGTAAAATGTAGGTAAATCAATAGGAAAATATCAAAAATTAAAAAACATTTATTGAGTTGGAATTATGTCAAATAAATATGAAAAATCCTATGGTTTTCTACATGTGATTGACCACAAAAAGAAAAATAGTAAAAAAAAAAAAAGTGCATTTAAAATAAACTTATACAAAAGTTTCCATTGTGAAACAAAAGAACATGCAAAACTTTATTAAAGGTCAAGAAGAATCTGAACATATAGATGTATCATCTTCTAATAAAACCTGTATGGGGAAGGGTGTAGCTCAGTGGTAGGGCATGTGCTTAGCATGCACGAAATCCTGGGTTCAATTCCCAGTGCTTCCATTAAAAATAAATAAATAAACATAATTACCCACGCCCCAAAAACTGAAAAAAAGCCTGCAAGAGGTATGAAAACATTTTTAATTTTATAATTGACCTTAAAGGTGATTTAGATGCATATACACAGGTAGTAGCAAGTCCATAACCAAGATAGTACTGAAGAAAAGAAAATAATAAGTATAAAATTGCCCTAAGTGATAGTAAACTTAATGCAGCAATTAAGCAGTGTGATTCTGGCATAAGACTTTAGAAATTAATTAATGAAAAAGAATAGCGGGTCCAGAAATCAATCCAGGTATACATGAAAAAGTCATATGTATGCTACAGTGGAAGCAAAAGTAAAAGAAACTGAAGGAGACCATCTGCATTCTAGAGAAGCAGCAGAATTAATTCCTGCAGGGAAATTTCTTATCTCAAAAACAGATAAAGCCCTGTAGAGCCACATCACTCCTCCACTACCCATGCTGGCAGCTCTGGAAGGTCCCAGAGAGGGATGGCCAACTGAATCAGGTGGTGCTTCCTCATTCTTTCTCAGGTGACTGGGAGATAAGGACCTTGGTTTGAGATGGGGAGGACTCAGACCAGCAAAGCATCCTAGTCCTTGCCTGTGGCTAAGGAAGTGACTCCTGCACGAGGACAAAGGCCATATTAACACCAGACATAGTGGGTCTTATGAAGTCTGGTTGACCCCTGCTATCATCCTTTGGAGGTCCCAGGCAGGACTGACAGTATGAAACCTTTCACCTTTCTCCTCAGAAGTCTCCTGGAGGTGAGAGCTATGGTCTGAGGGGACAAGCCTCATGTCAGCAGAGAAGAGGAAGCTTATTCCATTCCAGGAGTCAAGATGAAGACTCAGAGGACTGCTGACTGCAGAACAGAGAGGAGGTCACAGAATTCCACCCCTGCTGTCAGCCCTGGAAGACCCCTGACAGGGGTAGCAGGATGAAGTGTTTTCTTACTTTCTTGCAGGTATCTTGGGAAGATGAGGCCTTGGTTAAAGAGGTGGGGACATTCAGGTGAACAGATGGGAAGGAACTCATTCCCTTCCAGGAGCCATGGTGAGGATGCTGAGTGATAATGAAAGGAACAACCCATTCCAGAACTCAGGGTCTCACAGAGTTTGATCCCTGCTATGAGCTATGGGAGGCCCCAAGTAGTGCTGTCCTACTGAAGCTTCTCCACACTTCCTCCTCAGGGGCTTTTGTGAATCTTGGACTTGGTCTGAGGGGCCAGCCTCAAATCATCAGAGAGAGGAGTCCCAGATCCTTTCAGGAATCTAAGTAAGTACCCTGAGTGGGGATTGAGGAAACCATCCAACCCAAAATGGGAATAGGTGTGGGGGAAGGTGCACAGATCCTCATTCCTGGTATCTGCTCTCAGAGACTTAGAGTAGTGATGACTGGAAAACATAATGATCATTTCTCCCTTGGTGATTTTTTGTGAGGTGGGGACTTTGTCTGATAGTAGAAGCATCAGGTCAACAAAGGAAGGAATCTTAGATCATGCTAGGGGTCAAAGTGAAGATTTGCCAAGTTCAGCTCCCATGACCATCCTCGTGTCTGACACCAACTACGAGTTTGAGAGTCCTGAAGACTATCCTCAGGTTTGATAATTCACTAGAAGGACTAATGGAATTCACAGAAAGCAGTTATACTCACGGTTATGGTTTATTGAAAAGATACAGACTAAAATCAGCCAAGAGAAGAGGTACGTGGGACAGAGTCCAGGAGAGTTCCACATACAGAGCTTCCAGTTGTGTTCTCCTCATGGAGTTATGGACAGTGCTAGTTTCTGCTGACAGCAGTGTATGAAAATACACATGGAACATTGCAAACCAGAGAAGCTCAATTGAGCCTTGGTGTCTAGAGTTTTTATTGGAGCTCTGTCATGTAGATATGGTTGATCACCATGTGGCTAACTTTTCCTTCAACTTCTCTTGAGGTTGAGCTGATGCCATGTGGCCCAAATCCGTACCTCCACCATAAACTATTACTAGCATAGACTATCTGGTGTGGCCCAAGACCTCCAAATAAACGAGGACACTTTATCAAGCAGCTTATTAAAGAGGGCTTAGGAATTACTTTCCAGGAGCCATGGAGAAAGTTCAGACCTTTGGGCAAGATTAATTCTTTATCACACAGTACCCTTAGAAAGGTGAATGGGACCACCTATTCCTGAACAGAGGTGGCACCACAGAACTCCACCTCTCCTGTCAGTCCTGGGAGACCCTGGGAAGAGCTACCTAGTAGAGGGCCCCCACACACTTCCTGTTCTGGGGTCTCATGGAGTTGAGCCTTTGGTTTGAGGGAGTTGGCCGCAGGTCAGAAGATTGGATGGGGCTCAGGCCCTGCCTTGAGTCAAGGTAAGAACCCTGAGTGAGGACCAAGGGGACTACTCACCCCAGATCAGACAAGAACCTGCATAATGAGGTCCCTATTGCCCACCCTGGGAGTACTTCTCTGCTGCCTCCTCTTCAGAGGAATCTAGGAAGGGAGAGCTGTAGTCTGAGGAGGCAGGACACAGGTCAGCAGATGGAAGAGTGTGAAAGCCCCACCTGGATTAAAGGTGAAGATCCTGAATGAAAACTGAGGGGACTATACCCCCATAATACAGTGGGCCCAATAGAATCTCATTCTTTTTGTCAGCCCTGAGCCCTGGGAGATCTGGGGAATTGCTTCCTTTAAACTGAAGCATCCCGTCACACCCTCCTTGGAGTGTCAGGAGATGGGCCAACAACAACAACAACAACAACAACAACAACAACAACAACAACAACAACAACAACAACAACAACAGGAGATTTCTGGCTGTGAGCACCCTCAGAGTCCAGGAAATAGATTTCACTCAGGATTTTCACTTACCCTGCCAAGTAAAGTCTTGGTGCTCAGGAGTATGAGGGACAAGGTAGGCAGCCAAGACCCATGAGACTAACATACACATAAGAAAGGCTAAAGCTACTCCCATCCATCCAGATATTCTCATACCTCCACAGGAAATGGGGAGAGATCATGTTAATTTCTCTCCTAGTTCTGCTATAGACATATGGGGGTTTGGGGCTGAGGAGAAGACTTAAGCTTTCTCTGTGAAAAGTAGGGAGGGTGGTGGTTTAAATGGAAGCAGCCTCAGTTGAGGGGGCTAGGCCCTGCCAGGAGCCAAGGTGATGACCCCTGAATGTGGACTGAGTGCCCCCACCATCTGCAGCTCCTTCTGTCAAGGCTGGAAAGCACAGGACAGGACTGGTAATCTGTAGCCTGGGAAGTTTCTTTACTTTGTTTTTCAGGGTCTCAGGGAACAGAATGATATGAAGGACCAAAGCCTGGCTGGAGTCTAGATCCATGTTCAAAAGTGAAAAAGGCAGTGATAGCCTTCTTCCAACTATGGTGGAGAGTCTCTTCTGAGGCCACTCACACCTCCCTCACTTCGTACTCCTGCTGCCCTCTGTACTTCTCCTCTAGGCTCCCATATCCAGCCCTCCTAACCATATTCTTGTCAAGGCCCCTATAAGAGTCCTGCTTTGAGGTCAGAAGTGTTGATGCAGAACCCATAAGAGATACTGCCAGGCCTCAGGTGAGAACCAGGCTTCTAAGGCCTAAGACAAGGCCTTTCCCCCAACTTCCTGTTATCAGGTCACAGGTCTCTTACAGGGGGACCTTGCTCCTCAGTGTCCTTGGAATCCTCTTTTCACCTCCAATGCTGCCTTAGCTGCCTCACGGAGCAACTCAGATGAAGGTGCCAGCATCCAAAAGGAAAAAGAGAGCCCATGTACCTCACAGGCCTTACGAGTTACTGAGTTCAGGCCCAGGAACTTTTTAAACAATAAGTTGGATGACTTAGAGGTGTTCCTGCTGCTCAAAAACCAGAAAAATAACCCATCAAAAAGGCACAAATAATGAAGGATATCACCAAACAGTATAAGAATCGCTTCCCTGAGATCCTGAGGAGAACCTCTGATAGCCTGGTGTTACTCTTTGGCTTTAAGTTGAAGGAAGTGAACATGGGTGCCAGGGAGCAATGACACATCCTCATTAACAAAATGGACCCTTTCTTGTGCTGAGGGACTGAGTGAGGATCAGGACTTGCTCAAAACTGCTGTCCATCCTGGACCTGATCTTTTTTTTAAAGTCATTAGGGTTTTAATGTAGTCTTTACTCTTGACCAATATAGCATGTCACCAGACTTTCATATGCCCTAATTTCTTTCCCTATCAAAACTGATTTCTATTTTTAAAAATTGAAGTACAGTCAGTTACAATGTGTCAGCCTCTGGTGTACAGCACAATGTCCCAGTCATGCATATACATACATATATTCATTTTCATATTCTTTTTTTATTAAAGCTTATTACAAGATATTGAACATAGTTCCCTGTGCTATACAGAAGAAACTTTTTTAAAATCTGTTTTTATATATAGCGACTAACATTTGTAAATCTCAAACTCTCAAATTTATTCCTTCTCATCCCCTTACCCCAGTAACCATAAGGTTGTTTTCTATGCCTGTGAGTCTCTTTCTGTTTTGTAGATGAGTTCATAGTGTCCTTTTTTAAAAAAAGATTCCACATACGCATGATATCGTATGCTAGTTTTCTTTCTCTTTCTGGCTTACTTCACTTACAATGTCCAGGTCCATCCATGTTACTGCAAATGGCATTGTTTTATTCTTTTTTGTGGCTGAGTAGTATTCCATTGTATAAATATACCACGTCTTTATCCAGTAATTCTTTGATGGACATTTTGGTTGCTTCCATGCCTTGGCTGTTGTATACAGTGCTGCTATGAACATTGGGGTGCATGTATCTTTTTGAATTACAGTTCCCTCCAGATATATATCCAGAACTGGGATTTTTGGATCATGTGGTAAGTCCATTTTTAGTTTTTTGAGGAATCTCCATACTGTTTTCCATAATGGATGCACCAAACTACATTCCCACCAACAGTGTAGGAGGGTTCCTTTTCTCCACACCCTCTCCAACATTTATCATTTATAGACTTTTTAATGATGGCCATTCCGACTGATGTGAGGTGATACCTCATTGTAATTTTGATTTGCATTTCTCTGATAATTAGTGATATTGAGCATTTTTTCATGTCTATTGGCCATTCATATGTCTTCATTGGAGAAATGCTTGTTTAGGCTTCCTGCCCATATTTTGATTGGGTTATTTGTTTTTTTGTTATTACGTTGTATGAGCTGTTTATATATTCTGGAAATTAAGCCTTTGTCAGTTGCATCATTTGGAAATATTTTCTCTCATTCCATAGGTTGTCATTTTGTTTTGCTTATGGTTTCCTTTGCTGTGCAAAAGCTTATAAGTTTAATTAGGTCCCATTTGTTTATTTTTGCTTTTATTTCTATTGCCTGGGTAGACTGCCCTAGGAGAACATTGCTAAGATTTATGTCAGAGAATGTTTTGCCTATGTTTTCTTCTAGGAGATTTATCATGTCTTGCTGGACCTGATCTTCATGAAGGGCAACTCTCCTTCTGAAGAGGACATTTGGACCATGCTAAATGACCTGAATCTATATCCCAGGTAGAAGAACATCATCTTTAGAGAGCCCAGAAAACTCATAAAAAGCTTTTGTGTAGCAAAATATGAGGCAGAATCCCAGAGTGATGTTACAAGCTACAAATTACTATGGGGCCCTTGCACCTATACTGAAATCAGCAAGGTAAAAGTTTTGGAGTTTGTGGACAAGATTAATAATGTTGACTTCTGTTCCTACATGTCACAATATGAAGAGGCCTTGAGAGAGGAGAAGGGAAAAGTCCAAGCCGGATTTCAAGGCAATATTGGTACTGATACCATGGCTGCTAGTGCCAGAAGGAGACACAAGAGAAGGCTGAGGCACACCGTTCAATTTGTGTTTGGAGTGGGCAATCAGATATGCTGCAGTGAGAAGTCACGAGCAGCTAACTGTGCGAGGGGAAGAAAGTATATTCCACTGGTATTTGCTATGGACTGAATTGTGCCCCCTACCAAATTCATATGTTGAAGCCCTAACCCCTCTGCTGTGACTATATTTGTAGATAGGGCCTCTAAGGAGATAATTAGATTAAATGAGGTCATAAATTTGGGGCCCTAACCCAGTAGGATTAGTTTCCTTATAAGAAGAGACACCGAAGAATTCTCTCTCTCTCTCTCTCTCTCTCTCTCTCTCTCCCTCCCTCCCCCCAAGCACATGCACCAAGCAAAGGCCATGTGAAGACACAGTTAGAAGGTGGCTGTCTGCAAGTTATAAAGAGAGTTCTCCCCAGAAACTGACCATGCTGTCACCTTGATCAGTCTTCCAGACTCCAGAACTGTGAGAAAATTAATTTCTGTTGTTTAAGCTACTCAGTCTATGGTATTTTGTTATGACAGTCCAAGCAAATTAATAAATTATTCCTCATTGTAGTTTTGATTTGCATTTCTCTGATAATTAGTGATATTGAGCATTTTTTCATGCACCAGTCAGAATGGCCGTCATTCAAAAATCCACAAATGACAAGTGCTGGAGAGGCTGTGGAGAAAGGGGAACCCTCCTACACTGCTGGTGGGAATGCAGTTTGGTGCAGCCACTATGGAAAACAGTGTGGAGATTCCTCAAAAGACTAGGAATAGACTTACCATATGACCCAGGAATCCCACTCCTGGGCTTGTATCCAGAAGGAAATCTACTTCAGGATGACACCTGCACCCCAATGTTCATAGCAGCACTATTTTAGCCAAAACATGGAAACAGCCTAAATGTCCATCAACAGGTGACTGGATAAAGAAGTGGTGGTATATTTATACAATGGAATACTACTCAGCCATAAAAACCGACAACATAATGCCATTTGCAGCAACATGGATGCTCCTGGAGAATGTCATTCTAAGTGAAGTAAGCCAGAAAGAGAAAGAAAAATACCATATGAGATCGCTCATATGTGGAATCTAAAAAACAAAAACAAAAACAAACAAACAAACAAACAAAAACAGTGTAAATACAGGACAGAAATAGACTCACAGACAGAGAATACAGACTTGTGGTTGCCAGTGGGGTAGAGGGTGGGAAGGGATAGACTGGGATTTCAAAACTGTAGAATAGATAAACAAGATTACACTGTATAGCACAGGGAAATATACACAAAATGTTTTGATAACTCAGAGAGAAAAAAATGTGACAATGAGTGTGTATATGTCCATGAATGACTGAAAAATTGTGCTGAACACTGGAATTTGACACAACATTGTAAAATGATTATAAATCAATAAAAAATGTTAAAAAAATAAATTATTCCTGGACAGTCGCATGTAAATCAATGAAGTTAGAACACTCCCTCACACCATCCACAAAAATAAACTCAGAATGGCTTAAAGACTTAAATATAAGACAAGACACTATAAACCTCTTAGAAGAAAACATTCTCTGACATAAATCTTAACAATGTTCTCCTAGGGCAATCAACCCAGTCAATAGAAGTAAAAGCAAAAATAAACAAATGGGACCTAATTAAACTTATAAGCTTTTGCACAGCAAAGGAAACCATAAGCAAAACAAAAAGACAACCTTCAGAATGGGAGAAAATATTGGCAAAAGATGAGACTGACAAGGGCTTAATTTCCAGAATATATAAACAGCTCATACAACATAATAACAAAAAAACAAACAACCCAATCAAAAAATGAGCAGAAGGCTTAAACAAGTAATTCTCCAATGAAGATATACAAGTGGCACATGAAAAAATGCTCAATATTGCTAATTATCAGAGAAATGCAAATCAAAACTACAATGAAGTATCACCTCACGCCAGTCAGAATGACTATCACTCAAAATTCCATGAATGACAAATGCTGGAGAGGGTGTGGAGAAAATGGAACCCTTCTACACTGTTGGTGGGAATGCAGTTTGGTGCAGCCACTGTGGAAAACAGTATGGAGATTCCTCAAAAGACTAGGAATAGACTTACCATATGACCCAGGAACCCTGCTCATGGGCATATATCCAGAAGGAACCCTACTTCAAAAAGATGCCTGCACCCCAATGTTCATAGCAGCACTGACAGTTACAATATCCAAGACATGGAAGCAACCTAAATGTCCATCTACAGCTGACTGGATAAAGAAGATGTGGTACATTTAGACAATGGAATACTACTCGGCCATAAAAATAATAAAATAATGCCATTTGCAGCAACATGGATGTCCCTGGAGAATGTCATTCTAAGTGAAGTAAGCCAGAAAGAGAAAGAAAAATACCATATAACATCACTCATATGTGGAATTTAAAAAGAAAAAAAGACAAATGAACTTAGTTGCAAAATAAAAACAGACTCACAGACATAGAAAACAAACTTATGATTACCAGAGGGGAAAGGGAGTGGGAAGGGATAAATTGGGAGTTTGATATTTGCAGATACCAACTAATATATATATGCAATAGACATACAACAAGTTTTTCTGTATAGCATGAGGAACTATATTCAATATTTTATAGTAACCTATGATGAAAAAGAATATGAAAATGAATATATGTACGTATATGTATGACTGAAATATTATGCTGTACACCAGAAACTGATACAACATTGTAAACTTCAACAAAAAAATACTTCAATTTAAAAAAGGAAAATAAATTATTCCTATTCCATTTGGGTAAATTAGTGATTTATCTGTTGTTTTTTATCTTTTAGAGTGTTGTCTTAGTAGAATGTTCAGTTCACTTCAGAGTCTAGCTTTATAGATAGCGTGGGTGAAACATTTTATTATTCTTTCTCAGATATTGAGTAAAAGTTTGGCTATTTTGGGAAACTTTCTATCATATTCTGTGATCTGGAACAGATTACATGGTATTGAAATAGGCTGCTTCTTGAAAATGTGCAAGAATTTCACCAGTAAATAGCTGGGACCCAGTAAAATAGGGGAGAAAAGTATAAATATGTTTATATCTTGGCTTTCCCCTTCTCTATTAGTCTACTGTTCTTCAAAATTGATATACATATGGATTTGCTTAATTACCCAAGAAAATAAAACCTGATAAATTAAACTAATGCCCATTTTATCATTTATTCATCAAACATTGATTGACTATCTGCTATGTGTGAGTAGATTTGCTAGGTATTGGAGATATGGGGATATATAACATATAACCAAGGAGAAAGGTATGAAATTATAAACCTCAAAATTACTAATGTTGGTTAAAGAGGATCGTATAGGAAGAGAGTAGGAGAAAGTAAGGCAAATTGCTTTAACGGTTCACAAAATACCCCAAGTGTGCAGGTTAATAACACATATATATGTATATTTTTGTAAGTATCTTTATATATGGAAAAAGAGGTACATTAAAGGTTTGTCACTTTATTTCCTATTGTCGTCATTACAAACTACCACAAACTTAGTGTCTTAAAACAAAACCCATTTATTATCTCACAGTTTTCATGGTTAGAAGTCTGGGAGCATTATGGCTTAACTTGGTTCTCTGCTTAGGGTCTCACAAGGCTGAGATCAAAGTGCAGGCAGGGCCACATACCTTTCTGGAGGCTCTGGGGAAGAACCTGCTTCCAAGCTCATTCAGATTGTTAGCAGAATTTAATATCTTGTGGTTGTAGGACTGAGGTTCCCATTTCTCCCTGGCTGTTAGCCAGGGTCCTTTCTCCCAGGAATTCAGATTGCCTGCATTCCTTCTCACATGACTCCCTCCATCTTCAAAGCAGCAGTGGCCTATTGAGTCTCCATGCTTTAAATCTATCTGACTTCCTTCCTGTTTCCACTCTCTATTTTTTTAAGGTCATATTTTTAAAACTATTTTTTATTGATTTATAATCATTTTACAATGTGTCAAATTTCAGTGTAGAGCACAATTTTTCAGTTATACATGAACATATATATATTCATTGTCACATTTTTTTCTCTGTGAGCTACCATAAGATCTTGTATATATTTCCCTGTGCTATATAGTATAATCTTGTTTATCTATTCTAAATTTTGAAATCCCAGTCTATCCCTTCCCACCCCCGCCCCTTGGCAACCACAAGTTTGTAATCTATGTCTACGAGTCTATTTCTGTTTTGTATTAATGTCTTTATTTATTTTTTTTTTTAGATTCCACATATGAGTGATCTCATATGGTATTTTTCTTTCTCTTCCTGGCTTACTTCACTTAGAATGACATTCTCCAGGAACATCCATGTTGCTGCAAATGGCGTTATGTTGTCGGTTTTTATGGCTGAGTAGTATTGCATTGTATAAATCTACCACATCTTCTTTATCCAGTCATCTGTTGATGGACATTCCCACTCTCTACTTTTTAATCTCTACTCTTGTGTGATCACGTCAGGACCACCTGAAAAATCCAGGATAATCATTGTATCTTAAGGTCAACTGATTAGTAAGTTTCATTACATCTGTAAAGTCCTTTTTTGTTAGGTGATATAGCATACGCATGGGAGTGAATAACACTAAGGAGTGAAGATTATGGGGGCCAAAATTCTGCTTCTCATAGTCAGCAAAACATTAGTTGCTGTCACCTCAAAGTTATTTTAAATGACCTTTATTTTTATTCACATACATTCCTGAGTTGTTTGAATTTTAAATATAATTCACGTGTACTAATTATAATCATGGGGGGGGGAAAGCTGTTTATTCCATAGGGAAATAAAGTACACCAGGGTAAAAGACCCAGCTCTTCACTACTGATGAATGTTTGGTGATAGGTCTGGGAATTCTGCAGCTCCCAGTAGCCTTGCATTTAAAGGATATGGTGTCCCACTGTGTTCCTCCCTTGCTTAAGATTATTCAATTGCTTCCCTTACTTTCACAATCTGGGAAAGGTAAGATCCAATTTTGTGAATTAAAGTCTAGATAGGGATCTATATGTCATTCCATCCCAGGTGCCCAAGATGGTGTGCTGAGCCTTTGCAGCAAATTGCAGAGCTTGAATTTTCCAAACCATTTCCAAGAGAAGGTAACTTCCCGCAGAGTCCTAGGGAGACAAGCAATCCCAGAAAAGCCTGGGTTTTTCCTAGTTCTTTGGAGGAGAACAGGGGGACTAGCTCCCATGTATCATATGCCTGCTTAACAGGCCAATATACTTCCTTCCCTGGCCACTCTCAGGCCCATGCACAGGGAGAGAAGAATAAACCCACAGGCCTTTTCAAGGTTAGAAGTTAGCATTTCTGGGAATCCTGTCTTCTGGGTCAAAATTATTTCTGGTTTCCCATAAAAGAGCAGTATAAATCAGGTCTGTAGGGGAATGAAGCAAGTGCTGCATGTCCTTTTTGATGACTGGTGAGGTGACTGACTTGAATACTCTTTGTGGAGGAAGAGGAGACTCTGTGTTCCACTATGTGCTTCACGGGGTTCGCAGGATGTATGGCGGTTACCCGCAAGTTCCAAGTTCAGCACTGTATGGGGATGACCAGAGGTCTGAAATGTAGCCAGGGCCGTTCTTGGCCACAGCTAAGCACAGGCTGCACAGAAGGACTCTGTCTGGGGCGGGGATGGTCTATTTTAGGAAGACTTCACAGAGATGCTCTGAATTTTCCTAATATGGGAGGGGCTTACTACAGGCCTTCTATTAGGTATAGGGTAGAATATAAATAATTCCATAGAAGGAAAATGAAAGCATGTTTATATGGGTTTGTACTTGTACATCTAAATATCTAGCTCTGCTGGGAGCATAGGCTGGAGTGATCATAGTTGTCACTTCTGGCAGTGGTGCTTGGGGTCACGAATATGTGGGAGATACTCCCAATTTTATACTCATTTTTGCCATCTGAAACATTTAACACTTGCTTGATTATGGAAGAGAATCATCATGCCATTAATGTCAGGGCTTAGCAGCCTGTGCCTTGGTCTTGTGTCTTCCCTGGTATGTGGCTATTACCAGGGTCTTGGCAGTGTCTCCCAGCCTTTGGTGGACCTCAGTCCCAGACTCAGCAGTTCTACTGTTCTAAACATATTGTCTGCTCCCTCAAATGGCAGATTCTTCATGGAATCCACCACACCAACTGAGAACTTGGGATCATTAGGTGTGATCGCTTCATCCTACAGAAAATAAAAAGCAATTCAGACTTACTATATGGGAAAGCAGCAGCAACGTCACCAAGAGGTTGTACGTCACGTTCCAGGAAGACATGGTGAGCATGGTGAGTCTGGAGGGAATCCCTGGCAGCGACCAAGTTGAGTCACTCGCTCTGCAGAAAGTAGTAAGTCTGTTCCTTTTAATTTGCCTACCCTTAGACTGCATAAAGAAACTTGATTGAACGTTGCTCTATTTCTGATGTGGGGGCTAAGATCTCATCCTCATCATTCTTCTCTAGTTTTTGTCTTTTCTGGGCCTCCTGGCTTTGTCTGAAAGTTCCGGACTCAAAGTCATGTTTCAGCTTGCTGAGCAGAATAGTAATGACAACAAAACCCCAAACTGAAGAAATGATGCTGGGAATTCCTCCAATTCATGTAATGGCGCTAAAGCCTACCATTGTTTTTCAAATATATAGTAGCCTATTATGGTTTGTAAAAGAAAATATACAAAAACATACATATGGAGGTGAGATGATTTTTATTGTGATATAATATTATATATATAGACACATACATGTGTATATGTCAAAAAATAGAACATTAGAGGCTCCCAGATGTTTCCTATGTTTCTTTCCCACTCATTAAGTCTATCTAAGCCTTCATTTTTAATATAAGGATAGTATTAAATATGTATCAGTAAATTGCAGTATATGATATAAAATATATGTGCACTCAAAATAATAATTATAAAGCATACACTTGCATAACAACTACCTAACTTAAAGACCACTTTATATAATTTATAAACCCTTAATGTGCCCCTCTTCAAATACATCTCCCATTCCATCAGTCCTAAAGGTACCCCTTTCCTGACTTTTGTAAAAAAATCTTTACCCTGCTTTCATTAAAAAATTTTTTTTAAATTGAAGTACAGTCAGTTACAATGTGTTAGTTTCTGGTGTACAGCACAATGTCCCAGTCCTGCATATACATATATATATTTGTTGCCTTGCTTTTATTGATAATTTTACCATCCTCACTTGCACCCCTAAACACTATAGTTTTGTCTGTTCTTAAACCCTTTAATATGCAATCATATTCTATGTGTATTCCTTTTGACTTGCTAATTTTATTCACTCTAATGAAAGTTGTTTATCTTGATGCTAGTAGCTGTAATTTCCTCATTCGTTATTGCTACATAAATTCCATCCCATGAAAATTCCAGAATATATTCACCAGTTCTAATAATGAATAGTATTTGTATTGTTTCCAGTTTGGGAATATTATGAATAATGATGCTGTAAATAGCGTAAAATAACTTTACATTAAAGGAAATCTCAGAGACATTTGACACTTTCATTCTTGGCATTTCTAGTGTCTTAAATGACAGTTTAACTATTTAAAATTTTTCTTATACATGTGTAACCAAAAATAAAAGAGTTTTTAACTTTTGACAAAAATGCTTAATGTTCACAGAACAACCATAACTTTTCCTGTGGATGATTACAATTGCTTTATGTGGTTTCAGCTTACATGGTCCTCAATTATGTACTATGAAACATCTTCCTACCTTTTTCTTCCTCTTTGGTATTCTTGACCTAATGAATAATATTTAGAATCACCTTGTCAAATGCCACATACAATGATTGTTGGGATTTTTATTTGTAATTACATTGAACCTTTAAAATAATTCAGATAGAACTGACATCATTACAATGTTGAGTTTCTCAGTGAACATGGAATATTTTTCTATGTATTGTATTAGTTTCCTATGTATGAGTTTGTAGTCTGGTTTGCAGTAACTAAAGTACCACAAACTGGGTTGTTTAAATAACAGGAATATGTTGTCTAATGATTCTAGGGGCTAGGAGTCCAAGATCAAGTTATCAGTGGGGTTGCTTCCTTCTGAGGGCTATGAAGGAGAATCTGTCCCATGCCTCTCTCTTAGCCTCTGGTATTTCCTTGGCTTGTGGTAGCATGAGTCCAATCTTCACATGGTATTTCCTCCGTGTACATGTCTGTCTGTGCACAAAGTTCTCCACTTTGTAAGGGCACCAGTCATGTTGGATTAGGGTCCCACCTCCAATTCCAAAGTTACTTACACATTTTTAGGTATTTGTTACAGCAGCACCTACTTCTTGGTACCAAAATCTGTATTAGTTTAGTAGGGTTGCTATAAGAAAATACCACTAATTTAGTGGTTTAACCAGCAATTTTTTGGGTCTCACAGTTATGGAAGCTAGAAGTCTGAAACAAAGGTGTTGTCAAGGTTGGTTCTTTCTGAGAGTTGTGAGAGAAGCACTTGTTCCAGGCCTCTCTCTTTGGCTTGTCTTCTTACTGTGTGTCTTCACATGGCCTTTCCTCCATGTATGCTTCTTTTTCCAAATTTGCCCTTTATAGGAAACCAGTCATATTGGATTAAGGTCCACCCTAATGACCTCTTCTTAACTAATTACAACTGCAGTGATCCTATTTTCAAATAAGTTCACATTTTGAGGTACTGGGGGTTACAATTCCAGCATCACTGAATAAAGTTTTATAATTTTCCATGTTGGTCTTTAATTTCTTAGATTTATTCTGTGGTATTTGTGTCAGTTGTCAATTTATTGCCTCTGGGTCTGGAATGTATCCTTCAATATATGCTCTGTGATAAACAATGTAATTCCATTAAGCATTTTTCCTTTTAAGTAAACACAATGATAAGCTTTCTCAGTAGAGGGCAGTATAGGGACATTGAAAGAGAAAGAGGCTTTCCTTCAATTTTCAGCTGTAGCAGGGTGAGCCCATGGTGTGAGTGAAGCCACCTAATAGACCTCTGCCCTAGCCACAGGACCAGAATTCAGTGTCCCTCACTGACCTTGCAGCCTCTGTCTGGCAATAATCTGTGCACGGCCCTCTTAACACAGAAACCTGAACCCCTAAGACTTGCTACTGGCACCAGCACCAGAATGCCTCTTACCAGCACACATACTCAAAAGCCTCCTGCCTGTGCCTGTGTTCCTAAAGGTCACTTGCCCACACCAGTGCTCTGATTCCCTCTTAAGGCCCCAGCACAAGCCCACCTGAGGCCTGGAAGATTCCCATCCTCTCTGCCCATCCACTGTACATTCAAGTCACTATATATATATTCCAGTAGCTATAGCTTAGCCTAATAATTTATGTGTAGATTATTTGAGTTTTCTAGTTCATACTCATGTCACCCATGGTAATGACAGATTGTTTCTCCATTTATAACCCTTATACTTTTAAAAATTATTTTTGCCTTACTGAAAGAATTAAGATACCCTATAGCATTGTCAAAAGGAACTATTTCTCAATCTCAAAAGGAAAGCTTTTAATATTTCACCAGTTAGTAGAATGTTTATTCTAGGGATTTTTCAGATAAACTTCACAGGGTTAAGAAAGTTCCTTTCTGTTCTTAAATCTCTGAAAAAATATTATGAATGCAGCTTGACTTTTACCAGACTCTTTTTTTTTACTGCATGTGGAAGCTAGACAATAAGCTATTAAACAACCAATTGATCAAAAATGAAATAAAAAAATACCATAAGACAAATGAATGAAAACACAACATACCAAAATCTATAAGACGCTGCAAAAGCAATTCTAAGAGTGAAGTTTAAAGCGATACAGTCCTACCTCAAGAAACAAGAAAAATATCAATTAAATAATCTAACATTACCCTTAAAGGGACTAGAAACAGAAGAACAAAGCCCAAAGTGAGTAGAAAGAAGGAAATAATAAAGATCAGAGTGAAAATGAATGAAATAGAAACTAAAAAATAAAACAATAGGAAACATCAATGAAACTAAGAGCTGGTTATCTGAAAAGATAAACAAAATTGATAACCCTTTAGCTAGATTTATCAAGAAAAAAAGAGGACCCAAATAAATAAAATTGGAAATGAAAGAGAAGTTACAACCAACATCACATAAATACAAAGGATCACAAGAGATTACTATGAATAGTTATATGCCAACAAATTGGACAACTTAGAAGAAATGTATAATTTCATAGAAAACATACAATCTTCCAAGACTGAATCAGGAAGAAATGGAAAATCTGCACACTTTGATTACTAGTAATGGAATTGAATTAGTAATCAAAAAACTCCCAATAAACAAATGTGAAGATAGCTTTACAGGTGAATTCTATGAAACATTTAAAAGAGTTAATATTATCCTCCTGATACTATTCCAAAAAGCTAGAGAGGGAAGATCACTCCCTAATTTGTTTATGAGGCCAGCATTACCCTGACACCAAAACCAGACAAAGGCACTACAAAAAGAGAAATTTACAGGCTAATATCCTTGATGCACATAGATGCAAATTTTCAACAAAATACTAGAAAACCAAATACAAAAATACATTAAAAGGATCATACGCCATGATCAAGTGGAACTTATCCCAAGGATACAAGGGTGGTTCAATCAATGTGATCCCCAAATCAATGCGATATACCACATTAAGAAGACAAAAGCTAAAAATCTTATTATCATTAGGTGCAGAAAAAGCGTTTGAAAAATCCAACATCCACTTTTGATAAAAACTCTCAGCACGTGGATATAGAGGGAGCATACTTCAACATAACAAAGGTCATATACAGCAAACCCACAGGTAATGTCATATTCAATGGAGAAAAGCTGAAAGCTTTTCTTCTAACATAAGGAATAAGACAAAGATGCCCACTTTCATCACTTTTATCTGACATAGTATTGGAAGCCCTAGCCACAGCTATTAAACAAGATAAATAAATGTAAGAAATCCTGATTGGAAATTAAGAATTAAAACTATTTGCAGATGATATGATACTATGTATAGAAAACCACAAAGATTTCACCAAAAAGCTATTAGAACTGATGACTGAATTCAGTAAAGTTACAGGATACAAAATTAATATACAGAAATGTATTGCATTTCTTTTTTTTTTTTTTGCCTCTGGGAAGTATATTTTATTTACATTTTTAAAATCTGTTAACTAGTATCTCTTCCTCCTTTCCACCCCCAAAGACTTGGGAAGGGAAAGAACGGGAACTTCACAGACCTACCCCCCCACGTACAAATAAACACCCTCATGGCTCACACCAGCAAAGGAAGTGAAAGAGAAAGAGGTCTGAACCTCCCTCTGAAGGACCCACCAGGTCTTGGCCAGGGGGAGGGAGGAAGGGAGGGGCTGAAGGGTGGGTCTCTTAAGAGAAGAAAGGGACAGAGAGGGGGCAAGTCAGTTTGAAGGGGTTGGAAAATAGTCCGAGGCCCCTCCCCTCCTCTTCCTTCCTACCCTATAGTCTCTGCTGGTGGGGGGTCTCCCTGCGCCCTCTCCACACCAGACACAAAGCAGAGGCTGCAGCCATTAGCAGTCAGGTCTCTGGACACAAAATACTTTTGCTTTGTGGTCTCCTGATGTGGTCACCACCAGGGAGGCATCTTTGCTGAGGGCAAAGTCCAGGATCTCAGCCGTGTGACCCCAGTAGTCAGTAAGCAGGTGGCCAGTCCGAGCATCCCAAAGGCGCACGATGCCGTCCAGGCTGCAGGTATAAACCATGGCGGTGCCTGCCTCCCATAGCAGCTGCACAATGCCCGACTGGTGCTGACACTGGTGCCTGAGGGTCTGCGTAGACAGGTCATAGATGGCCAAGGTCCCATCCAGGTAGCCAACAGCTGCCAGGGGCATCCTGGGCAGAGCAGAGCATCACGACGGCCCGTGAGGGACCAGGACTCAGTGCCCTTTGGTCCTCAAAAATATGGAACGCTTCACGAATTTGCGTGTCATCCTTGCGCAGGGGCCATGCTAATCTCTGTATCGTTCCAATTTTAGTATATGTGCTGCCGAAGCGAGCACTGTATTGCATTTCTATACACTAACAATGAACTATGACAAAGAGAAATGAAGGAAACAATCCCATTTATAATTGCATCAAAGGAATAAAATACCTAGGAATAAATCTAACCAAAGTGGTGAAAGACCAGTACCCCAAAGACATTGAGGAAAGAAATTGAAGATGACACAGTAAGTGGAAAGATATACTGTGTTAGTGAATTAGAAGAATATTAATATTGTTAAAATGTCCATACTAAACAAAGCAATATACAGATCCAATGCAATCCCTATCAAAATACCAATGGCATTTTTCACAGAACTAGAACAAATAATCCTAAATTTTTAAGGCACCACAAGGACCCCAAATAGCCAAAGCAATCTTGAGAAAGAAGAACAAAGCTGGAGGTATCCCACGCCCTGATTTCAAACTATACTACAAAGCTATAGTAGTCAAAACAGTACAAGTACTGACACAAAAACAGACATATAGATCAATGGAACAACATAGAGTGTCCAAAAATAAACCTACACTTATATGGTCAATTAATCTATGACAAAGGAGGAAAGAATATACAGTGGGTAAAAACAGTCTTTTCAATAAATGGTGTTGGGAAAATTGGACAGCAACATGCAAAATAATTAAACTGAACCACTTCCTTACACCGTATACAGAAATAAACTCAAAATGGATTAAAGACTTAAATGTAAGACCTGAAAGCATAAAACTCATAGAAGAAAACAGGCGGTAAAGTCTTCGACATTGGTCTTAGCAATATCTTTTTAGATTTATCTCCTCAGATAAGGGCAACAAAAGCAAAAATAAACCAATGGGACTACATCAAACTAAAAAGCTTTTGCACAGAAGAGGAAGTCATCAACACAATGAAAAGACAACCTAAACTGAATGGGAGAACATATTTGCAAGTGATATAGCCCATAAGGGGTTAATATCCAAAATATACAAAGGACGCACACAACTCAATATAAAAAATCCCCAAAACAAACAAAAAAAACGTGATTAAAAAATGGGCAGAGGACCTGAATAGACATTTTTCCAAGGAAGACATACAGATGGCCAACAGACACATGAAAGATGCCAGTATCACTAATTATCAGGGATATGCAAATCAATACCACAATGAGATATCACCTCACACCTTTCAACATAGCTATTATCAAAAAAAGAGACAACAAATAACAAATATTGGAGAGGTTGTAGTGAAAAGGGAACCCTGTACATGTTGGTGGGCATGCATATTGGTGTAGCCACTATGGTAAACAATATGGAGCTTCCTCTAAAAACTAAAAATAGAACTATTAATATGATCCAATGTGTCCACCTCTGTGCATTTACACAAAGAAAACAAAAACACTAAATCAATAGTACCTCTATTCTCATTGCAGCACTATTTACAATAGCCAAGATGTGGAAGCAACCTAAGTGTCCATCAATAGATGAATGGATAAAGAAGATGTTATACACACACACACACACACACACACACATATATATACAACAGAATATTATTCAGCCATAAAAAAGAATGAAATTTTGCCATTTGTGGCAAAATCGAGGGACCCAGAGGGCATTTTGCTGAGTGAAATAAGTCAGACCGAGAAAAACAAATACCATATGATTTCATTTATACGTGGAATGTAAAGAACAACAAGAAAACAAAACTAAACAGAAACAGACTCATAGATACAGAGATCAAGCATATGTTTGCTAAGGGAGGGTGGGAAGATAGATGTAATAGTTGAAGGAGATTAAGAGGTGCAACTTCCAGCTATTAAATAAGTGAGTCACAGGGATATAATGTATACATAGGGAATGTTGTCAATAATATAGTAACAACTTTGTATGATGATGAATGGTAACTGGGTTTATTGTGGTGATCATTTCATAATATATATTGAATCAGCATGCTCTATACCTGAAACTAGTGTAACATTGTGTTCATTATAACTCAATTTTTAAAAAGATTTTTAAAACTCCTCTCCTCTTTCTTGATAAGGCTGATCACCAGGATGTTGAGTTTGGCATAGATGTGAACCTCATAATCTGAGCCCCTCATTTACTTTCTGGGCTTGCCATGTGAAGACTGTAATTATCTTGCCTGACATCCTCTTCACCCATCAGGAGATGAAGTGGACCAGAAGCGTGGGGTAGAGTAAGGAGGATAGATCCAATGTGTAAGGAGGACAAGAATATCCTAAATAAGGGAACTGTGAGAGAATATCCCTCCACTCACCCATCTCTTTGGAGAGTTAAATGACTCAAGGACACAGGAAGATACTTTATTTCAGGAGCTTTACTGGTTACCTAAAATTTTAATAGGGGTGTAATTGCCACCAGAAAATATTGTTTGCCTTTTGCTCCCCAGAAATGACCAGAGGAAAACCTAAATTAATCAAAACAAGCACCTCCCACTATTGTTATCTGAAGTCAACAGCAGTCTCCCCAACTGAGTCCTCCCAGCCTAAACTATGGAGTTGAGCTTTACTTGAAACAATGTCTGCATTCTTGGAAACTTACATAAATTACATCTGTTTCTTTGGTTATGCATTCATTCAATACTTATTTGGCTCCTACTACTTACCAGGCAATATTCTAAGCATATGTAATTGTGTTAAGAGAACTGACTGAAAAGTATTCTTGTCTCGGGAAGGAAGGTGGACCAAGTCCAATATTCTAGGATTCTAGTTAAAAAAAAAACCCCACATTGATCTCTTTTATAAATTGTAGCCTCTCTCACTTTATTTGAAAAAATATAGATCTATAGCTTAGTCATGGGCTACCTGCATTCTTTTAGTAAAATTGAAAATGTGTGCATCCGTGTTTGTGTGCCGTTAGAGTAAAATCTAAAGAGGTAGTAAAAACCTTAAAGGTCCTCTATCCAATCCTACCCAATGAGTGTTTTCCTTATGCAACTTCTTTAGAGTAAGCATTTAACTTTTTCTTGAATACATCTGGTGATGAGAAGCTCATTACTTTGCAAAACATTTTGTTGTAGGACCACTCTTCTCCTTAAAATGATCCTTGCAATTTATAATTAGGATGAAATTACTAGTGTGCTGGTTTTTAATCTGGAAATGAGGAAAGAGAAGATACCTCATGTGTTCTAGAAATGAAGCAGGGTGCAGAGGAGCTTCAAGAAAGGAAAAGGGGTACTGGGGAGGAAGACATTGAAGATCAGAAAAATAATGGGGTCCATGGTGAGGCTATTAGAGACTGGAGGGGAATTCAGGAATTCCTGGGTTTCGGGAATTCAGTTGGCTGACAGGGATGCCTGTGTGGCTGGAGTAGAACAGGAAATGGAGCAGGGTCAGAAAGGGAGACGGGGTCTGGATCATACAGCCTTGTAAGGAATTTGGATTTTATTCTAGGTTTGGTGGAAGGTGCTTTTTTTTCAGCAGGGAACATTTTTTGCCTTTTTTTTTTTTTGCATTACATCCCCATGACATTTATTTTATAACCAGAAGTTTGTACCTTTTGACTCTTCCCCCTTTTTCGTGCTTTTAAAACATCACAATTCTATTTGTGCAATTCTCTCAGCATACTCCCTGCTTTCTCACTTTATACCGCACTCCTGAATACCTGAACTCTTCATAGTCCCCTGACTACACCAGGTATAGGAAACATAATCATGTTTCCTTACACGTGTGTGCATACTCACGTCCCTCTTTCCTACAATTTCTTCCTCCCTGCCCTGGTCCACCTGGCAAATGGTTTCTTTGGTGCCAGAATTGGCTCAACCATCACGTCCTCTAGGAAGTAGTCTTTTACTATCTTAAGCCAATCTGGGTGCTTTGTAAGTGTCTCCATTATTTCAGCTAGTCACAATTGGCAATTTTTGTGACATCTGTGAGGGCCAGGGCAGTATCTGCTTCATCGCTGAATCCCCAGAATCCCGCACTGTGTCTGGCTTAATTCATATTAATACATTATTGAACTCTTCTAAGGCAAAAATACCAATATTTTGGGAGCAGATATCCTCCAAAATATAACTAGTTTATATTTAATGATACCATGTAGTACATTTTTCCCTGGGTATATTTTGCAAATATTTCATCCTGGTGGTATCATATGTAAATAACACAGTGCAAATCAGTTATTCTCTGAAAGCATTTTGGAGTCTTTTCTAGAGCTGTGATAGACAATCGTTAACACCTGCTTTAAAAAATTCCACGTAAAGATGTAGAAAACAAACTTACGGTTACCAAAGGGGAAAGGGCCCAGGGAGGGATAAATTCAAAGTTTGGGAATAGCAGATACAAAATAATATATACAGAATAGATAAACAACATGGTCCTACTATATAGCACAGGGAACTACATTCAGTAACTTGTAATAACCTATAATGAAAAAGAATTGAAAAAGAATATATGTGTGTGTGTGTGTGTATAACTGAATCACTATGCTGTATACCAGAAACTAACGCAACATTGTAAATCAATTATACTTCACTTTACAAAAAAGTTCCGGGTCATCTGTGCCATGCTTTAAGGTTTACAATTTTGCGGCTTTAACTAATCATTTATTCATATAGCTATAAAATGTAGAATTTACAAGAGATACTGAAGAAAGTAACCACAGCAAGTAGCTGGAGACCAATAGCGATGATCACGATGAGCAGTTGGTAGGAAACCTAGTGCGTGAAAGCATGCCCCTGGAGCCTTACTATCTAGGTTTGAATCCTGCCCCTTACAAGCAATTACCTCACTTTTCTGTGTCGTGGTTTCCTTGAGTCTAAAACAGGTAGGATAATAATACCTAGCTCAAGGGATTTTTTAACGCTTAAGTAATTCGCTTAAGGGACTCCAGGCTGTGGCTGGAGAGACATAAAAACTGTTCTACGGAAACCCAGAGGAAGGAGAAGTTAATTTCTGGGTTGGTTGGGAAGGCTCAGAGAAGACATCGGAGTCGGGGTTTGAAAGAGTGATAGAAGACTTCCCAAGGTAGGAGTCATTCATTCCAAGACAGCTTAAGCCAAAACTTTGGAATGTTTTACTTCATTTCCTACGAGGGGAAAAAGCCTACATTGAAGATGTGTTTTCCTGGGTATTCTACTAATCAAATCCCAGGGTTCTAGTTTGCACACCAGGAGTGTGGCCACCAGGTGGCAGCACAAACTTATAAAACCCTGTATCCCAGAGGCATTGCATCCCTTTGCCTAAAGCTCTCTCATAAATTAAGATGCTCTTTTTTTTTAATTAAAGTACAATTTACAATGTTGTGTTAATTTCTGATGTACAGCATATTGATTCATTTCTATACATATATAGATATACTCCTTTTCATATTTTTTCATTATACGCCATTACAAGATATTGAATATAGTTCCTTGTGCTATACAGTAGGACCTTGTTGTTTATCTATTTTATACATAGTAGTTAGTATCTACAAATCCCAAACTCCCAATTTATCCCTCCCCACCCCCTTCCCCCCTAGTAATCATAAGTTTGTTTTCTATGTCTATGAATCTGTCTCTGCTTTGTAAAAAGTTCATTTGTGTCCATTGACAGATGACTGGATAAAGAAGTTGTGAGATATATATATATAATATATATTATATATAATATCTATACTTCTGTGAGATATATATATTTATACTTCTTAGCCATAAAAGAGAGAAAATAATGCCATTTTCAGCAACATGGATTGACCTGGAGAATGTCATTCTAAGTGAAGTAAGCCAGAAAGAGAAAGAAAAATACCATATGAGATCGCTCATATGTGGAATCTAAAAAAAAAAAAAGGATGGTCTTAATTAACGTAATACAGAAACCAAGCTGAGCTCTCCAGAATATTCACAAAGTCCTGCTTGTCTGTGGAGGCTTGTGATGGAACTCAAGGAACTGATATCTACTCAAGGTACCTGAGTTAGGAGACCTCACAAAGCCTACTGGGTACAAGTGGAAGCTTGAAGCAGGATGAGAGACTAGTTGGACTTGTCAGTCAAGGTCTTTCACGTATTGAGAGTAGCAGGGAGCCATGTGGAAAGTGGCATCCCAGGGCAGCACAGCTACAGGGGTACTTACCAAGGCTGTCTGGTTGACAGAGCAGGCAGCAGTGACTTTACCAGTCCTAACAGCATGATATCACTGAATGTGACATCTGGACAGGGCCTCATATATCAGAGTCCAGGTCTTCTGTAGTGGATGCTATAATGCACTGTCCAAATGCCCCTTTGGGACAAAAGGATTTATTCTTCTAGCTGCTGGAAGTGGCCCCTTAAGAGAACTCTTTGGGAATTGTCATTCACTGAAGAAAGCTGCATGCCCAAGGTTGCATGCATTCAGTGCTTTACATGGAGGTAAGAAACCTGACCACTGGTTCCAATTTGGGAGGGCCATCCCAATTCCAGAGTTCCTGTGGGATCACTTGGAGCATTTGCTGAGGCGTTATCGCTGTTCAGCATCTCCCTCTGCCCAATCCTGCTTCTTTCCTTCCCCTCACAGGTGTCAGTTCTGAGAGCATCTCAATAAACTTTCTGCACACTAAGCTCTGACTCAGGTCAGCTTCCCTGGGAAATTCGTTCCCACCTTTGTTTTACATGCGAGGAGACTGATGCAATTTTGAGGGTCATATTTTAAGGAAGAAGTGATCACTTTCAATGACCAAAGACCTCAAATCTAAGGAGAGTAGTACTCAAAGACATGCTGAACATTAGGTGAGCAAGTCCCTAAGAGCAGGGGTCTGTCTGTCTTCTTCCCCAGTATATCTCTAGTGCCTCCACATGGTAGGCATTCAATAGAAGTGTGTTTAACATTTGAATGAATGAACACTGGCCCTTAGATTGGAGATATAAGCAGAATTCCCTTAGACTCCTTTAGTAGGAAGCTACTGACACTAGGTTATACTTCTCAGTGTCTTTAGCTAGGTGTTTTCTTCTCTAAATCCCATAGCTGTCCTCAGAGGAAACATTCTTCTTAATCTTCGTTGAGAATGGCAGGAAGCTTTGGAGCAGCATGACTTACTCTATGTCAGTCTTTGAATAGATAGCCTATATTGACTGCATAAGACTGTCAAACTGAGAATAGACATCCAAACCATATCCATGCACCCTCGCTGGAAGAATGCAAATATTAAGACAGAGAGTGTCCGTATTTTTGAAGCCCCGGCTCAAAACCAAGAGAACTTATTTCTAATTATATTCTAGTCAGTACAGAGAGAATTCCTCTGACATTAACTGAGATTAACCTTGCTAACCCACTCTTTACACTGCCAATTTTTAAAAATTCTGGTACAGACAATTTTTAAAGAGAGAATGGCCTAAGAAAAGCAAAGTGGTATAGCTCATAGAAGACTGATTAAGAGCATTGTCTCAAAAATCAGAGATGTTTTTGCTTAAATCTCGGTACTGTTACTTTAGTAGCAGTGTGACCCTGGGCAAGTTATTTTATCTCTCTTTACCTCAGTTTCCTTATCTATAAAATAAGGATAAAAATAATGTCTCCTTAGAGGTTTTGCTATGGGAATTAAAGGATTTAACATATATACACTATGTATATTGTCTATATGTATATTATGTATGTGTATTATATATAATATGCATATTGTGCATGCATACTATAAATTTATGCATATTATATATAATATACATATGGATATGTATATATGTGTTATATGTATATTAAATAGAACATATATGTATATTGTATGTATATTATATTATTTGTGTATATTATATAGTATACATATATGATATATATAATGTGTAAATTATATACAATATGCATATATATGATTTTATGTATAGTGATGTGCTTAGAATAGTGCCTAGCATATAGTGTTTTATAAGGCTTAGCTATTATGTATATGGGATCCCATCTTGCCATATTTCTAAAGAGAATCTAGGTATTGGGTTATGTATTCCAAAGAGCCTGTGGAGTCCTGGATGCCCTTTGCTTTAGGATTATCTGGCTCTGTGGCTACTGTTTGTTTAGCTGCATAACTTATGAGAAGTTAAGTTTTCTGGTTGGAAAATGAAACAGATGCCTTATTTTAGCCACATGCAAGTAACTGGTGAGCTATGGGTATTTTCTTTTTATTATAGTTCTGGAAGGTACAGTGTATTTCTACTTACAAACAGTTACCTCCAGTCTGTAAACACTGCTGGAGGGATTTCCAACCCTGGCCCTAGTCAACTTCTTCATAGCTCTTGGGACAAAGGGGTAAGGGTTGAAGTTGTGGAAATTCCACACAAATTGAACTTCCCCCCTTAATTATGCTGGATATAAGGAGATGTAGGGGATCAAAGAAAAGAACCTGATAGTGCAATTATGGGTTCTCTGCAAAGTGTACTTTCACGGAGTCTCACTGGGATAGTTCAAGGCCACTTGTCTGTTAGTTAAAATGAAATCTGGTTTTACGTACTTTCCAAGTTTTCTACGATGATTATCTGATAATTAAGAAAATAGGGTGTTCTATTGAGAGTCTTTCCTTGGATAGAAATACTCATGCCATTCCTTCTCCTGTTATCTTAGGATAGGAATTATGACATATGGAGCTATGGAATTGTTCAGTTTAAGTTTTTTGAGGTCAGGGGTTTGGTGTTGAAGGGAGAAGGGCTTCGTAATGCCAGGGTCTGGCAATCAAAAGAAAAATGTAATATGAAGGGCACTTCCCTTTGGACATCCATACAAGTGGTGTCTTATAAATAGACAAATATTCACTGAGTTTGTTTTACAAAGATAAAGATGGTTTAAAACAACTAAGATAATGGCAAAATAAAAGTTAATAATGCAATTTAGGAAACTACAGAAAGAAAAAGAAAGATAAGAGTAAGTAAACATGAACTGAGATGCATGCTTCAAAGATAATAAGGCAAATGTGAATACATTTACATACTAGTGTAAAGTAAAAACAGATCAATGGAAAAAGAAAAGCAGTAGTTATAAAATCCAAAGCTTAATATTCTCCTCATCTGCCCCAATCTTTGTTCCTGTCTGTGCACTTTACCTGCGGTTGCTGAACATGTAGATAACTGCCAGATGCCCTTAGGCTCACCCACAGGGGCTCTAGGGAATTTTCCTGCCTAAATAGAGACACCCCAAATGACCACCATCTCCACTAAGAGTTCATCACCCCAGGCAGCTGACATCTCTCTACCTGGATGTAAAGTACAAATATTGTACTTAAATACCAGTGAGCTTTGTTCCCCTGCAGAGTGCCGAAGTTGAAATAGAGTATCATAAGAAAAGAGGAAAGCCCACTGACAGACTACCTCGAGCCCCGCAGCTGGAAACAAGGGCTTGATAACCCTTTGGGGAGGAAAAAACAAGCCAAGTTGCTTTGTTAGACTATTCAGCATAAATTTTTGTAAGGTTTCTAAGGAGCTACATTTCAATATTAAGATCGCGTTGGGGAGATTTCATATGGGAAGACCTGGACTGTCTACCTCAAACCCTGAATTTCTGAAGAGGTGAATACTCTTTTCTCAAAAGGAAGAGAACAACAGCCAGCATAATGAAGAGGCTGGGGCATGAAACAAAACTCTCCATTTCCAAGTAGGAAATCATATCAACATGCCAACAGAAGGAGAAAAGAAAACGGAAGGAGTAACTGCCTACAATCTGTGAGATCATATTGTTTGCCAGAAACTATGCTAGGCTTCTCATGTATGTTATCATCTGTCAAGTGAGTTAGGTATTATTTTCATCTCCATTTTACAGACAAGGAATCTGAGGCTCCAAAAGGCTAAGTTACTTGCCCATGGTTAAACAGCTAGGAAGATACAACTAGAATCCGAAGCAAGGTCTGATTTCAACACCTGTGCGTTTTCCATTAAACTAAAGCAAAGCAGCCCCACTATCTTATCTAAAGGTGTTAAAAACCTTTATTGTGGTATGGTTCCTGTACAGTAAACTACACATATTTCAAATGTACAATTTGATGAATTTTGATAGATATGTACACCAATGAAACCACCACCACTATCATGATAGCTAACATTTCCATCACTCCCCAAGAGGTGCAATTTTGGAACTCCCAATGTATCCCTTCCCACGCCCTTTACCCCCTGGTAACCATAAGTTTGTTTTATATGTCTGTGAGTCTGTTTCTGTTTTGTAGATAAGTTCATTTGTGTCCCTTTTTTTACATTCCACATATGAGCGATATCATATGGTATTTTTCTTTCTCTTTCTGGCTTACTTCACTTAGAATGATTATCACACGTTATCTTTATGGTAGAGTGAAATTCCACTGAGATTATTGTTTAGGCTCTTGATTGGGCAGTAGATTGCTGGTTATTTGGACTGGCTTTGGCATTACACTGCCTGGTTTAAATTATCATCTTGTTACTTACTGGTTATATGACCATAGGAATGTTACCCTACCTCATTGCACCTTAATTTCCTCACCTGTCAAATGTCTCCTAAGGCTGTTGTGGTGAGTAAGAGGCATAATATCTGCAAACATATAATAACTCATACTGGTTATTGTTGCTGTCATCCTGCAAGGTCAGTGAGATCAGGGAACCCAGGGTTATCTGGTTCTGCTATTTACTAGTTCTGGTATTCTGAATATATCTCTTAACCTTGTTGTTCCTCAGTTTGTTCATCTATAAAATGCAGAGAATAATAATATTTATTTCATAAGGGAGTTTCTGACGATTAAATGAGTTAATACATGTAAAACTCTTAGAATGGTACCTTGCACATAGTAAGCAATTAACACTTATTATTGTTATTTAAATGGAGGATTCATGGATTGCTTAGACTAACAAGGACTTTGGAGATAATTCAGGTGGCTGAATCATTGGGAATTTTATTTAGGAAATAAACATTGCCAGCCTCTCTAAGTAATCATTTGCGGGTAGAGACCCTTCTTCCCACTATGTAGATGACTTATCTCCACCCATCCTGAAGCATACCTCCAATTTGCAGCTAAGTTGGGGGAGTCTCTTGGTTGCCAGATATGTGAGATCTTCTCATGCTCATTTTTTCCATGGGTAGGTAAACGAGACATTCAGTATTGATCTATAGGGCTATATCAGAATTACTCAGTGACTTCCTGATAGATGATTCTAGAAATATTAAGCTAACCAACAGCAACAAAATGGATTTAATAAAAGTAAATCACAATTGGAGAGATTTTACTTTAAATGAAATAGACAATAACTGAGGACAAACCGTAGCCAAGCCTCTTTTCAAGTGGAGCTGGAGGGTAAAATTTTTCAGTTTTGACAAACACTGTAAATTTGTTCTTTTTTTCCCCTTCATTATCCTGTTGACTGACCTTGAAGAGAAGATGACAGGCAAAAATGGGAAAAGAGTTGCATGTTATCCTTCCAAGTTTGGATGGTTGAGGAGGGTTTTTGCAAGGAGTGGAAGGGGCAGTGTTGCCTGTGCTATGTAGCCATTCTGCCCCAGATATGGAGTCACAAAGGAGTAAAGGAGAGAAAATCAGACTGCACTGTCAAAGAGAATGCATGAAAAATGAAGAAATGAAGCCTCTTTAGCTCATATACTTAGGTACTCAGACAGACCTGTTTCCACATCTGTAAAAGGAGGTGGTTAGAATCAATCCCTTTGGGTTTCAACACTCTCTGCTCCTGGGAGCATCTTCCCCCCCATCCTGCCACTTGCCAAGTTCAAAGAGTACTATACAATACATGTCAATGCCTGCTACATCACTATGACATAGTGGTTGTATATGTAGGTTCAAGAGCAAAACTGTCTGCTGCTTACTAACTATAGGCTTTAGGGCACATTATTTAATCTCCATGTGCCTCAGTTTCCTCATCTGTAAAATGGAGATAATAGTATCTATCTTGTAGAGTTATAAGGAATATACGGCAATACATAAAATATGCTTTGGACAGAGCTTGAAATATAGACAAATACTTGATAAATGTTAGCTATTATAAGAGACCTTGCAGGAGTTCCAGCACTGAGTTTATTTTAAGTATTTCCCAAATCCTGACATTTAAGACCGTCTTCCTTTCAGATATAGTAATGGTTCTTAGAGTCTTGTCCCTGAAACTCCTGCATCAGAATCCCTGTTGAGGATTACTTTTAAGCGCACCTCTCTGGATGCTGACTTCCAGTCTTACTGAATTAGAATCTCTGAGTATGGAACCCAGGAAGCTGCATTTTCAACAGTTCCACTGAAATTTGAATACTGCTTCTTTTTCATTTTTGGTAGCTTAATATAGAGTCCTAAAAAATGGTGTTGAAGCCCTTCCTGCTAACCTTTAACCTCAGGAAAACCACTTAGGACCTTCTGTCTTTTACTGAAGTATAGTTGATTTACACTGTTTTGTTAGTTTCTGGTGTACAGCAAAGTGATTCAGTTATACATATATATTAATTAAGCAGTCAGGTCTTTTACTGTTGGTATGTGTAAGAATCCATCAGGAGGACTGAACTGGACTGGCTCGGCTCAACCCTGACAGAGTTCTTAAGATTAGTGGATAGTTACTAAAGTACAGCTTATGGTTGGTAGCACCAAAAGTCCAGCAATATTCTTTACACTACTCAATAGGTCATAGAGATGACCACCATGTTAGCATCTTTCTTTACAAAAATTTTCAACAGTTCTTTTGGAGAACTCTCCCCCATGGAAATCCCAACTCTGATTTCCTAATGGGACCATGGAATTCACTGTAAATGTTCTTTAGTTTTAGTGTTACACGTGGAAATTTGTGAGAATTCATCGACCCCATAAAGCAAAGTATATGTGTTTTATACCATCAAGGTTTTGAGGAACAAATATAAATAATACTGATTCTCTAATCAACCACCCTATTCCCACCAGCAGAGAAATCAAATGGCTATGGGTTTACCTTTAACCCATTGGTGAAGATTATTTGAGCCTAACTAGCTCCCTGGCAGACATTTGTTAAATTTAAACTATGTTTATTATTTCATTGCCAGTTTTATGCAAGACCAAATAAAAAGAATGAAGATTTAGTCTAACCATTTACTCGTTATGTAGTCAGAGTCAATGATCCTAGCAGCCATTTGCTTCTGGATGAACCCCATAAATTTGGATCAACATCAGACCTTGGGATTTTATTGGGAGAAAAATAATTGAAAATTGCACCTTGGTGTCTCCATAAGGGACAAGAGTTCAGGGCTTTTAGTCTCAAAAGCTCACCCCAAATCTGATGCTTTTCTCAGCAGTCCTAAGGTCTTTATGGAAAGCAGTTCAGTTCTATGATCCTATGGTTATGTCCTGAGCCCTGAGATGATTTCAAGCATGCTGAAATTTCTGAGAAATTCAAAACAGGCCTTACTTTTCCAGGTCTAGTTGTCATCTATCTGAACCCCTGGGCATCTCTAGAGTAAACAAGTTTCTGATTGAGTCTCAAGGCCCCTGCAAAAATCAATTTGACAGGCCTCACATGTCTAGATTCTTAGAGACTTCCATGATTTTATAACATCTTTTCTTCTACATAGTTTCAAATTGACTGATTTGGCTCCAAGAGCTTTCCACATTTTTATTGTGACTGCCTTTAACATTGGCAGTACATACAGAATTTTATTAAGCATGTGCACTGTATTGGTATAAAAGACACAGTCCTGTTTTCCGGAATTCAGATTCTTAAGAATTACATATACTTGCTTAAGCTCCTACCCCTCCAAATTTCTGTTCCAGGAGACTTTTTGTTACATTGTTTTAAATTTTTATTGGAATTAAAAAAATTTGGGGGGGGTAATTAGGTTTATTTATTTATTTATTTGGTGGAGATGCTGGGGATTGAGCCCAGGACCTCATGCATGCTAGACATGCACTCTACCACTGAGCTATACCCTCCCCCTCTGGAATGGTTTTTGTAACAGTTTTTTTGAGATATGTCACATACCATACAATTCACCCATTTACAGTGAACAGTTCAATGTTTTTCAGTTTTTTCAGAGTTGTACAACCATTGGCACAATCAATTTTAGAATATTTCCATCACCACATAAAAAAAACCCATACCTATTATCAGCGACTCCCCATTTTCCCTACTTTCCAGTTGCTGGAAGTGTCTACTAACCCATTTTCTGTCCTTATTGATTGGCTTATTCTGGATATTTCATATTAGTGAAATCATATGTGGCCTTTTGTAACTGGCTTCTTTCAGTTAGCATAATGTTTTCAAGGTCCAGGCATGTTGTAGTATCTATCAGTATATCATTCATTTTTATGGCAAAATATTTGATTGTATGGATGTACACATTTTATTTAATATTCATCAGTTGAGGAATACATCTTTAGGATACTTTGAATAATGCTGCTATTAACATTTGAGTATAAGTTTTTGTGTGGACATATACTTTTATTTCTCTTGAGTATATACCTAGGACTGGAATTGCTGGACCATATGATAATTATAGATTTAATTTTTTGAGGGACCACCAGACTGCTTTTCCATGTTTGAAGACATGCTAAGTGAAAGAAGTCAGTTAAAAATCCAACCAAAAGGAATACAAAAGACCAGATATCATATGATTTCATTTATGTGAAATGTTCAGAATAGGCAAATTTATAGAGACAGAAAGTCAATTAGTGATGGCCTAAGGCTGATGGGGATGTGGGTTTGGGAGGGTAGGGTTGTGAATAGTCTAAAATTGATAGTCTTGATGGTTGCACACTCTATGTATATACTAAAACCCTGAATTGTACACTTTAAGTCAGTAAATTGTACAGTTTATGAATTATATATCAATAAATCTTTTACAAATAAAAAACCCATTTAGGGATGTGCTAGATGGACCAGGTATTCCCCAAACCAACCAGGAATAGTAATACTGGATTTCTAGCTCTTAGCAGGGCTGCAATGTATGATTTTTCAAACTGTGTACTCTATGACTCCAAGAAACACCATTATATAGACTACAATGTCAATGGTGCCCCTGAAGTCTTGTAGTGCATAAGTATAATATGCACAGCCTTAAGCCTCTGGCTCATAGGAGAAGAATTCTGAAGCTGTTGGTTATGGATGACCAAAGTTCATTCCCAAGGATTTAGAAAGAATCTAGCTTTCAAGGAACGGGTACAAAAGATAATTTTCCTCATACAGTCCTTTAATTCAGCATTCAAGCAAACATTGTGTTCCCCATCTTTTATTCCTTCTATCCAAGTGGATTTTTCCTTCAATTTAAATAACTTACAACTAACACTGTAAATAAGTTTATGCATAATCCTCCACCCTGAACACAATTGTTTTTATATCTCTAGACCTTCTTCCAATTTTTATTCATATGTACACATGCTTTTAAAAAAAATCAAGACAACTTTTTAGAGCAGTTTTAGGTTCACAGCAAGATTGAGGGAAATGAACAGAGATTTCCCATATACCCCCTGCCCCCACACATGCACACCCTCCCCCATTATCATCAGCATCCCCCACCAGAGTGGTACGTTGTTAAAATTGACACATCACAGTCACCCAAATTCTGTAGTTTACATTACGGGTCAGTCTTGGTGCTGTACATTCTATGTGTTTGGACAAATGTTTAAGGATAGGTATCCATCATTACAATACTATACAAAGTATTTTCACTGCCCTAAAAATTCTCTGTGCTTCACCTATTCATTCTTCTCCCACAACCCCTGGAAACCACTGATTTTTTTTTAACTTTATCCATAGTGTTGCCTTTTCCAGAATGTCATATAGTAGGAATCATACAGTATATAGCTTTTTCAGATTGGCTTCTTTTACTTAGTAATATACATTCCTCCATGTGTTTTCATGACTTGATCGCTCAAAGCTCATTTATTTTTAGCACTGAATAATAATTGTCTGGATGTACCACAGTTATTTATTCATTCACCTACTGAAGGTCATCTTGGTTGTTTCCAAGTTTTGGCAACTATGAATAAAGCCACTATAAACACAAGTGTGCAGATTTTTGTGTGGACATAAGTTTTCAACTCCTTTTTGTAAATACCAAGGAGTATAATTGTTGGATCCTACAGTAAGAGTATGTTTAGTTCTGTAAGAAACTGCCAAACTGCCTTCCAAAGTGTATCATTTTGCATTCCCACCAGCAATGAATAAGGCTTCCTGTTGCTCCACATCCTCGCGAGCATTTGGTGTTGTCAGTGTTCTGGAGTTTGGCCATTCTAATAGATGTGAAGTGTCTCGTTTTAATTTGCATTTCCCTGATGACATATGATGTGGGACATCTTTCATATGCTTATGTGCCATCTGTATATCTTCTTATGTGAGGTGTCTATTAAGGTCTTTGTCTTTTTTTAATTGTGTTGTTTGTTTTCTTATTGTTTTGTTTTAAGAGTTCTTTGTGTATTTTGAATAACAGTGCTTATTCAGATATGTCTTTTGCAAATATTTTCTCCTAGCCTGTAATTTGTCTTCTCATTATCTTGACATTATCTTTCACAGAGCAGAAGTTTTTGCCATGTCGTCCATCACAAGCAAACACAGGGACCCCATGAGATCTGGAAACAATGTCATGATGTGACAGTAAGATTAGAGAAAGAGCACTGGATAAACAAAGAAAAAGCAGTGACGTTACTGAGCTATCACTGTCTGCCACACCCTTCACATCCATTGACTCTTCAACACAACCCTGTGAGGTGGGTCCTATTTTTTCCACACCTTTTACAAATGAAGAAAATGAATTGTATAGAGGCGAAATAATTTGTCTAAGGTCAAAAGGTAAGTGCAAGAACAGGGATTCAAACCCAGGCTTGACTGACTTCAAAGTCCTACATTTTCTATGGTAGCATTATGATATCATAATTCCGCTCTCATAAGAGTGGCATCCTAATTCTGACCAAGGGGCTTAGAGACCATGAGCAATATCTTTCTCTTAGGGCCTGAAGTTCCTCATCTATATAATGAGGGAGTTGGACATAGAGTTGGGTCTCTAAGTGCCCTTTTTTTCTGATCTCATTTGATTATGACATCATCCTGTGAAAGAAATTGAGCAAATATTATCTCCATTTTATAAATGAAAAAAATTGAAGTTCAGAGAGGTTTTGCATCCTGTGTGCAGTCACATAACGAGTTTCTGGGAGTCAGACTGAACCCATGTTTCTGAATTTCTAGACTGAAGCATCACAGGCTACTGGCCAAGGTCATGTCACACTCTATTTCTTTTTCTCATTATGGGAAAATTCCCTGTCCCCACAAACCAGGGCTCACATTACTAAAATGTTTGCACACTAGACTTTGATTTGAAATCCTTGCATATTTTCTCTGAATCTGAATAGATCATCAGTTAGAGGTTCGTTCTTGTTCCAGGGATGGAATAACCCATTACTCACACCTTTTTCCAAAGGATTTTGATGGGAAGAAGTGATATTTAAAATGCAAGAGCCTACCATGCATACTAGATCCTGGATGCTATTTGTGCAGTTCCTGAGCTTGCCTGATAATCACAATCCCTGGAGAACTTGTTAAAAACACAGATTCCTATAATCCACTGAGAGCTGCTGATTTGGAATAAGAATATGAATTTTTAATAAGTTCTCACACACAGTGGACCTTCACCATGAGCTAGGGTTGATTTTTAATCAGTATGGCTGACTAGTTGGTTTTTGGCCAGTGTACATTCTGATCGGTCAGAGCACATGCCATACCAGTTGTTAATATTCTGAATACAATCAGCAAGGTAGGGGTCAATATGTTCATTTGACAGAACAGGTACTAAGGTCCTAGGAGGCTCAATAGTTTGCAGAGATGTTAATAAGGTGGGAAGGAGGTAGGTGAAAGTGGCATGTTCATTTTTCTACACTGCTACATGCAGTCACTGTCAAAGAGAGGAGACCACAGAGTGTGCATCAGGATTCTCCAGAGAAGCAGCCAATAGAAAATATATAAAGAGATTTATTTTAAGGAATTGCCTTATGTGGTTATGGGGACTGGCAAATTCAAAATCTATAGGACAACAAGCTAAAAACTCAGACGAGATTTTTATGTTACAGTCTTGAGGCAGAATTCCTTCTTTCCCAGGAAACCTCAGTTTTGCTTTTAAGGCTTGGATCAGGTCCAAGTACATTATTAAGGGTGATTTCTTCCACTTAAAGTCAACTGATTTTACGGGAGAAAGAAGAACAAAGCTGTAGGCTTCTCACTCCTTGATTTCAAACTGTACTGCAAATCTATAGTAATCAAAACAGTGTGGTATTGGCATAAAAACATATAGACCAATAGAGGACCCAGAAATAAACCCATGCATATATGTTTAATTAATTTACAACAAAGGATCCAAGAACATACAATGGAGAAATACAGTCTTTACAATAACTGGGGTTGGGGAAACTGGACGACCACATGCAAAAGAATGAAACTAGACCCCTATCTTACACCATACACAAAAATTAACTAAAAAAAGTCTTTAGATTTGAATGTAAGACCTGAAACTATAAAATTCCTAGAAGAAAACATTGGTGCTAAGCTCCTTGACATTGGTCTTGGTGATGATTTTTTGGATCTCATGCCAAAAGAAAAGGCAACAAAACCAAAATAAACAAGTGTGACTGCATCAAACAGAAAAGCTTTTCCACAGGAAAGGAAATTATTAACAAAATTGAAAGGCAACCTACTAAATGGGAGAAAATATCTGCAAATCGTATATCTGATAAGGGATTAAAATCCAAAATATATCAAGAACTTATACAACTCAGTAGGAAAAACAAACAAAAAAATCAATCCAAATGAAAAATCAGCAGAGTACCAGAATAAACATTTTTCCAAATAAGACATACAAATGACCAATAGGTATATAAGAAGATGTTCAATATCACTAACCATCAGGGAAATGCAAATCAAAACCACAATGAGATACCACTTCACATCTGTCAGAATGGCTGCTATCAAAAAGACAAAAAATAACAAGTGTTGGTGAGGATGTGGAGAAAAGGGGACCCTTGTGCACTGTTAGTGGGAAGATAAAAAGGGGAAGGAGTTAGTTCTGTGCTCCCTTCAAGCAGTAAGCGTTACCTTTCTTGATCTTTGAGACAGTACTAGAAGACTTCTCCTGGAGTTCTCTGTCTATCCCGCCATGCCCACTTCTATGTTTCAGGCTATGTTAAGACTGGGGGATACCAAAGATTTAAAAAAATGGTTAAAAAAAGGTAAACTCACTACTGATAAGAGGGTAATTCTACTTCCATATTCTTTCCTTCTCTGTCTTGCTGCTGTTTACTTTTCAGAGACCTCAAATAGCTGCCCGTGCATTCTGTCTGGTTTTATGGTTGTATTCAATGGGACAGACAGCGTGAAGCATGTTCACTCCATCTTACCCAGAACCAGAACTCTTGCAATAGATTCTTTAATTCTCTCTCTGCTTCTATTCTAGCCCTTCTTACAAATCATTCTCTACACATCAACTGGAGTGGTCCTTAAAACCTGCAATAAGAGTACCTCACTCCCGATCTGCAAACAGTAACTATTTTATATAAAATAGATTAAATAAACAAGTTTCTTCTGTATAGCACAGGGAACTATATTCAATATCTTGTAGTAACCTATAATGAAAAAGAATATGAAAACAAATATACATATGTATATGTATGACTGAAACATTATGCTGTACACCAGAAGTTGACACATTGTAACTGACTATACTTCAATAAAAAATAAAAATAAAAAATAAAATGTCAGAAAATACAGATTTGGAACAATTTGTTAAAAAAAAAAAAGATTACCTCATTCCCTTGCTTAAAACTGAGTGGGATTCCTGTTTACATAAAATAAAACTGAATCCTATGAGTTTCTCATTTCTGTGGTATCCTGCTTCTTTTCTATTTAGAGTAGACCTTTCAGTATTTCTTTTAGCATGTGTTTAGTGTTGCTAAACTCTTCTAGTTTTTGCTTGTCTGTGACACAACATTGTAAAATGACTATAACTCAATAAAAAATGTTAAAAAAAACCCAAAAAATAAAAATAAAATAAAACTGAATCCTTATGATGTCCTACAAAACTCTACATGGTCTCACCTTTGCATCTCTCTCCAAAATAACATCATATCCCTCACTTACACCATTCCAGTCCCACACATTTTCTTTGTGTTCTTACTGCATGGTGAAATCAGTTCCTCTTTAGAGATTTGCATTTGTTGTTGTGTTCTTCTGGGATGCTCTTCTCCAATATCTTTGCACGGCTGATCACTTTCATCTTACTTAGGTCTCAGCTCCAATGCCATCCTCTCAGATAGTCCTTTTAGACCATTTAATCTAAAGTAGCCTAACCCTTTGCATCACTTATATTATCTTCAGAGCACTACAGCTTCTTAAAAGAATCTAATACATGTATTTGTTCACTTGTTTATTTTCTGTTTTTCATGGAAATTTCAGTTTTCAGAGGGCAGGAAATTCTCTTAGTCTTCCTTGTTCACCGCTGTATCTCAGTGTACCTAGAATAGCTCTTTATGCAAAGTAGATTCTAAAAATAATTTGTTCAATAAATGAATATCTTTTCTATCTTATTTCTATGCACACATTTTAAAACCATAAAACTTTTTTGTAATGGCTATGTTTAGTAGGGCTTAATATTCTGTTTCATTAAATGTATTTCAACAACATCACCTCAAGAGTTGCTTCATTACACTGGGCGCTTTTGTGTGAAGCAGGGTAACAGTTTGCATTCAGCCATCCTATGATATCCAATTTGCTTTGTGCTGGAATTATAATATTGTCTTTGTTCATCTCATCATCTTCTCATCCTTCTGTTTCTTTTTTGTTTGTTTGTTTCTTTTTTTTCCTGTTTCTTTTAAGATTCTAGATGTCTTTTCATAAAACGTTTCTTCACTGCCATCATGTTTATTAGATGACTTGATTATTTTTTTCCCTACCCCTCAGCAATGTAAGCTTCAGAATTGCTATTTTGTTCACTGCTCCATCCCTAATTTCCAGAATAGGCACTCTATCAATATTTGTTGAATGAATACATCATATTTAATTTCTTCAATTGCCTCATTGGTAAAACAGGGATGGTAATACCTATGTCACTGAATCTTAGGGAGAATGATAGTGCTGTATCAGAATGTGGATGCTAGAGGACATATGAGATGCTATGACTAGCTAAGGGTCTGGGTGCTACACAGCTTCCATGGCAATGCTAATTCAAATCTGTGTTTCAGCAAAATTGCACATTCTAACCTGAAGTCGAATGTTGGCATCATGCTTACATAGTTAAAACGGCAAATGTTAAATCCCAAAGTGTTAGGTTTCAACTCCGTAGAAAGACAGTGAATCCCCTAAAGAATTTTATATGCTGGGAAATGGGGGTGAAATAGATTATGAAACACCTAACTTCTAAAATCAGGGAATTTCAGAACTTAGGCTTGATATAGTGGGCAATGGGAAATTTTTTCAATTTCTGAGCAGGGGGGCCATGTTCTAACAATGGTGCTTGCATGTGACTCATTTTCGCTACCAAAGAAGATCCACTGTTCCATGCTGTTGATTTTGATGGTGATTTTGGTCTGGTAAATCACCAGAAGAGTAGGTCCTTTGTGGGGCCTTCAGTATTGGCAAAACCTTCCCAGCAGCAGTGTTTGAGGGGAGTGGAAGAGAGTACCTATGAGGGACTTTTTTGTAGCTGTGTTTTTTGTTCAAATTTAGAATATTTTGTTATGTTTCCTGGTATGTAAAATGCCAGCAATTTAAAGGTGGTAGGTGTTCTCAGTCCCCTCCCCTGCATACATATTCCTTGAGGCTACCTCAGCTTGGGTAGCTCTTTGCTTTTCACTCAATAATTACCTTTCTCAGTATGTTGTAGAGAGCTTGGAAAGTACTGATGTCTCATTCGGTGATTCATCCTATTTATTGCCTAATTTAGAAGGACAGTGAAAGCACTCATAATTACTTTGTGATTTTCCACATTGACAGCTTAGCTAAGATATGGCAAGTCCCAAAGTAATTCAAAATACTTTCAAGTTCTCTGCAGCCTGGCAGAGTGCGTGCCTACAAAGAGAGAACATTACAGGGATCCAACCTTAACACTAGACTCTCCAACAGTCTCTGCTGTCATTCCTCTCCCAAGCTAAAAGCCATAAGGAGACTTCCTTCATCTTCTGCCTCCATTTGAATTGACTTGTTAGTAAGACGGCCGCCTTACGTGTAAGGTCTAGATGATCTCATCTTTTTTATTGAAGTATAGTCGGTTTACAATGTTGTGTTAATTTCTGGTGTACAGCATAGTGATTCAGATATATAGATATATATAAGTTACTACATCATTATAGGTTACTACAAGATATTGAATGTAGTTCCCTGTGCAATACGGTATGATCTTGTTGCTTATCTATTATATGTATATTAGTATCTGCAAATCTTGAACTCCCAATTTATCCCTTCCCACCCTCTTTACACCCTGGTAACCATAAGTTTGTTTTCTGTGCCTGTGAGTCTGTTTGTGTTTTGTAAATAATTTCATTTGTGTCCTTTTTTTCAGATTCCACATGTAAGTGGCATTATATGGCATTCTTCTTTCTTTTTCTGGCTTACTCCACTTAGTATGATAATCTCCAGGTCCATCCATGTTACTGCAAATAGCATTTTTTATGGCTGAGTAATATTCCATTATATAAATATACCACAACTTCTTTATCCAGTCATCTATGGATGGATATTTAGGTTATTTCCATGTATTAGCTATTGTATATAGTGCTGCTGTGAACATTGGCATGCATGTGTCTTTTTGAATTATATTTTTCTCTAGATATATGCCCAGGAGTGGGATTACTGGATCCTATGGTAAGTTTATTTTTAGTTTTTAAAGGAAACTCCATACTGTTCTCATACATGACTCCTCTTTTGAAATGCAAACTCTGTATAAGCTAGGAGTTAAGCCATTTGAAGCCAGGGTTATCTTGGGATGCATTCACGTGGGAGAGTGAACAAAACATGGGCTCAAAGGCCCACATATCTGGGTTTGAGTCCCTGCTCTACTGGTTAGCAACTGTATGGCTTTGGGAAAGTCCCTTTAACTCTTTGGGCTTCAGTTTCCTGAGGACAGTGTTGCTTGATTCCTAGGGCTTTGGTAAGGAGAGAAACAGAGAAGAGAGGAGAAGGCCAGTTTATATGGGTAACTATTGTGTGGCCAGCTTTGAAGTCTCCAGAATTTCTCTGTAAGAGGTTGGTAATGGAGTGAAAAGAGCAGAAGAGGGTAATCACAGGCAAGGGGACTTGCTTATTCTGTTTTAATGTGGCATCATACTGTTTTTACTCATGTGGTATATTTATTGGGGGTAGCTAATGCTGATGTGGAAGAGAGGGGCTAAAGCCCTCCAAGTTGGAGGTGCTGTCACTGGAGCTCAAGAACAAGCCAATATTAAAGAGGTCTTGACTACAAATTTGCTGACTTCACATTATTGTAGAGGGCTCTACCTAGGATGCTGCTGCTGCTACTGGTGCTCATAATAACAGCAACAACAACAGCAGCAACAACAGTAACAAAAAAAAACAGCTAACATTTATACAGTAATTATTATGTGAATGGTATTGTTCTGAGCACCTTATATACATTAATTCGATCTCATCCTCACAAAACCCCTAAGAGTTAAACACAATTGTTATCTACATCGTACAGATGAGGAAGCTGTTGGATGACAGAAATAAGACAAAGATAGGAAATCTCTTATTTTTTAGGTCATTTCAAGGCAGGACTCTGAGCCCTCTCCTTCCTTCTAACCTCAGTAGTTGCCCTTCTAGGAACAGAGTAAGCATGGTCCAATCTAATAGGCACTGTATTTTAAATCTGGCTGAGTCACTGAATCTGGAGGTTCTAAGCCTGATTAGAAATTTGGTGAGGTAGGTAGCAGATTTTTGTCTTTGGGAATCAAACCCATGCTGTCCCAAAGCTTTCCACTCCCCAGACACCCCATGATGGTTAATTTTATGTATTAACTTGGCTACACTATGGTGGCCAGTTTGTCAAACACTAGTCTAAATGTTGTTGTAAAGTTATTTTGTAGATGTGACTAAAATTTACAATTGTTGAATTTTTATACAATTTTAAAATTTATTTTGATTTCTTTTTTTTAACATTTTTTATTGATTTATAATCATTTTACAATGTTGTGTCAAATTCCAGTGTTCAGCACAATTTTTCAGTCATTCATGGACATATACACACTCATTGTCAAATTATTTTCTCTCTGAGTTATCATAACATTTTGTGTATATTTCCCTGTGCTATACAGTGTAATCTTGTTTATGTATTCTACAATTTTGAAATCCCAGTCTATCCCTTCCCACCCTCCACCCCCCTGGTAACCACAAGTCTGTATTCTCTGTCTGTGAGTCTATTTCTGTCCTGTTTTTACGCTTCATTTTTGTTTGTTTGTTTGTTTTTGTTTTTGTTTTTGTTTTTTAGATTCCACATACGAGCGATCTCATATGGTATTTTTCTTTCTCTTTCTGGCTTACTTCACTTAGAATGACATTCTCCAGGAGCATCCATGTTGCTGCAAATGGCATTATGTTGTCGGTTTTTATGGCTGAGTAGTATTCCATTGTATAAATATACCACTTCTTCTTTATCCAGTCACCTGTTGATGGACATTTAGGCTGTTTCCATGTTTTGGCTATTGTAAATAGTGCTGCTATGAACATTGGGGTGCAGGTGTCATCCTGAAGTAGATTTCCTTCTGGATACAAGCCCAGGAGTGGGATTCCTGGGTCATATGGTAAGTCTATTCCTAGTCTTTTGAGGAATCTCCACACTGTTTTCCATAGTGGCTGCACCAAACTGCATTCCCACCAGCAGTGTAGGAGGGTTCCCCTTTCTCCACAGCCTCTCCAGCATTTATCACTTGTGGACTTCTTGATGATGGCCTTTCTGACTGGTGTGAGGTGATACCTCATTGTAGTTTTGATTTGCATTTCTCTGATAATTAGTGATATTGAGCATTTTTTCATGTGCCTTTTGATCATTTGTATGTCTTCCTTGGAGAATTGCTTGTTTAGGTCTTCTGCACATTTTTGGATTGGGTTGTTTTATTTTTTTCTTATTGAGTCGTATGAGCTGCTTATATATTCTGGAGATCAAGCCTTTGTCAGTTTCATCATTTGCAAAAATTTTCTCCCATTCCGTAGGTTTTCTTCTTGTTTTACTTCTGGTTTCCTTTGCTGTGCAGAAGCTTGTAAGTTTCATTAGGTCCCATTTGTTTATTCTTGCTTTTATTTCTTCTAGGAGAAAATTTTTTAAATGTATGTCAGATAATGTTTTGCCTATGTTTTCTTCTAGGAGGTTTATTGTATCCTGTCTTATGTTTAAGTCTTTAATCCATTTTGAGTTGATTTTTGTATATGGTGTAAGGGAGTGTTATAGCTTCATTGTTTTACATGCTGCTGTCCAGTTTTCCCAACACCATTTGCTGAAGAGACTGTCTTTATTCCATTGTATATTCTTGCCTCCTTTGTCGAAGATGAGTTGACCCAAAGTTTGTGGGTTCATTTCTGGGCTCTCTATTCTGTTCCATTGGTCTATATGTCTGTTTTGGTACCAATACCATGCTGTCTTGATGACTGTAGCTCTATAGTATTGTCTGAAGTCTGGGAGAGTTATTCCTCCAGCCTCTTTCTTTCTCTTCAGTAATGCTTTGGCAATTCTAGGTCTTTGATGGTTCCATATAAATTTTATTATGATTTGTTCTAGTTCTGTGAAATATGTCCTGGGTAATTTGATAGGGATTGCATTAAATCTGTAGATTGCCTTGGGCAGTGTGACCATTTTAACAATATTGATTCTTCCAATCCAAGAGCATGGAATATCTTTCCATTTTTTAAAGTCTTCTTTAATTTCCTTTATCAATGTTTTATAGTTTTCTGTGTATAATTCTTTCACCTCCTTGGCTAGATTTATTCCCAGATATTTTGTTACTTTGGGTGCTATTTTAAAGGGGATTGTTTCAGCTTCACCGGGGAATTCTACGAAACATACAAAGAAGAACTCATACCAGTCCTTCTCAAACTCTTCCAGAAGATTGAAAATGAGGGAATACTCCCAAACTCATTCTATGAAGCCACCATCACCCTGATACCAAAACAAGGCAAAGACACTACAAAAAAAGAGAATTATAGGCCAATATCACTGATGAACATAGACGCCAAAATCCTCACCAAAATTTTAGCAAATACAATCCAACAACACATAAAAAAGATTATACATCATGACCAAGTGGGGTTCATCCCAGGGACACAAGGCTGGTTCAACATACGCAAATCAATCAATGTAATACATCACATCAACAAGAGAAAGGACAAAAACCACATGATCATCTCAATCGATGCAGAAAAAGCATTTGATAAAATTCAACACCCATTTATGATAAAAACTCTCGCCAAAGTGGGTATAGAGGGAACATATCTCAACATAATAAAAGCTATATATGACAAACCTACAGCCAGCATAGTATTCAATGGTGAAAAACTCAAAAGCTTCCCACTAAAATCTGGGACAAGACAAGGATGCCCACTATCACCACTCCTATTCAACAGAGTCCTGGAAGTCCTAGCCACAGCAGTCAGGCAAGAGAAAGAAATAAAAGGGATCCAAATTGGAAAAGAAGAGGTAAAAGTGTCATTGTATGCTGATGACATGTTACTATATATAGAAAACCCTAAAAGGTCCACACAAAAGCTACTAGAGCTGATTGAAGAATTCAGCAAGGTAGCAGGTTACAAAATTAACGTTCAAAAATCAGTTGCATTTCTTTACAGTAACAATAAATCAACAGAAAAAGAAAGTATTTTCATTTCTTTACTGAGGTATAATTGACATATAGTATTATATTAGTTTCAAGTGTACAACATGATTCAATGTTTGTGTACAATGCAAAATGCTAACCACAATAAGTGTAGTTAACATTCACCAGCGTACATAGTTACAATTTTTTTTCTTGTTTTATTTCTTATGATGAGGACTTTTAAGATCTACTTGTAGCAACTTTCAACTATCCAACACAGTATTATTAACCATCATTACTATGCTTCTGACACCCCCTCACCCATTCTATCCATTTCCCTGCCAACCCAGCAACCACCAATCTGTTGTCTGTAACTATGAGCTTAAGTTTTGTTTTTGTTTGTTTCGTATTGTTCTTAGATTCCACATACAAGTGAGATCATATGGTATTTGTCTTTCTCTGTCTGACTTATTTCACTTAGCATAATGCCCTCAAGGTCCATTCATGTTGTTATAAATGGCAAAATTTCATTCTTTCTTATGACTGAATAATATTCCATTGTATATATATACCACATCTTCTTTATCCATCCATTCGTTGATGAACACTTAGCTTTTACTTGCAGTATTTGGTTTCACATTCTGCCGTCTACCTCAAGACAATCCCAATGGGTTTGCCATGAAGGATTCTGTAGACTCCTGGCCATCTGGAGATGACTGGCAGACTCATGCCATCTAATGGCTTTGCCACAGCCTCACTTATAGCTTCAAAAACATTATGTTCAGTTGGGTAAGGATCTTTAAAAAAGGAAAAAGAAGAAAGTAGACTCAATCTACTGTTCACCTCCCATCTCACCTACTTCCTAAGCCTTAGCACTGTGAAGTTATATCAGATTTACCAGCTGAGATGCCATCAGCAGTAGTACAGCAAAATGTTTCATAATTCCAGTAAAGTACATCATGTATGGAGTGCCAGAAAAGAATACTGGCAGATTTCAGCTGGATTTCTGTCATTTTGGTGAGAAGTAGTACAGTTACACTAAGCTTCCGTATGCTCTGTAGCCCATCCCCCTACACCCACTCTTGAGATTGCTCCTCCTACCTAAAAGACATTGTTCAAGCATTTGATACATTTCTGGTGTGTGGAAATACTTTTGCCTCTACCTCTCTGACCCCAAACTCCCTCCCATCTTGCTTTCTCTGATATTTTTCTGTCGGCACTCCCAAGGCCAGATAAAAAGCACTAGGTTTAAGGTCAGTTTTCTCCTTGCTGAACACAAAAGTATGCAAATGCACAAAGATGAGAAAGTGATCAAACCATTTGATTCCCCTGTGTAGGGAGACACTATCTTCCTCCTCATTAAATCTACTTGAAAATAAATTCTAGCAATGAACTCTACTTGTAAATGAAATCGCATATAGGATAGACAGATGGATAGTTGGATGGCTGGATGGATGGATGGGTAGAGATCTATATATGTGGATGGTGGGGTGCATGTGTATGTATGCAGATAAGCATGTAAGTATATAAACACTCTTTTTTCTAAGTCACTTAAAATTTTATAGAATGATGAGAAATAGCCTATTTACTGGAGAACTTCATGTCTGTTGAACAAATGAATGAGTAGAGAAGACATGGCTCTATGGATTTCTGAGACAAGTGATAGTGAAATGGGGCTAACAGGAGAGCACCTCACGAACAATGGAGCAAGGACCTCCAAAAATCCGCTGAATAACATCAGTAAGAACACTGGCAAAAAAAATAGACAAAATCAAAATTCTTAGAATTCTGAAACTAACCAAAGGCTCGCAGCAATCCAAAAAGCATTTATTCAAGAAAAATGACAACCTCTGTGGGAATAGTGAGCTCTGTGACATTTTTACTTGTCCTATTCTAATCCCCCTCTCCTCAGATCTACAGTAGCCTTAAAAAGTAACAGCCTGACAACACCCATAGTTATGAAAATCAGCAGCTTAGCAGCCACTGGAGGGGACAGACCAGATTTGACATCCCCCACAAGCCCCATTTCCAGAGAATTGTCACAATTTGACCTGCCTGGCAGTTCTTGGAAACACCCACTCACATGATTCATCTTTATTTGCCCTGGCTCAGAGCTCACTCCATGCAGAAAGCCTTTTTTGTTTTAATAGACTTTCCTTTTTAAGAGCAGTTTTGGATTTAGAGAAAAACTGAGGAGAAAGTGACAGAGTTTCCATATGGAACTCTGTCTCTTTCTCCACCCCCCACCACCTTCCACTGTTTCCCCCTATTATTAATATATTGTATTAGTGTAGTACATTTGTTACAACCGAGGAACCAATATTGACACATTATTTTCAACTAAAGTCCATAGTTTACAAAAGAGTTTACTCTTTCAGCTGTATATTGCATGGGTTTTGATAAATACATAATGCCATGTATCTACCATTACAGCATCATACAGAAGAGTTTCACTGTTCTAACAATCCCCTGTGGTTCATGTATTCATCCACCCTTCCCTTCTGAACCAGTGACAATCACCAATATTTTTACTATCCCTATAGTTTTGCCTTTTCCTGAATGTCATATGGATGGAATCATATAGTATGTAGCCTTTCACACTGGCTTCTTCCACTTAGCAATATGCATTTAAGGTTCCTCCATGTCTTTTCATGGCTTCATAGCTCATTTATTTTTATTGCTGAATGATATTCCATTGTGTACATGTACCAGTTTATTTATTCCATTTACCTGTTAAAGGATGTCTTGGTTGCTTCCAAGTTTTGGCAATTGAGAATAAAGCTGCTATAAACATTTGTGTGTAGGTTTTGGTGTGGACATAACTTTTCAACTCATTTTAATAATTAACAAGGAATGTGGTTGCTGGATTGTATGGTGAGACTACATTTAGCTTTGCAAGAAACTGTCAGACTGTTTTCCAAAGCAACTATACCATTTTGCATTCCAACCAGCAATTGTTGCTATCAGCATTTTGGGTTTTAACCATTCTAATAGGTGTGTGGTTGTATCTCATTTTAATGACATATGATGTGGAATGTCTCTTTATATGCTTATTTGCCATGTATATGCCTTCTTTGTGAGGTTTCTGTTCATATATTTTGCCCATTTTTAATTAGGTTGTTTTCTTATTGTTGGATTTTAAGAGTTATTAGTAAGTTTTGAATACAAGTCCTTTATCTAATACATGTTTTGAAAATATTTCCTTCCAGTCTGTGGCTTATCTTTACATTCTCTTAACATCGCCTTATGGAGCGCAGAATGTTTAATTTTGATGAAGGCCAACTTATCAATTTTTTCCTTCTTAGACCATGCTTTTGTTGTTATATCTAAAAAGTCATCATCAGGGCATAAGACAGATTTGAGTTAGGATCGAACTACCCACTCAATTGCTATGCTTAGTGACTTTGGGCAAGTCTCCAGAAACCTTCACTTCCACAAATGTAAAATGAGATGCTACTTGTTCAAGCCAAGATGAAATAAAATGATGCATGAAAAGCTCTTTTAAAAAGAAAAAATATATATATAGGAAAAAATGTCATTACCAAAGCAATGTTTACCTGTGTTTCTTCTAGGAGTTTGAAAGTTTGTGTTTGACATTTATGTCTATGATCCATTTCCAATTAATGTTTGTGACAGGTATAAGGTCTCTGTCCAGATTCATTTTTTGCATGTGTCTCTCCAGTTATTCCAGCACCATGTGTTGAAAAGATTATTCTTTATCCATTTAATTGCCTTTGCAGCTTTGTCAAGGATTAGTTGACTATATTTGTGTGGGTCTATTTTGGGGCTTTCTATTCTATTCCATTAATCTATTTGTTTATTGTTTCATTAATAGCATGCTGTGTTGATTACCATAGCATTAAAGTAAGTACTGAAGCCAGGCATCTATGCAAAACCACAGCTAACAAATCTATTGTTAAAAGACTGAATGCTTTCCCCCTGAAATCAGGAAGAAGAATGTCTGCTCTCACTACTTCTATTCAACATTGTATTGGAGGTTCTAGACAGGGTAATTTGGCAAGGAAAAAAGAAGGTATCCAGACTGAAAGAAGTAAAACTATATATGTATTCATAGATGACATGAACTTGTGTATAGGAAATTCTAAGAAATCCATACAAACTATTACAGCTAATAAATGGGTTCAGCAAGGTTACAGGGTACTAGTTCAATATACAAAATAAATTATATTTCTATACAACTAGCAATTAATGGTCTGAAAATTTAGGGGAAAAGTTAATAATAGCATCAAAAAGAATAGAAAAACTTAGGAATGAATTTAAAGTACAAGACATATACTGGAAAATGACAAAACTGTTGAAAAAATTAAAGAAGTCCTAAATAAATGGAAAGACATCTCAGTTTTACAGATCAGAAAACAATAATGTTAAGATGGCAATGCTACCCAAACTTATCCACAGATTCAGTTCAATCCCTAATCAAAAAAACCCAGCTGATATTTTTTTCAGAAATTGAAAAAGTGATTCTAAAATTCATATGGGAATACAAGTGACCCAGAATAGCCTAAACAATCTTGGTAAAGAAGAAAATATTTGGGGGAAATGACATTTCCCAATTTCAAAATTTACACAAAGCTCTAGTTATCAAGACAGTGTTGTCCTGGCATAAGAGACATATGGCTCAATGAAACAAAATTGAAAGTCTAGAAATAAACCCTTATACTTATGGTCAGTTTTCCACAAGGGCACAAGACAATTCAATGGGAAAAAATTAGTCTTTTCAACAAATGATGCTGTGACAACTGGATGTCAACACGTAAATGAATGAAATTAGACTTTTACGTCACACGATAGGCAAAAATTAACTAAAATTTATTAAATGTCTAAATGTTACAGCTGAAACTATAAAACAATTGGAAAAAGACATAGGTGTAAATTCTTACGACCTTGGATTATTCAGTGATTTTTAGATGACACCACAAGCACAAGCAACAAAAGATAAAAATAGATAAATTTGATTTCTTCCAAATTAAAAACTTCTGTGTTGAAAAGGACACCATCAAGAAAGTTAAAAAACAACCCACAGAATCAGAAAAAGTATTTGCAAATCTTATATCTGATAAGGAATTAACATCCAGAACACATAAAGAACTTTAACAACTCAACAATATGAGCAAACCCAATTAAAAACTGGGCAAATACTTGAAAGGACATTTATCTAAAGAAGATATGCAAGCTGCAAATAAGCACATGAAAAGATGCCCAACATCATGCGTCATGGGGAAATGCAATCCAAACCACAATGAAATACCACTTCACCACCACTAGTATGGCCAAAATAAAAAAAAAGTAGACAATAACAAGTGTTGGTGAGGATGTAGAGAAATTGAAACCCTCAAACATTTCTGGTACAGCCACTTGGGAAAACAGTTTAACAGTTCCTCAAAATGTTCAACAGAGTTACCATATGATTCAGCACTGCTACTCCTAAGTATATATGTAAGAGGATTGAAACTTCCACGCAAAAACTTCCATATGAACATTCACATCACCATTATTCATAATAGCCAAAGAACAGAAACAACTCAAAGCCCATTAACTGATGAATGGATAAATAAAATGTGGTATATTCTACAATGGAATTTTATCCAGAAAAAAAAAAAAAGGAATGAACAACACAGATGAACCTTGAAAGCATAATGCTAAGTTGAAGATGGTCACAAGAAGCCAAATGTTGCATGATTTGACTTATATAAACATCCATAATCTATAGAAAAAAAATTAGATTAATAGTTGACAGGGACTGGGTTAAGGGGAACGGACTTTAACTGCTAACTCTGGCCATAGGGTTTCTTTTTGTGGAGAAATCAATTGTAGTGATTTTTGCACAACTCTGCGTATACTAAAAATCACTCAATTGAACACCTCAAATGGTGGCTTTTACGGTATGCAAATTATATCTCAATAAACCAGTTGTTATTTTAAATGGGGCTAATACCTCCTGCTTTATGGAGAATTGGTGCTGTGGGGAGAATTAACTGAAGACCTTTGAAAACCTTTACAAAATTATTTGGTGAAACTAAAGATAAATTTTACCTGCTTCCTAACTTTGCCCAGAATTGGACATAATAAACTCCCACAGTAAATGCAACAGAGCTCCAGGGTCAGAAGCAAGCTTAAATGCCTGTTCCTTTTGCACCCATATATTGATTGAAGTTCTGGCCTATTCACTGGAGGAACTGGGGACAAGGTAGACTTTGCTTCCTGCTTTCCCTTTCTGGGCCAAGTAACTATTTCTTCCCACCCATCCAGGCAGACAAACCCCCATCCACTAGCAAGCATACACCCTCCTCCACTAGCAAGCATATCTCCTTTCTCCCAGAGGAAGGTTTGAGGTATAGATCTCTTACTTAGGACTCGAGAAAAAGTGCTGAGCTAAAGCAATATTTCAAAAGAAAAGAATCCATGACATCAGCCACAGCTGACCCCATCCTACCCGTGTTTCCCTCAGGTATTCTGACAACTCAGGGCTTAATGGATAATGGGGCCAATTAATCCCAAGCCCTCCATACACAGATTAAGTTTCAGACATATCCAGGACTCACAAGGCCAGGAGACCATGATTTTCTGAAAATGCCAAAGAACACTGGGATGCTGAATTCAGAATCTAGTCCTGTGAACAAGATCTGTAGGCAGGACTGTTGGATATTTGTGCCTACCCCAGGTAAACTGGGGAAATGACTGGCCTGGAAGCCCACATTTACTCTCCCATGTCACCTTGCAGCATACGTAACGATTCCACAAACTGCCTTATTCAAGAGCACAGCCATCACATTCTATTGTAATTTGAATCATGATTTTGAAATAATCGGGCACCAAAATTAATCTTATTTTATACACAAAGTATATCTTGTGTCACATTTATTCCAATGGAAAATAATTGCAATATGTGAACACTGAAATATCCCATGTCAGGAAGAAGGCATCCCTCACCAAAAAAAAGTGTGATTGGCTTATGTTTGTATCCATCAAGGACCTTCTATGTGCCAGGCTCCAATAATATGGCAATGGGTAAAACAGTTGAAAACTCTCAAAAGGAGCTCCATCTTTTGGCAACAAAGATAATCACACTAGAGTGTGTTAAAGGAATGCAAATAATACTGTGAGCACAGAGGGATGGCACCTGCCTGAGTCTGGGGTATCGCGGGGGTGTTGAGACGCAGAGAAATGCATAAGCTGATTCCTAAAGATACAGTCAAGAAGGTAGATGGACAAAAGGATGTTAAGGAGTAGCTCCTTAGGCAGAATAAAAATTTGTATATTTACAGACATGTAGTCTATTTAGTTTAGCTGGAACCAATTATTGAGAAGGGAGGGGTAAAAATGAGTTAATCTCCAGTGGACAGGTAAGAAAGAGATAGGGATTTACATTTGGCAAATAAAGTCAGTCACCTTAAATCAGTCCCCTTTCACTGAGAATGACCATAAGACTAGTCAAGGAGCAGTTGGGCAGGGGAAATGCCTTCCTGGGCTTCTTCAAAGGGGCCCCTTGTCGAGGGCTGATTGCTTGCTGTGCTGCCTTAGGAGAGCAACTGAACTTCATAGGAGCCTCTAACCCCACCCTGGGGGATTCAAGTTGACTTCCTGGCCACAGCTAAAGGGAACAAAGGAACTAAATTTTTCCACCCCACCCCCTCTCTCCCAATCCCCCAAACATTCAAGATTGTCTTTAACAACAAAAAAATGATTTATTTGCAACACAACCCAATCCCCATCACTTCAATACAGCATAGGTACAGAAAAAAGTCACACTGCAAGCATTGTTTCATACAAGGTAGAACTTCAATGCCTCTCAACACAGCAAGCCCATCTTCCCAAGTGACCCATGCCCAGAGCCAAACTGAACACACAAACATGGGCCAGCCCAGAATGAAGTTGGCTCCAAACCTCAGAACATTTCATCCTTCCCCCAGAGTCCTTTAAACTTCCTAATTGCAGCCTTCCTACCCTCTCTACTCCCAACCTCCAAGCCACCAGGGAGCTTTCTTTGTGGGATAACAGGGGTTTTTAAGGGTTACCTAAAATAAGAAAATACCCCGGGAAATCTGTTGTTCCACAGAAAGTTTAAAATGACTCCCCCTATACATAGTTCTAATCATCAGTGACAGCTCTTTACCTCTTTCCTCTAGATACAGGTGGTTTGGAAGTGATTGTCATCTCAGACAGCTCCATACTCATTTCCCTACTGGCCTTATTAAAGGCTGATCTCCTCACCCTAGAGTATAAAGGAATCCCAGGTATCTTCCCCAGGTTCAGAGCCCGAGTGGAAAAGCCCTGATAGCTTAGAAAATGATTCCCTTCCTTCTGTTCCACTCCAAAGATTTTTTAATGGAGATTATTGTCCAAAATCTTCTAATCCATCTGAGAAAAAGGAGTTTTAGATGTAGAGGGAAATCCAAAACACAGGAGCAGACAGTCTTTCCAATCAGGTACCAGTTTCCAGGATTTAGGAGGCAAGGAAGAGGAGTATAAAATCTCAAGTTGCTTTCGTCACCCCAAGTCTTCTAGATCCTCTGAAGATGGACTTCAGGACAATTCCACCGTGATGGTACAATTTCTAGAGTTCTACCATCAGGGACTGGTGACTTTTGACAAGTCACAATTTAAAAAAGACAAGAAAATAGAGAGGGCATCTCCAAAGGAGCATTAAGGGCTCTGACTATTGGTCCAAATATACTGCTGTTTGGTGTCAGAAGTGTTTTTATCAAGTGAGGAGCTCATAAATGGGGAAAGAGCCTTAACACTGAAGGCAAAGAATAGAACCCAGAGACTGGGTAGGGGATCACTTGCAGCTTTAACAGTAATATTTATTTTAAACCCTTCTCCAATTTCTCAGGGACACCTGAGCTAGCTGCATCTTTGCTCTCACCTGCATGTGCAGGACTGGGCAATCATATCCTCATACTCCTTGTACAAGATACTCCCATTCGCCTCAATCAGAAGGACACTAATGGGAACATACTTATAAGGGACACAGGAGGGCCGAGGGACACTGGGGTCCACCAGTTCATTGACAAGGTTCTGGATGATGGCGTGATTGGGAGAATTGAGACCGTAGTGTAGTACCCGAGGGCAGACTCCCTTACAGTAGTTTGGGGTATAGAAATGGGGTGCAATGATCCAGTGATCCCAGCCCAGCTGGCGGAAGCTGACTTGGAAAGGGTGAAGGGAGCACTGGTTACTTTCAGGCCCGTCATGCTCCCTGGAGGGGCCAGGAACCTGAGATGACGTGCTGCCTGCTTGCCGGGCCCTCCGCAAAAGAAGAGAAGAATTTCTCTCTGGAAACTCTTCCAGGCCTCGGGGGAGAAGCCTGGCCGTCTGAACACTTTGAGTGTCATTGAAATAGAGTAATAAGAAGGCAGTGTCCAACAATGAAGTGCCCTGCCACTGGAACTCAGAAACTTCACTCCCTTTAGGCTGCTGACACACGAAGCGGAGTCGTAGGACCCTGCGCCCCTGATTGTTCCAGAGCTTTTGCCCAACATGTGGCGTGATATCCATCTCTGTCCAAGCTTTGGGCAACAGGGAAGGCCTTGAGGAGACTCTTCCTGAAGGAGGAAAGTGATGGGTTGGGCTTTTCTGGACCCAGGGCTCCACATGGCAGGAGAGGTGGAAGTGAGCTAGGTGAAATTGATGACGGTAAACCACAGTGGCCCTTACTAGTTTGTGTGCTACTCGGTTCAGTCTCAGAGGAAAGTCCAGGGTCTGTATGTGCCAGGGGCCTGCATAAGAGGGAACAAGAGCAGAGCATTAGCTTCTTACCTCCAAGCCAGAGTCTCCCTTGCAAACCGCTCAGTACAAACTGACAGCTATAAGCAGCCCTAAAATTCATTCAAGATCATAAGAGCCATCGTCTATTGATCAATTACTGATGTATTACATGCTTCACATGCATTTACTCTTTAATCCACAATAGCCTTACAAGGTAGTTATTATCCCCATTTTGCAGACAAGGAAATTGAAACTCAGAGAAGCTATACCAGAGGAGACACAGCCAGGGTGTGTTAGAATCAAGATTCTAGCCCATCTTCTTTCCCTTAAGAGAAATGCTGTCTCATTTTTAGGCCACTCACAGCACTAGACTGAGAAATACACCTCAAATACAGAATTAGTACGTGTATATGTTGTATGTATCATTAGTTGACTGTTAAATGTGACCAATTAGGAGAATCAATGAGACAGACATGAATTAACAACAAATCCTCCTGCTATATCACTATACAGAAGCAACTTTAGGGTGACAGTCCAACATTGGGGGATACAACCTGCCATCACTTCAAATCCGGGGTTGAGATGCCACCAAATAATTTTGTCTATCCACCTCTAGTGAGGGCAGGTATTTTGCCATTTCTGCCTTCTATCAGAATTTCTTCTTGAGCAGCGATTCCCTTCTGAGGCCGTTTCCCCCTTAACCCTCAGTCTCTCCTTTTTCCGTTCCTTCCTGGAAATGATTCTTCATTTACCCCATTCATGGTACCACCATTCCCCTAAATACCATTCTCAACAAGGTCCTGGGCATATAAATATTTTGCTAAGAATTCTACTAGAAGCTGCATGCCTCTGAGTGATGAGTTTTCATCTCAACTGTGATGCTGACACCCAGTGGCCAAAAGGTTGGAAAGAGGGGCCTCCAGTCCCTTGACCTTCTGCGCCCTCTCCTGGCAAAGGTCAAGAGCAACCATTACCAAAACCAAGCATAGCAGGAAAAAGCCTTCTGTCATCTTCAAATATGACTTAACATGTCCATGTCAGTTTACATGATTATTCAGCTAACCTTCCTTTGCCACTGAATCCATGAGCCTGGGATACTTCAGGAGTCTGGGGGTGTTCAACATACAATCTCTTGAATGTCTTGACGCATCAAGGTATTTTTTTAATGTATCTAAGTTCCAGGTATATAGCATCATAATTCAACATCTCTGTACACTACAGAGTGATCACCACCACAAGCCTGGTTTTACCATCATCTCTCACCACACAATTGATTCCCTTCACCTATTTATCCCACCTCCTCCCAATCACCTTCCCTGCTGGTAACCACTAACATGATCTCTGTAATTTAGCTTGTTTTTTGTTTGTTTGTTTGTTCATTTGTTTTGTTTTGTTTTATAGATTCCACAGGAGTGAAATCATATCGGGTTTTTTTTTTAAAGTTCAGTTTCCAAACTCATGCTTAATATGCCCTCAGGTTTGGGGCATTTGGACATCATTCCCACATGGCCCAAGCCGGGCTTGTATTTGCTTTCTCAACTCACTCCACCCTCCCATCCTCCAGTAATCTTTCCTAGAGGCCCACCCATATATCTGCCCCACCCAGCCTGAAAAGGAATCCTCTAGCAGGCTGTCTGGTGAGGAACTGCCCTTTCCTTTCAGACCCTGACATCACATATTTCCTGCAGCAGGGTGGGGTTGCTAAGGATCAGAGCCAGGAAGGGTCTGCTCAGAACCTTTCAGGGAAATGGCTGACTCACACATCCTGTGTGATTGAACCTGGAATAGCTCTCCAGGCAAGTTCGATTCAGCTGGTTCATCTCCTGATGGAAAAGTTCAGGCCCTGCTCTCTTGTCATTCATTTCTGGATCCTTTCCAGAGTCCCTAGGTGCCAGTATGTCTCACAGTCAGACCAGGATACTGGCCTAATTTTAGGCATCCTCCTTTCTAGCCTCATTATCATCAGTACAAAATTGATTTGTGCAGCTTTCTGCTGCACTTAGGAGTGAAATTCAAATCGCCTGTAATGGCCTCCAGGTCCCTGCCTCTCATCAGCCTCATATCCTGCTGTTCCCCACAATCTCACTAAATTCAGCCCATCCTGACCTTCCTTCTGTTCAAGTCAGACAAGCTTGTTTCCACCCATTAGGCTACCGCCCATGTTGCATGTGCCTAAATCAGACTGCTCTCTAACTGCTCTCATGGCTAGCTTATCTTACAGACCTCCGTGCAAATGTTGACTCTTCAGAGATGCCTTCCCTGATGATCTCTTGCAAAGGGAAGTTTTTTTGATATCAGAACCACCTATTCTATTCTTTGATAGCACTTGCCACAATTTACAACCATCTGGGTTTACTTCCCTGTCTCACCCATGAGAGCCATTCCAATCTTGATCCCATCCCCTAAGCTGGCATCTAGAACGATGCCTAGCACTTAGCTGTTGCCAAATCAATTATGTGTTGAGGGAATCTCCACCCACGCCAAGTTATTTTCTTTTCCTTAATCAGAGTGCATTGCCCTTCCCTGTGTGCATAGTCTCGTGACTCCTTCCACAAAGTCCAGCTTAAATGCCACCTCCTCCATGAGGCCTTCCAGCTGTCTCACTGTTTCCCACTACGTGCTGTAAGCAGCAACCCATTTCTTCTTTGGAGTCCTGGGAGCCCTACTACTTATCCTTTTCAAAGCATTTGCCGTGCTGTAACACCATTATGTGATTATTTATCTATCTGTTCTATTAGAGTAGGTCAGGGAAGCAGTTATTGGCCTCTTTATACCCAACCCAAACACCATGCTTGGTAATCAGTTAAAATCAGTTAAGCCGTCAGCACAGCAGGGTAATTAAAAGCACAGGCTCTGGAGCCTGAAAGCCTGGGTTAGAAGCCCACCTCTATCAATTACTATGTTACATCGAGCCTTGGCTTCTCCACCTATAAAATGGGTTCATAGCACCGACCTCTTAGGTTAGCGGGGATGATTAAGGAAGACAATGTTTGTAAAGTATTTTGCTCAATGCCTGACGCGTGGTAAGCTCTCACTAAAAGTTAGCTAGGAGAATGGTGGTGGTTTTACCTGGAGAAGAGAGGATAAAAGAGTTTCATCTCTGCGACTAGCAAAGGCTTAAGATTGACCTCACCAGGTTCCTAAGATTTCCTTGAAGTTGATGACTGCGTTCCTTAGAGAGCCCTACATTTCAGGAGCCCATGGCTGCCCTAGAACAGCATCTAATACAGATGTTTGAAGTAGAAGCCACCATGATGAAAACAAAAAAAAATTTCCAAATGTATATTTTTTGGTACCAAAACCCCAAAGGAGCAACATGGTCTCCATTAAAAAAAAACAAAACTGCTTAGTATACAAGGATATTGGGGTAGTGCATTGAAACACCTAAGTAGTTATGGACAGACTTTAGAGTCAGACAGACTTGAGCTCAAATCCTATCTCTGCCACCCACAGTCCTTGTGACTTCTGCAGGTTATTTAACCTCTCTGGGCTTTTCTTATCTTAAAAAATTAGGCTAAGTGCTCCATGACAGCTAGTGAGAGTAGCTGTCAGTAAGGATTAAATACAATAGCAGATGCTCACGGAGCCTGGTATACAGACTCAGATGTTTGCCTGTTTCTGTCCTCTCTGACACCTTGTAAATTTCCTAAACTCAGCATCCTGTACTCTTTGACTTCTAAGAATAAAACAACACAAACAGCCCTCCACAGGAACATACATGGAGATTTCTTGATTATACTTTTCCACGATATAACAAACAGTAAGACTCTCTTTGAAAGATAGGAGCTGATGTGTCAATCAGTTGCCCTGGGGCCTGGGAGAGATTCCTCAGGTCGGCCCCAAGGCAATCTGTTCTTAAATTGGGGCCTAAAGGGAAACAGGCTTGGAGCAGCTTCTCCCAAGTTTACCATCCTTTGAAAACCAAGCCTGAGAAAACCACTTGCCCGCCAGGCAATGAAGCCCTACAATAAATTCACAAATCCCCTTTTCTCTACACTCTTCTTCCCCATTTTTCTCCCTTCCAGGACAGTATGGTCTGATAACTCACCTCTGAGATGCCTTGCTACATTTGCCAATGGCTTCACCAGCCTCACCATGGTGGCCCCGATGGTGCGGTTCTCCCTAGGATGCCCATGCATATCAGCTGAACGCTGGTACAACTCCAGCATATACCGCAAGGGATGCCCTAGGACCGGTGGCTTCCTCTGCTGCTTGCCAGGGACTTCTTCCAGCAGCTCCCGAATCAGGGGCAAAGTAGTGGCCTCAGGCAGTAGGGCAACAGAGGGCTGCCCTACCTGTGTCATTTGGACCATGTGTTCCATAAAAAGCACCAGTCCCCAAAGAAGAAGGATTCTAAGGATGCTGAAAAGGACCATCTTGAAAGGCTTGGTGTTCAACCGCACGTCCCGGCACAAGCCCCAAGGATGCCACTTTGACTCTTTCCTTTCACAAAGGTAACAGCATCCAGGCTCCACTATCACAAAAGATAGGGCAAGAAAAAATGAAAGGCAGGCAGGCAGGTCCTATGTTGCTTGCTCTGGGAGGATCTCCTGGACCAAAATGGGGTCTCCTCTTTGCATCAAAAGAAGCAGAAACAGCAGGTGAGACAAGGCAGCATTCCCCTCCTGCTCTCCAGGACTGGGAACAAAATCATACTTATTTGGAGGCTGAGGTAGCTTAAAAGGAGAGGTCTATCGCAGGACCTGCTCCCTTACCTTATCCACTAGGATGAAAAGAAGCAGCCCTAGCCTGCTCTGCTCCACAGCTTTAAAGGTAGTCTCTTAATCAGTCCTTAAAGGGCCAGAGGCCTCCTGCTCGCATCCCATTTCCATGCTACTTTTCCTAATACAACATTCCCCAAAATGTGCTCTGCTAAGGACTTGCAGTGAAACTATTGGAGGTAATTGTTAAGAATTCAGGCTTCCAGGTCGAGACCAAAACATGGACTCCCTGGGATAGGGCTCCAGAAGTCTGAATCTTAACAAATACACCAAGAAGTTCCTATAAACACTAAAATGTGGAAACCACTGTGTGGATGTGGTTGCTGGAGTTTGAAGAAGGTGCCTTAACAGTGGTTCTCAATCTTGACTCTGCATTGGAATCACCTGGGAAGCTGTAACTATTGTGGATGCCTGGGTACCATTACCAGAGATTCTGATGTAGTGGGTCTGGGGTGTTACCAAGGCATCAGAATTTTTTTTAAGTTCTGCAGGTGACTTTAATGTGCAGCCAAGTTTGAGAATCCTGACTTAGAACTTTCTGGTTTTTCCCATGGAAGGGGTTGCGATCCTGAGTGCACTTCATCAAAGAAGCCTGGGGCAGTAGAAGATGAATCTGTGGAAGTTGGCTGGGAGCTCACCTAGCTTGGATGGTTAATGGAAGGCATCAGGGCTGAGCCAGTTAATGCTACCCAAGACCAGGATTCCATAGAAAAATGGTAAGTGTAGTCCTGGCTCTGTCCAAGTAGAAGCAGTTTGCTGGATGAGGCTCTAATGAGAAGGTGGGACAGGAGCTCAAGATGTGTCTCCTGTGGAACAGGTGTGGACCTTGTAAACAGACAGGACCTGTGTTTGAATTGTGATTCTGTCTCTTATTAGCAGTCATTTAACCTCTCAAGGTAAATCTCTTTGTTTCCCTGAGCGTTAGTCTCCTCACCTGTAAAGTGGAGAAAAGATGTTTTTTCTCACAGCTTGTTGTGAGGATTCAAGGAAATAACCTATGTTAATTCCACAAAACCTAATTAGACACATGATATATGGTTACATGCTCAAAATTATTTGTTCCCTCCCTCTGTTTTTTCTAACATGGACTTGGTCCCCAGCATGTATTGCAAAACAAAAGGCCTGGGCCCTCTAGGTCTGGACTCAGTCCCAACTCAACAACCTATTAACTGGTGACCTCAAGCAAGATTTCTCCCATCCTGAGTTTCTTCATTTGTACCTCTGGCTCCTACAGAGAGTTATTGTTGTCAGTGTTGTGTACATTTTTATTGTATACAATGATATACAAGCAAGGAATATAAGCAGATGAGTCACGACAGGCAAACTCTGAATGGTGAAAACATGACAAGATGTAAAATAAATAATTTTCTGATGGGTATAGCTCAGTAGAAGCGCACATGCTTAGCATGTACAAAGTCCGAGGTTCGATCCCTAGTATCTCCATTAAAAAAGTTTAAATGCAACTTAAAACCACATAAGATACGATTCTACACCCATTGTATTGACAACATTAAAAGTCTGATGCTATTAAACTCAGGTGAGGATACAGAATGCAGGTAACTTTCTTACACTGCTGGTGGGAAGGTAACTTGGTACAATCATTTTAGAGAGCAAACTGGCATTATCTCTAGTGAGTTTGAAGATGTATAATTCAGCAGATGTATAATTCAGCTAGAACAGTAGCTTTTAGACATTTTTTAGACTTTTTTTTAGACATTTTTTAGACATTTTTTGTCTGTGATTCACAGGAATAAATATATCTTAAACCCAATGCAAACACAAGCACAGACACTCACACACACACACACACACACATACATACTTGAAGTAAAGATTTCCTGAAACAATTCTTATACTTACAACATATTGGGAGGGGTAATATATAATAATGAGTCAGAACACGGGTCTGGAGTCAGAATCCTACATTCAAATTCCAGCTCTACCACTTATTAGCTTGACCTTGGGCAAGTTACTCAACTTCTCTGTGCCTCACTTTCCTCATCTGTAAAATGAAAACCATGGCCTCTTTCAGCTTCAGTTTTCTAAGACATATGTAAAATGGGATTAATCAAAAGACTTATCTCACAGGATTTTTATATTAAATGAGTTAATACATGTAAATCACTTAAAAGAGTGCCTGGTACAAAGAAAGTACTAGACAGGTTAATTATTGTTACATTTGATGCAAGTTGTGCTCTGCAAAATGCTGGGCTCATGCTGAAGTGCTAATTCTGGCCTCATGAGCTATGGAGAGGCAGCCAAGATGTTTCTTTGTTCTCCGTGTCCATACTTCTCCGTCCTCTCTTACCCTCTTCTCTGCCTCCCGACATTCTCTTTGGCCCTTGACCTCTGTCTGTTACCAATTTTCACTTCCTATTTTCTAGTGAACATAACTAAATAAAAGAGCAAATTGTCAGGACAAATAGCAAAGGATCCATATAAAAGTTTTGGTCATAGTTTTCTTTGATGTTTCTGTGGTATTTGAGTGGGATTATATCTGTCAAGAACATGTTTTTTCCGTAGTAGTGAGATTTTGATACAGGAGCAAAAGAAGTAAAAAGAGACAACATATTACACTGGAAAGAACATGATTGGGGTTAGAATCCCTGGTTCTGCCATTTTTGTCTGTTGCTTCACCTTTCTGCATCGCAGCTTTCTTAGATGTAAATTGAAACTATTCTTTAGGGCTGTGATGAGATTTAAATGGTATCATGTAAATAAAGTATGTAGCATATAGATAATCCTAAATGAATGTTAAATTTTATCATTAATAGCCTATGATTTTATAGCATATGTAAAGTGTTCCTGACTGAAGGAAATATCCACTCAGCATCCTTCTAAAGTTCAGCTAAATTTTTATTCCATCTCTCTGCTCACCAAGGCTTCAGGAGACTTGCCTGATTGAATAGGTCAGCTTTCTTAGTCACAGAAAAATGTCCAATTTCTTATTTCAGAAAAAGATCCCCAAACCAACTCCATTCTTCACTAGAATTGAAAGAAGTTGTCATGAGTGTTTCCTGGAAATGCCCCCTGGTGGGCCTGATGTATGCTAGTGCCCCAAATTCCCAGAAGAGGGCACCAACTGTCTTCCCAGCCATATGGTTGGAAGGATTGGGTGGAGGGGCCAGTTATAGGTGACTGGAACAAAACCTACTAAAGGATATTTACCAGGCCTTTCTGCTTTAGAAAAAGCCAGTATGTGAAAACACTAATTGTGTAAATTGGACAGTTTAGGAGGTGATTATTGACATGACAAAAAAGGTTCTTGACATAAAAAAATGGGTCACTACCCGTTGCTTTTAGCAGCAGGGAACCTTAATACACAGTGTGGGTTGGCTTTTCAAACTAGAATGTGCTGGGCACACTGGTAAAATACAGGAAATTTACAAAAGAGTAGATTTTTATCCAATTTTTGGGAGCATGACTATTGTTTAAGGTATGCATGTAGAATGGATTCCTTCTTTTACAGGCTTACGATTTGCATATCCTTGTAGTTGTGTTTGTTCAACAAATATCTAATAAGTACCTCCTATGTGGTTGTGTAAGGTGTTCAAGTTGCCAGCCTATTGCCAGACTTCCTGGGTACAAATTCCAGCTCTACCACTTAACTACCTTTGTAATTTTGGCCAATTGACTTAATCTCTCTGTGCCTCAGTTTCCTCATCTGATAACAAAGATAATAATAGTACTATTTTAGAAGACTATTGTGAGGATTAAATGATTTAATGCATGTAATAAGCATACTATGTTCTAGACACTATACTAGACCCTAGGAGTACACAAATTAATAAGACAAGTTCTCTGTCTTTAACACTCCCAGTACCATGCTAGGCACTGAGGTAGGTTGGAGGAAACCAAGAAAAAAGCAGATAGTTTCTATCTCAAGAAGATAATAACCTTATAGGGACATAAAAGATAGGAAACATTTCCCATAACCTTGATATTTCCTCTGATTACTCTTCTGAGTTCTTAAAATGGACCTATTTTCTAGATGTTCTGTTAAAAAAAATCACTTTCCTTAAAATAGAGTATGGTATATTTTATAGAAATAGTTATTAATTTGGCACTAAACTATATCCTTTTACATATTATATCTCATTTTACTTTCCTATCTGTGAGTTAAGCATTAGTAGTCCCATTAATAGGTAAAGAAGCTGAAGATCAGAAAAGGATACTTGCCCAAGGTTGTACAGCTCTCAAATAGTTGAATCCACTGGGATTTGGACTCAAGTCAGGCTGACCTCAGAGCCCCTCTCTTTGTATCTTGTAAGTTGTTATATAAGCTGCCAATGAGCATTTAGCCCCCTAAGAAGACTCGGTTCCCCTATAAGGTAATCCCACATGGATGCAGAATTTTACCCCTCATCATTGTTTATAGACCATATCACTCCAAGGCAACCAGATGGTCATGTTTTATTTTAGCCAAGTAAGCAAGCAAGAGCTAAGCATGATACACTCTGAAGATCCTTTTGGCCTCAGGATTACCTGGTGTAGCCTTTGGAGGTTTGGGTCATTTCTGGATAATTTAGTCATCAGTAATCATTGATCACAATTCCCATTCTCTGGCCTCCTTCCATGTGGTCCCAGTAGCTACCTGTATTTCTTTAATTTGATAGTAAAGCAAATGGCTAGGTAACTGACTTCCTACATAAGAGATAGGGAGACTATCCTTTCCTTGAAAGTCCTACAGATACTGGCTGCATACATATCACTCCATCTGCTATTATATGTCAGCTTCACAGGGGTTGGGCATGGCTAAATACCAATGGCTCCTGGGCCAGAACAATTCAGTACAAGGAAGACATTCTGGATGCTTGGATCAGGGAAGAAGGAGGTTAAGAGTCACCTCTTCAAAGACTCAGCAGCTATTCTCCTGCTCTGAAGGTTTACAAGCCCTGCCCTCATCCTACAAGTAAAGTTTGGTGTTGAAGAGGAAAATATCTAGAACTTGGACCTATGCCAAGCACTTGAGATCAACAATGGGAAGTATAAGGGATTATTTTAGAATGATCACTTTCTCTCTCTAAACAAATCCTTGACACAGTCCTGCTGAGTCAGACAGGGCTAGAATGACTTTATCTTATTTTTAACTTCTGATGTCAGGAAGAAAATGTTCAGGTTGATGTTTCTTCTTCACGGTCCATAAGAAGTATTCCCTTACCCTACTACTGTGACATGACTTCTGGAAAGATAAGAGATAAGCCCCCATGGACCTGGGAGCCAGAATCTGGGACAGGGATACTGTGGGTCATGGGGTTCGGAGGTACAGATTCCTTGTCTCAGCCTTTACACCTTAGAGTCTAATCTTTACTGCTCCACTGGGGCCATGAAGAGAGTCCAGTTTCATCTCTAACACTGAAACCAAAAGTTGAAGAAGAAAGCATATCTGTGAAAGATAAATTAGTTGCATAAACTTGGAGAAATTCCAAAACATCAGCCAAATTTCTGAGCACACCTCAAATCTTTTGGATTCTCAGGAAAATCTAGTGACCATTTTAAGGCTATTTTTCTCTTTATCTCTTCTCAGGTTAAAGAAAAGCTGATAGATTCTATTTGACATAGTATTGGAAGTCCTAGTTACAGCAATCAGACAAGAAAAAGAAATAAAAGGCATCCAAATTAGAAGGGAAGAAGTAAAATTGTCACTATTTGCAGATGACATAATACTATATATAGAAAACCCTAAAGTCTCCACCAAAAACTAGTAGAGCTAATAAACAGATTCAGTAAAGCTGGAGGACACAAGATTAATGTACAGAAAGTTGTTGCTTTTATATACACTAATAATGAACTATCAGAAAAAGAAAGAAAGAGAACAGTCTCACTAAAAATCACATCAAAAAGAATAAAATACCTAGGAAATTAACTAAGGAGGTGAAGATCTATACTCTAAAAACTATAAAACATTGATGAAGGAAATTGAAGATGATACAAAGAAATAGAAAGATACCCTGTGTTCATGGAGTGGAAGAATTAATATTGTTAAAATTTCCATACTGCCCAAAGCGATCTACAGATTTAATGCAATCTCTATCAAAATACCCATGAATTTTTTTAGAGAACTGGGAGAAATAATCCTAAAATTCATATGGAACCATAAAAGACCCCGAATTGCCAAAGCAATCTTAAGGAAAAAGACAAAGCTGGAGGTATAACCCTCCCAGACTTCAGACTATACTATAAAGCAACAGTAATCAAAACAGCATGGTACTGGCATAAAAACAGACACATAGATCAATGGAACAGAATAGAGAGTCCAGAAATAAAACCACATACCAATGATCAATTAATCTACAACAAAGGAGGCAAGAATATACAATGGAGAAAAGACAGTTTCTTTAATAAGTGGTGCTGGGAAAACTCTACAGCTACATGTAAAAGAATGAAATTAGAATATCTTCTCATATCATATACAAAAATAAAGTCAAAATGGATTGAAGACCTAAATGTAAGAAACAAAATCATAAAGCTTCTAGAAGAGAACATAGGCAGGACACTCTGTGACATAAATTGTAGCAGTATTCTTTTTTTTTTTTTTTGGATCAGCCTCCTAATGCAAAATAAACAAAAGCAAAAATAGACAAACAAGACCTAATTAAACTTAGCACAGCAAAGGAAACCAATGAGAAAATGAAGACAACTCATGGAGTGGGAGAGTATCATTTGCAAATGATATGACCAATAAGGGGCTAATATCCAAAATATATAAACAGCTCATACAAATATCAAAAATATCAGAATATCAAAAAACCTAAACGACCTAATTAAAATATGGGCAAAAGGTCTGAATATACATGTTTCCCAAGAAGACATAGAGATGGCCAACAGGCACATGAAAAAATGCTCAACATTGCTAATCACCAGAGAAATGCATATCAAAACCACAGGATATCACTTCACACCTGTCAGAATGGCTATCATCAAAAAGAACACAAATAACAAATGTTGAAGAAGGTGTGGAGAAAAGGGAACCCTTGTACACTGTTGATGGGAGTATAAATTAGTGCACCCACTGTGGAAAACAGTATGGATGTTTGCCAAAAACTAAAAATAGAACTAACATATTACCCAGAAATTCCACCCCTAGGTTTGTATCCAAAGAAAATGAAAACACTAATTTGAAAAAATACATGTACCCCAATGTTCATAGCAGCACAATTTACAATAGTGAAGACATGGAAGCAACTCAAGTTCCCATCAATAGATGAGTGGATAAAGAAGATATGGCATATATATATATATAACTAAGCCACAAAAGAGAATGACATTCTGCCATTTGCAACAATATGGATGGACCCAGAGAATATTATGCTTAGTGATATAAATCAGACAAAGACAAATATTCTGTTATCACTTATATGTGAAATCTAAAAAATAAAATGAATGAATATAACAAAACAAACTGACTCACAGATATAGAGAACAAACTAGTGGTTTACCAATGAGGTGAGAGAAGGGGGGAGGGGCAATATAAGAGTAGGGAATTAAGATGCACAAACTACTATGTATAAAATAGTGTAGCAACAAGGATATATAGTACAGCACAGGGAAATACAGCCATTATTTTATAACAACTTTAAATGGAATATAATCTTTAAAAATATTGTATACCTGAAACTAAAATATTATTGGAAATCAAGTATAATTCAATAAAAAAAAAAAGGAAAGAAAAAAGAAAAGCTGGTGGAAATCCCTTGGAGAAGCCTTGGGGCAAAAAAAGAATAAGGAAATATAGTAGTCAGCTCCAACTTGGGAAATGGTTATAAAAATCTTGGGAACTTTGAGAACTTCACTGAGTTGTCAAAAACAGATCTCAATCTTTCAGGCTATCAACTTATCAGACCCTGAACTGAGCCTCTCAAATTAGAATACCCTTCTTTAATAGTGGACTATATGCCCTTTGTGAAAAACTTGTATTCATTCACTCATTCATACCTATATTGACTGAATGAGTATTTATTAACTACATACTGTGTGTTAGTTCTCAGTGTGGAGGACACATAAGAGAACAATACTGATAGTGTCCCTGTCCTCAAAGAGTTTACAGTCAAGTAGGGGAGAAAGGCAGTATGTAGACATCCTCAAAAATGAATAAATATTTAAAATTATAATGGAGTGCTGTGAAGAAAAATTAGGGGCCACCCTGGGGGTGTAATTCAGCAGGAGATGAAGGTGTGATGAAAGAGCCAGTTTTGTCAGATGAGTCTGGTAGGTCCATCCAAGGAAGTGACATTTAAATTGAGACATAAATGTTAAGTAGGAGTTCACCAGGTAAAATCTAGGGGGAAGAATGTTCGAGGAAGAGGATACATCAATATAAACTACTCAGCCATAAAAATCGACAACATAATGCCATTTGCAGCAACATGGATGCTCCTGGAGAATGTCATTCTAAGTGAAGTAAGCCAGAAAGAGAAAGAAAAATACCATATGAGATCGCTCGTATGTGGAATCTAAAAAACAAAAACAAAAACAAAAACAAAAAAACAAAGCATAAATACAAAACAGAAATAGACTCATAGACATAGAATACAAACTTGTGGTTGCCAAGGGGGCAGAGGGTGGGGATAGACAGGATTTCAAAATTGTAGAATAGATAAACAAGATTATACTGTATGGCACAGGGAAATATACACAAGAGCTTATGGTAGCTCACAGAGAAAAAAAGGTGACAATGAATATATGTATGTTCATGTATAACTGAAAAATTGTGCTCTACACTGGAATTTGACACAACATTGTAAAATGATTATAAATCAATAAAAAATGTTTAAAAAAAAGACTCTGAGGCAAAAAACAAAACAAAACAAAAACCACCTGTGTGTCCTCAAGGAATTGAAAGAAGGCAAATTTGGCATGAGCACAGAATATGAAATGAGGCTTGAGAATTCAGCAAGGGTCAAACCATGCAGCGGCTATTTAGGCAACATCAGTTATTTTGTATTTGGGAGAGGACGGTCTTAAGAATAACTGAATTCTGGTATGCTTCATTGGAAGAATGGTAGTCTTTTTATTGAGTTGCAAAGCACTGGAAGAAGAGCAACTTTAGATAAAAGATAATGAGTTTGATTTTGGACATTAACTATTTCAAATGCATGTTAAGTAAGCGATTGCATATACTGCTTTAAAGTTCAGAAGAGAAATCTAGAAATACTGAATTGGGAGTTATTGGCATATACATTATTATTGAAGACATGGGAATGGTTGAGTTCATCTGGAGGAGAAAGTTCAGAGTGAGAAAATGAGAGAGTCTAGGGTGAAACTTGGGTGATTCCAACATTTTAAGATTGAGAAGAGGTAAGAGGGCCAAAAAGGCAATAGGGGAGCCAGGAGAAGGCTGAGCTTAGAAGCTAAAGAAAGACAATGTTTCAAGAAGGAAATGATTAACTATATTGAATTACGCACAGAAGTAAAGAATATGAGAACAAACAAGTGACCATTGGATTTAGCATCAAGGTCATTGATAACCTGAGGGAGAGCTGTGTTTGGTGAAGTAGTGGTAGCACTAATCTGATTGTATTGGGTTTGGGAGTGAATAGGATGTGAGACAATAAAAAAGCGAGACTAGAAATTCCTTTCAGAAGTTTGGTTGTAAAAGAGAAAAATTAGAGATAAAGTGATAGCTCGAGGAATGTGTGGGATCCAGGAAGTGTTTTTAATGGGAGAAACTCATAAGAGCTGATGGGAAAGTATCATGTACCAACTCTATTTTTCAGGCTCCAAGGACCATAAATTAGTCAAGGTTAGGCCGTAGATAGAATGCTTGGGCCCACTGCCAACAAAAGCAGATTCCCTTGAGGTGTCCTGAGCAGACACAACTGTACTGTTGTTCTTGGTTGCCTTTAAATAAGCTACACTTTAATTTCTCTGATGACCCCTATAAAGGAAGAAGGGTTTTCCTATAACTTTTATAGGCTAAGGACCTGTTTTTTGCTTGGATGATATTTGAAGCTATCTTTAGTTTTTCTCAACATTATTCATACTGTGACTACTTGAGTAACCTTTCTAAACTTACATCTGATCATGTCACTGTCCTGCTTAATAAATTTCAACTATTCTCCTCTACCTTCAAGATAAAGTCCTAAACTCCTCAGAATGACAAGAAAGGCCCTTTCTTTTTTTTTTTTTTAAGTTTAACTCTTTTTAAAATTCTTTCTTTTGGGGGCAGGGGGTTATTAGGTTTATAAATAAATAAGTAAATTTAATGGAGGTACTGGTGATTGAACCCAGGATCTCGAGCATACTAAGCATGTGCTCTACCACTGTGGTATGCCCTCCACCCAAGCAAAGCCCTTTCTGATCTGATCTATAACTGTTTCTCAGGTCTCATCTATGTTCACATGCACATTTGCATTCTATGCTTCATTTAAACCCAAGTACTTACAGTTTTTTGAACCAAACTCTCCCTTAATCCCTGCTGTCTTTTCTCATGCTGTTTACTTTGCCTAGAATGCCTTCAGCTGAGGTGCTCAACAAAAATGTTTAAATAAATGAATAAGTAAATGAATGAATGAATGAATGTGTTTACCTCAGTTTCCTTGGCCATTTTTGAGAGTGGCTGTGTGGCTATCTATGGTGATGATTGGGGTATTTATTTAGGGAAGCTGGAAGACACTTAATGTGGTAGGATTTCAGGGAATCATTGAGATTCTCACTGCATTAGACCATCACTCCTGTTAGCTTATCACTGGGCCTTATCCCATGAGTTTTCTCTCCCTGAGCAAAGGCTTGGTGTTACTGGAAAACTCTGAGGGAGGGAGGAGTGCTTAAAAAAGAAAGAGGGGGCCAGACAGAGAAGTTGGAAGGGGGATGCAGCTGTTAGGAAAAGCTAATAGTACCACTTTGACCAGAACTGATGTTGTTGTGATGGCACTGGAGCAGAAACAAGCCAATCTGAAATATAACCAAGTGCAAGGGAAAATTTTGACATAGAGCCTAAAACATACATTGGGCAATTTTCATCATCCTGTTGTTGACCTAAAAGGCAGATTAAAATCATTTATATTCTCCCACCCCCAGATGCCTAATGTAGAAAACTAAGTGGAATGCAGCAGGGGGTTCAGGCCATTTCCGGAGGTAGATCATTTTCAGTAGAGCCTTTTAGGTTTGAGAAGAAATGACATGGGTGGATTAGGATCCCCTAGCAAAGCCAAGTCCATAAGACAAATGGCTCTAGAAAATCCCAGGCTTTTCATAGTCCCTGTGTAGGGACAGGAGAGGCCTGGTTCACAGATCTCTGGTGAAAGAACAAGATACCTCCTCCTCTGTCCACTTTCAGGCCTACCCAAAAGGAGATCAAACCAACCCAGTCTACTGGGCTTTTCTGGGACAGCTAGGATTGATGTTTCTGGGAGTCCAGTATCCCAGGTCAAAAAATTTCTACTCTTCCCCACGACCCTGGACTAGAATAGTAGGTAAGAAATAAGAAAATCAAACTCAATTATACTTTCCCTTTTTACTCTGCTCCCTGTCAGCTACTAAGCATAACTTCCTTCCACTGGAAAATTTTATTAGTTCTTTGAAAAAACAGGAAGTTGGAGACTTGGATATGAGATAAAGCTTGGGAAAACATAAGCTACAAAGGAGCATTATAGGCGTGGTTAAATAAAGTTCCCATAGAAGTTTTCAAAGGGTTGTCGAAGGAACATGGACCTTGTTCAAATTCCACTTTGTTCAAATTCTACCTTTGCCAACTTATTAGGTACATAATCTTAGAAAAGTCCCTCACTGAGCCTCAGTTTCCCACTTGTAAAATGAAGCTAATAGTACCAACTTCACCCATATGACAATTGAATGCCTGGGCACCTAAGTGGTAGTCAGTCAATGTTAGTTAAGTTTTGCCCATTTGTGGAAAATAGTGGAGTGGTAGCTGAATCTTGTCCTGAGGGACAAGAATTTTGAAATCCTGATTTCTGGGTAGAACAGAAAGGATTTGGCTAAGCACTCAGATCTTACATACTGCGTATGTAGAGGGGAAGGTCATTGGATGGATGAAGTACAAGTCTAGCTGGAAACTATTATTTGGGAAATTTCTATATGGATAAGCTGAGTTTGTGGGAGGGTAATATGTAAGTGGATGATGTAACAGGGTCTGTGATACCATAAAATCTGGACTTCTTACCCTGTCTGAATGAGATTTGTACTTGTTGTGTTATCTTGCATAATCCACAAAGTTTCCCAATTCTAATCACTTTCTCTCCCCTCCTGCCCTCTCTCCCACCATCAAATCAGGAAGTTATACAGAGTAATTATTATTTACAAACTATGAAGCTCTGAATACTCTGGAGAAGGGAAAGGAGGGTAAAAAGACAGAGAGAGAGGAAGGGAGGGAGAGAGAGGGAGGGAGGGGAGGAGAGAGACAGAGAGAGAGAAACAAGGTGTCATCAGTGGGAGAAGGCAATCTAGACAGATGCTCTGGAAGATGTTTGCGTAAGAAGGGATATGGTTGGCATTTAACTTGTGGAACTTGAGACTGGAAGTCATAACTGTCTCTGCCAAGAGTGGAATTTGGTTGATTGGCCCAATTAGAAGGCCTTGCTTTGAGGAACCTAAGATAGAGGTGGAGAACATGAGTTCATATTGTATGACATGGACATTTTTACAGGATTGGTAAGGATTTTGTGGTATGAGTAAAGCCGGGACAACGGGAAAATAATAATTTTCCATGCAATCAATGGGGTGATGTTTTAAAAAATTGCTCAATCATTTATGTAAGGAACTTTACAGGTAGCCATATTAAACATACTTTTCTCTCAATCTTTCTACTCCCTAGAGATATATTTCTATCTCTTTCCATCCTTTTACCATCAAACTTCTGGCTTCATAAATCAAAACTGTATACTGACTTCTGCTCCTGCTATTCAACTTATACTATTATTTCAGATATTTCAGCAAACCTTCCCATAATCTAAATGTCTGTCCTCCTTTTTGTGATCCTCTAGCATTGCTGATTGCTTCCTCTTTGAAATTCTTTTCTTCCCCCTAGGCTTCTATGATCCAGCACATGCCAGGCTCTCTCATTACCTTTCTGACAGCTCTTTCTTTGCCTCTTAAGGCTCCACTTTTCCTCTGGCCTACCCAGAACAGTTTTTTCTTCAAGATTCTCTTCCCAAGGCTCTTCTCTTTCTGCAGACTCTTTCTTTGCCACTACATTCCCACAACATCAGCTATTCTCTCTGAGTGATTTTGATCTCCTTATCTCAATCTCAAGCTCCAGTTGCATTTCTAATTGCTAGCTGGGCATCTCTGCCTGAATTTCCTGTTGTCATCTCTACTACTCTTGTCCTAACAACACATACCTACTTTCCTGAGCCAGTTCCCCATCATGTATTCCCTTCTATTATTGCACTGCCACTTTCTCTGCCCAAAACACCAGTCATCCTTGACTCCTCTCTCTCCTTCAGCCTTCATATTTGGTCCCCACATTCTACTGATTCTACTTCTCCAAAGTATCTTAAAATTGTTCCCTCTTTGCCATTCTCATTGCCACCACTCTAAGTCTGGATTTCATTGCTTCTCCCCTGAACAATTACAATAACCTCTTTATACATTTTATTATTGTTACAACAACTCATTTCTTCAACAAATATATATTGAGTCAGTTACAGTGTGATGGGCACTGGGTACGCAACTGTAGATCTGATCTCAAGGAACATGCAGTCTAGTAGGGAAGGCAGACAACTAAAAAAGGAAATAAACATACAGAGATAAGTGTCAGAATAGATGTAAACACAGGAAACTGTGGGACACGGAAGGAAAGCTCCTAAATCAGACTGCAGGGTTGAGGAAATCTTCACAGAGAAGATAACACCAATAAGCAAAGGAATTTATCTAGCACAGGGGGGTTAATGGAATATTCTAAACAGAGAGATAAGCACAAGCAAAAAGACAGGAGGAAAGAGAAAGTGCACATTTTGGGGAAATGCAAGTTACTAGAGATGACTGGAGTGTAGCAAAAGAGGTGGGGCAGGAAGCTAGACTGATTGGCAGCGGTCAGATCATGAAAGGTCTAAAATCCCTGCTGAGGAGTTTAGAGAGTTTGGGTAACTAAAAATATTTTAATCAAGGGAGAAACAGTATCTGTTTTGTACTTAAAGAAGTTCACCCTGGCAGTAGTGTGGAGACAATTGGATGAAGGCAATTCCAATGCAAATCCTAATAATAATAATTAGAATCCAGAACAATATACTTGGAAAAGTAAACAGCAAAATAATTATGGAAGTGGTACAAAGGGCCAATTAATAAGTGTCAAGGAGGGCAGGCACTGGTAAAATAACCCCATGATTAAACCTACTGTGATGGTTAGTTTTATGTCAACGTGACTGAGCTCTGGGTGCCTAGACATTAGGTCAAACATTATTCTGGGTGTGTTTCTAAGGGTATTTCTGGATAAGATTAACATTTGAATCCGTAGACTGAGTAAACCAGATTGTTTTCCCTAATGTGGGTGGGCCTCATCCTGTACAATGAAGGCCTGAATAGAACAAAAAGTTTGACTCTTTTGTGAATGAGAGGGAACTCTTCCTGCCTGAGTGCTTGAGCTAGGATGTAGGTCTTATCACGCCTTTGGACTCAAACTGAAAAATCCATGCTTTTTGGGTCTTGAGACTGCTGGCTCTCAAGCAGGAACTTACACCACAGGCTCTCCTGGTTCTCAGGCTTTGGACCAGGATTGAGACTATACCATCCACTCTCCTGGGTCTCCAGCTTGCCTATTGCAGATCTTGGGACATCTCAACCTACATAAGCATGTGAGCCAATTTCTTATAATAAATTATGTATCAATCAATCCTGTTGGTTCTGTTTCTCTGGAGGATGCTGATTAATACAGATTTTGGCAGCCGAAAGTAGGGTGCTGATGTAACAAGTACCTAAAAACGTGGAAGTGGCTTCAAAGTTGGGTAATGGGTAAAGGGTGGAAGAGTTTTGTGCACATGCTAGAAATATGGATGTTAAAAAAGATTCTGGTGAGATCTCAGGCAGAAATGAGGAACGGGTTATTGGAAATGGGAGGAAAGGCAATCTTGTTCTAACGTGGCAATGAACTTGGCTGAATTGTGTTCCACTGTTTTGTGGGAGGTCAAACTTCAGTGATGAAATTGAATGTTTAGCAAAGGCTATTTCTAAGCAAAGTATTAAAGATGCAGTTTGGATCCTCCTTACTTTTTATGGTCAAATATGAGAGGAGAGGGATGACTTTCAGAAGAAATTATTAGGCAAAAAGGAACCAGACCTTGGAGATTTTGAAAATGCTCAGTCTATACATTTTGAAAAAAAAGAAAAAAAGAAAACTTGCTCTAAAGAGAACGCTAAGGGTGTGGCCGAAGAATCATTTGATAAGGAGATAATGGGCACAACTCATAAATTTGATCAGCCGTCTCTACAGCTAGGAATAGAAATGGGATTACACCAACAGAAACACTGCCAGCTGGGACTAAAGAGGACATAATGAAATGAAATGAAATGAAATGAAAGAAGGAAAGCTGTCAGGCTTCTTAGATCCCACAGGACTGGACAACAGTCTTCTTTGGCTGCAAACATGCACTATTTTTCAAGAAAAGGAAGAATGACCCTGAAGGTGATTCAGAGATCATCAGGGCTTGCCTTCCTGGTTTCAGAGTGGGGCTGTCCCCTCAATGTCAACAAGCCAGATGGCCCTCAACTAGAGCCGTGGGGACAGGGCTGCCTGGGGCCTTTTGGGTGGGATCACCACCTCTGGGTCCAGGAGGTGGGGCATTGAGTCAAAGAGGATTATTTTTGAACTTCAACATCTAATGGAATTTGCCTAGCTAGGTCTTGGATTTGTTTGGAACCTTTCACTCCTTCCTTCTTTCCTACTTCTCTTTCTTGGAAAGGGAATGTATATCCTATGCCTGTTCCATCACTGTATTTTGGAAGCACATAACTTTCCTGGTTTCACAGATTCACAGCTGGAGAGGAATTTTGTCCCAGGATGAATTGTACCTCAAGTCTCACCTATACCTTATTTAGATGATATTTATATCAGACTTTGGACTTGAGATTTTAGAGTGATGCTAGAATTAATTAAGACTTTTGGGGCTGTTGGGATAGAATGACTGTATTATGCATGCAATAAGGACATGGATTTGGGGGAGCAAGGGGAAGAATGCTGATTTGTGTCCCTCCCCCATATTCATATGTGGAAGCCCCAATCCTCTGTGTGACTGTATTGGAGATAGGATCTTTAAGGAGGTGATTGAAGCTACATGAGGTCATAAGGACAGAGCCCTGATCTGATGGAACTGGTATTTTTAGAAAAGAGGCAGTCCCCAGAGATCTCTCTCCACTATGTGAGGGCACAGAGAGAAGGCAGCTGTCTGCAAGTCAGAAGGAACACTCTCACCAGAAACTGAACTCTGCCAGAACCTTGATCTTTGACTTTTCTGTCTCCAGAACTGTGAGAAAATAAATTTCTGTTGTTTAAGCCCTCCTATTTTGTTATGGCAGAGTGAGCAGACCAAGAGACCCACAGATTGTGATTGCTACATTTGCTTGAGTTGAAGTCCCAGCTTTACCACTTACTGACTGGGTGAACTTGGAGATCTGACTTGGCTTTCCTGTGCCTTAGTTTCCTCACCTCTAACATACAGTTTCATGTTTCTGTACAGATTTTCTTAACTATCATTTTAAATTTGAGTAGCCTTTACCATATTGTTTAGTTTTATTTCTGTATTCTTATTATTTTCTGTATTCTTATTATTATAAAAATATGCATACATATAGGTTTTTTTCTACTGAATTTTCCCCTTAGGGTTGACTCAGAAGTAGGATTACTAGGTCAAAGAATATAAGTATTTTGATTGCTGCTGATCCATTTGACCAAATTCCTCCCCAAAAGGACCAAACCAGTATGGATTGATTTAATAGGTGGCAAGTACTTCCTATTTATTATTTCTCTTTACATTTCCTTCATTTTTACTGACCTTGAACTTGTCCCTATATGTTTATTTACTCTTACTCCTGTTCTTCTTTTGTGAATTATTTTCATGTTCTTTGTCTGTGTATCTAGTGCATTCTTGATACCCCTATACATGTAGGTATTAATATTTTTCTATCATATTTATATACATATTTCCTTAACTATTTTTCCTTGCTTTTTAGTTTTCCTTACTCTATACAGAAGATTTTAAATATGTAGTAAATTCTATTGAGCTCCACTTTTGTAATTTTTAAAAACTGAATAAAAAAGTTAAAATTATTCCAAAGGATGTCTAAAAAATATTCCAATCCCTTTTTTTCAAAATTTCTTATTATTTTTAAAAAATGTATTCTCTAATCTATCTTGAGTTTACTTTTGTGTACACTATAAGGTGCAAATCTAAATTTTCTTTTCCTGATTGTTAAGTAATTATTCTAATACCAGTAATTAAATATCTTTTTCATACCCCCATTAGTATGTATTTTTTAATTAATCATCTAGGCAATTATTTTAATAATTATTAATATAATAATAATCAGATATATGTATGTTCTATTGATCTATATTTTGATAAGCACCACCACATTTCCATTCTTGTTACTTTATGAAAGGTTTTAATATCTTGTGGGGAGCCTTTTCTTCTCATTATTGCCCTGTCTTTTCTGAACTTTCTTTGATATTATTGCCTGTTTATTTCCTCAGTAATATTTTAGAAGTCATCTAAAGGAATGAAAACTGAAACATGGTCCCAGTGCTTTCTTCTATGTTTGTCTTCCTCTAGATGCTCAATAAACATTTGTGGAATTGACAAAAGATGGAAGAAAGTACACAGCATGGTGTTTGCTGAAGAATGCCAAGGTGAAAACAAGTTTATGTCTGCTTCCCAAACCCCTGACACTTCCAAAAGACAGAATCTAAGGTATGTATTTGAGAAACACTGCTCTGCTGTCGGAGGATTACTGTTTGCTCATGCAATCAACAAATATTTATTAAGCACCTACTTTATCCCAAACATTGTTCAAAGTACTGAGGATAGAGCAAATGAACAAAAGATAACAAATGAAATAAATAAATGAATATATTAACCATTCATATATAGTATATGAATATATTTATATAAATAAGTAACTATACATATGCAAATAAATAAAGCATAAAATGAATATATAATACAAAAATAAACACATAACTATATAAAATAAATAATAAATATAAATATAAAATCAGGTTGATATAGATGTGCTAAAGTAAAATAAATCAGGGTGAGGACATAGGGAGCTACCTGGGTGGAGATAACATTAGAAGGGAGAAAGAAGGTTTCTCTGAACAGATGCCTTTGGGCTAAGACCTGAATGACAAGAGGCAGGCATGAGATGACCTGTGGGAAGAGCATTCTAGTCAGAAAGAACAGCAAGCATAAACATTCTTAGTCAGAAATAAACATCATGTTCAAGAAAGGAAAAGGTAACTATTGTGCTTACAGTCTCATGGATAAGGGAAAGACTGATGTTGCTCAGGTCTGGGTTCCTCTTTGGCACACAGACTCCCTAGTCCTGAGCTTCTCTTTGATGCCAGCCTTGCTGGGCTTAAATGAGGAAAGTCTTGGGGAAGGATTGACTTTTCCCCATGGTCATAAACCATCCAAGCCACACTACATGACAAATGTCATGACTAGCCCTTTCAGGCTAATGTTTGCAAGTCAGTGTCTGGTGGGGTTATTGGCTTAGAACTACCAGGCCTAGGATCACCAGCCTTTTCTCTGTTCTAGGAGAAGGAGAATCAAGAATTGCTATTTGTCATCAAAAAGTCTACAAATAATAAATGTTGGCGAGGGTCTGCAGAAAAGGGAACACTTGTACACTGTTGCTGGGGATATAAATTGGTGCACCCACTATGGAAAACAGTCTGGAGGTTCCTCAAAAACTAAAAATAGAACTACCACATGATCCAGCAATCCCACTTCTGGGTGTATATCCGAAGAAAATAAAACACTAATTCGAAGAGATACACGCACTCCAATATTCATAGCAGCATTATTTATAATAGCCAAGATATGAAAACAACCTAAATGTCCATCAAAAGATGAATGGATAAAGAAGATATGATATATATACATGTACACATATGAATGGAATATATGGAATACAATGGAATATTATTACTCAGCCATAAAAGAATGGAATTCTTCCATTTGCAACAATGTGGATGGCCCTAGAGACTATTATGCTTAGTGAAATGACAGAGAAAGACAAATACTCTGTTATCATTTATAAGTGGAATCTAAAAATAAAACAAATGTATAACAAAACAGAAACAGACTCACAGATACAGAAAAACAAAAACTAGTGGTTACCAAAAGGGAAAGGGAAGGGGAAAGGGGCAAGTTAAGGATATGGGACTAAGAGGCACAAACTACTATGTATGAAATAGAGAAGCAACAAGGAAATATTGTATAGCACAGGGAAATACAGCCATTGTTTTGTAATAACTTTAAAAGGAGTATCATCTATACAAATATTGGATCACTGTGTTATATACCTGAAATTAACATAATATTTTAAATCAAGTATACTTAATTTTTAAAAATGAGTTGCTATCTGGGATGAGAGGGGTTGTTTCTTTGAGCCTAGATATAACCAGTTGTTCTCTGAGCCTAGATAGAAAGAATAATGTAACTAGTTGTAACTGTTTTGCTCAGAGTGACTGATTATCAGCTACCCATAGTCTTTGAGAAATCAGCTTCAAATCTCAGAGTTGGTTCTCTTCCTGTGGATAAAAGAGAAGCCTCCCATACTAGAGCGCTATGCAAACAAGCAAATATCTGCCTATAATGTAAAAAGATACAATGTGCCTACAAAAAAAAATCCTATTTGTACAGTGATATTCCATTAGAACACTTCCCAATAGGACCTGCATTCAGATATACTGCTTGCCAGGTAATAATGCATAACATGGGCACACAGCCTCAGAGTTTATAAAGCACTTCCACGCCATTATTTCATTGATCTTCACAACAAATGGACAAGATAGAGGGCATTCACCTTTGTATTGGTCAGAATATAATAGATTATGCTGAGGTACAACCCCAGAATTTCAGTGAAATTTTAATCAGTGAAAGTATTTCTTTTTACTTGTTCTATGTGTTTAAATATAGAATGTTTACTCATTCTATATTGCTGATCAGTGGCGGGATCTGGTCTATGCCATCTTCACACAGAAATCCAGGCCAATGGAAACACTACCATTTGAAATGTTGTCTAGGGGAAAGTGAAGACAGAATCATGTGATCTCTTAAATACTTCCACCTTAAAATGGTACATATCACTTCTGCTCCAATTTCATTGGTCAGAGCAAGTCAGTAGCCACATTTAACTTAAAGGGGGCAAAGAAGTATAATACCCCCATATTCCTGAAAGTAGAAAGAAACTGAATAGTGGTGACAATAGCCATTTCCATCACAGCCTCATTTTACAGCTGAGAAATCCAAGACTCCGAAGAATGACATGTTGAGGGAAAGAGTTTGGAATTGTGGACAGAGCTTGCAATAACTGAGTCTAAGCTATTGGTACTAGGAGACAGCATGATTTCATTTGAAAAAAGGTTGCAAAGGTAGAGGCTATGACAGGCTTTGGAGCCTGGATTCAAATCCCAAATTGTACCACTTACTAACAGACTTCTTTAAGCGGGTGACACCACTTCTCTGAACCTCCATTTCGTCATGTACAGAATGTGGATAAAGGATTAAAAAGAAAAGCTTGCAGGTTGATTGATGATTGAAGTTAATTGGAGTTAATGTGGATAAAATGTCTGAGTCCAAATTCAGTTTAACTAACCCCCAATGTATCCTCCTTGGCTCTGCTAGGATTACTAGAACATGCAAACCCCACAGGGCAACTCTTAGTCCAATTCTTCCCTGGCTTTCTACTTCCTATTGTGACATGTGAATAGGTGAGAGGATAGAAAGGAAAAGGAAAACATGAGGCAAGAAGAAAGGTCAAAAGCAAAAGTTAAAGAAAAAAAAAAAGAAAGAAGGTCATTTTTACCAAGAGTTCAGAAATGCTTTTGGATACCCCATTCCCTCTCTTTACAATGCCCTCTCCTGTCTCCTTTCTCCAGTCAACTCCTAGTTATCTATTAAAACATCAGTCAATTCAATAATTTTTCTGGGAAGTGCTCCCAGACTCCCTTGTGCTGAATTTGATGCCCCTTCTCTGAACCCCTAGTCACACCTTGTGCCTAGGTCTATCTCCGCACTTAGTACAATGCCTTGTTAAGTGTCTGGCATATAGCAAATGCTTAACAGACATCTATGTAAGGAGTGAATAAGATCATTGTGAGGCATGGAAGTACTTTGTTGATTTTTCTGTCTAGCCTAATTTTTCTCTATCCCTCTCCTTACCCTGCTCCACCTGTTCCCCCCGACCCACACCCCCAAACACACACTTGCTATTTCAGAATTACTGCACTGGTTACAGTCCCTGAAATCCCCCAGAATCTCTAGGCCTCCATCCTTGTACATCCTGCTTCCTCTGCATGGCATGCTCTCTCACCACCTTTCAAACACTTAAATCATCTTTTAACAGAAGCTGAGGACATGGTAGTTTAGAGCATGCATTCTGAAACCAGGCTGCCTGAGTTTAAATTCCAGCTTTGTTTATTAGTTGTGTGACCTCAGACAAATTATCTAACTTCTCTGGATCTCTGTTCCCCTATCTATATAATAGGGCTAACAAAAGTACCTACCTAATAGGCCTGTTATGAGTTATATGTTTAAATTGTTTATAAGCATATCTGGTACACAGTAACATCTATATAAGAGTTTGCTATTATAATTTAAATCTTAGCATAAATATTACCTTCTGTCTATGCTGGGGTCACAGATGGGCAGATTGTAGGCTGTATTTTATTAGGATCACATGGTGTTTACATTTGTTTGTTACAATGGGAACAAATTCCACTACTCCCTGTATCCACCTGTTTGATTCATTTGCCTGGTTTTGGAAGCTTTGGGTTTGCAATCTTGAGTAGGCATATCTCTTTTCTGACCCCTTTGGAAGAGTCCCACAGGCTCAGTGCATACCTTGATTAAAGCAGTTCTCCAGCCTTCTGATTGTTTTCTTGTCTGAGTTCTTACTCCACTGTGAGCTTCTTGAGTAGAAGGATGGTGATCTCAGTATTGCTGGTACCCAGAATGGTGCCTCACACAAAGAAGTCCTCAATAAACACATATTGAATGACTGACTGAGTTAATGAAATGAAATGAAATGAATAGTTGAAGTAGCCCCTATTGTCACTTAAGACAGGCCTCCAGAGAGAGCTACAGGGCTTCTTTGCAGGCAAACCTAACCTTTAGAAGCAATCCACAGAGAGCTTTCTGGTCCTGGCTGAGTGATTTAAAGAGCTCTCTTTAACCCCTTTCCTCCAAGGCCACATCTTCTCTGACAGTCATTAATGGGATCAAACTAATGGGACTTAGCCAGAAAGGCAAAAGAGGCAAAGCACAGCATGACTCCCTTTGCCTTTGTAAATAACTTGAAAGTTGTCAGGATAAGAGCTGAAGTCTCCTAAAATGAAAAGACATGCATCCTTTTTTTGAAGATAACAAGCTCAGGGTTTACACAAAATTGTCCCCATACAACATTCCATCTTTAGAAATGATGAATTTTTTTTCTAAGTTAAGAAAGTGGGGGTGTGTCCATATATCAGTTGGTTAGGACCCTAGGCTGTGTGACCCAAGGGACAGGTTAAAGGGCAGAGTAGACTTCATGGATTTCCTCTACTCTATGCCTGGAAAATGCACCTTTGAATATATGTACATACATGTGGGAGTAGTAGGAATGGATGTCATGCATCCCTCGTGGCAACAGTGTGCTCCAGTGGAAAGATCACTGGATTTGGAGTCAGACAAAGCTGGGTTGGAGCCTATGGCAAACAGATGTTAAAGTGGCAACCATAATCTACACTTATGGCACTCATGTGCCTGTGTAACCCACTCCCCTTGAGTAGCGGTGTAACCCATGATTTGCTCCTAACCAACAGAATATGGCAAAGGTGATGAAATATCTCTCTTGTGATTATGTTGTGTTATACAGTGTCCCTCGGTAACTGTGGGGGATTGGTTCCAGGACCATCTGCCGATACCAAAATCTTATACAAAATGGTGTCATTTTCAGTATGGAGATTCCTTTAAAAACTAAAAATAAAGTTACCATATGATCTAGCAATCCCAATCCTGGGCATATACCTAGAGAAAACTCTAATTCGAAAAGATACTTTCACACCAATGTTCACAGCAGCACTATTTACAATAGCCAAGACATGGAAACAACTCAAATGTCCACTGAAAGATGACTGGATAAGGAAGATGTGGTATGTATATATATATATATATATCCAATGGAATACTACTCAGCCATAACAAATAATGAAATAATGCCATTTTCAGCAACATGGATGGACCTAGGTATTCTCATACTAAGTGAAGTAAGTCATACAGAGAAAGACAAATATCATATGATATCACTTATATGTGGAACCTAAAAAATGATACAAATGAACTTATTTACAAAGCAGAAACAGACTCACAGACATAAAAAACAAATGTATCATTACCAGAGGGGAGGGATAAATTAGGAGTTTGGGATTAGCAGATACAAACTACTATATGCAAAATAGGTAAATAACAAGATCCTACTGTATAGCACAGGGAACTATATTCAATAACCTGTAATTAAAAAGAATATGAAAAAGAATATATATATATATAACAGAATCACTGTGCTGTACACCAGAAACTAACACAACATTGTAAATCAGCTATACTTCAATAAAAAAATTTACTGGTGTTGTTTTTGTATAAAGCTTATGTATATCATCTTGTATACTTTAAATACTTTAAATCATCTGTAGATTACTTATAATACCTAATGCAATGTAAATGTTATGTGAATAGCTGTAAATACACTGTAAATAGTTGCCAGAGCACAGAAAATTCAAGTTTTGTTTTTTGGAACTTTCTGCAACATTTTTCTAATATTTTCAATCTGTGCTTGGTTGAATCTGTGGATATGGAACCCGTGGATACAGAGGACCAACTGTATATGACACCATCTTGCTAGCTGACTAGTTCTCTCTCCCTTTGCTGGCTTTGAACAACAAGGTGCCATGAATCCTACAACCATGAGGAACTGAATGGTGCGAGCAACTACATGAGTAGTGGAGCAGATTGTTCCTTAGTCAAGCCTCCAGTTGAGGATCCAGCCCTGGCCAGCACTTTTAATTGTGACCTTGCAAGACCCTAAGCAGAGGACTCATCTAAACCATGCCCAGACTTCTAACAAAAGAAATTATGATATAATAAATGATTGGTGTTTTAAGATGCTAAGCTTGTGGTGATTTGTTACACAGCCTAGAAAACCCAATACAGGGTCATAGCTCCACCACTCATGAGCTGTGTGATTCTTCCCCTCTTTGCCATGACTTGCTCATCTGTAAAATAGGAAATGATAACCATGCAAATGCTTGCCCTACCTCCTTACTTTAGAATCCAATGAATGTGGAAGCTCTTTGTAAATCATAAAGCCTTGTACAAATATGTGGGACAGCTATTATTTTTCTTCCCAGATTCTCCAAGGCTGAGCAGCTGAAGCAGTTGATCTTGAAAAAAGAGAAGATGGGAAACAAACAACCCAAAAACTACAGTGGCCTAAAACTGACAATGGATTATCTGGCCCATGTTGGAATATATGATTTTATGAAAAACAATCCCTGTGGGCAGATTGAAACATTTCAAGCTGTTTGTAAGACATCTTAGCTAGATCCCTAAGGTATCTGGCTTCTTTGGCCTCAGACTACCCAAGCAGCCCGGTACAATGTTACATCCCTTTTCTCTTCACCCACCCCACTCCCAAATTGTCACTTTACAAAAGTCAGCTTCAAAAGCCATTGTCCAATAGCCTCAATACTTCTGTGTCACTGCCTGAGGCCATGGAGGTTATAGGGAGATGTGATGATCTAAAGCTCTTGCCAGGTGGTGACTAAAGCTGCTGACAACTGAGGGAGGGTTGAGTTCCTTTCAAAACAGACCAGCAGTTCATATGGCCACTTACAGCTATTCAATCTTGTGAACCTGAACTAGGGGAAAAAAGGTTTGCTGCATGCTGCGGGCACTAGACCATCTGTACAGGTTGCTCACCCAGTCTAGTCTTCCTTGAAATAGCAAATGTAAGTGTTGGACAACCCCCTCTTCATAGACCTTGCACCAATCCCATCCTGCTCCATATTTTGGCATAATAAATGGCCTTCAAGGCCCTGTATGATCTGGCCCTGCCTACGTCTTCTTGGTTCTCCTTCCAGGCACCATCTGGCTCTTCCTCAAACACTGGTTTAGGGCCTTCTCTTAGCCATGGGGACTCTACCATAGAATAAAGAAAGCCCCACCAGTGCCACCACCACCAACAATAATAACAATCATAGCCACAATCAATCTACCACTTACTATGTGATGGGTACCTTCCTAAGTTTGTTGCCTATATTAATCCATTCATCACCATGACAATCCTATTAAGAATGTACTGATCTTATCAACTCCATTTTATGGATGAAGATATCAATGTGCAGGTCCTACTGCTAAGGTGTAGTGGTACTGTGATTCGAACCCAGATACATTGAGCAGGAAACCTATGCTCTTAATCATCAGGCTATGCTTTGCTTTTTGTGTGCTTGTCTATCTCTCCCACCACACTGTGTGTTCCTTATGAGCAGCAATTTTGTGCCCAGTCCTAGTACAGTGTTTGGCACATAGTCGTGCTTAATAAATGGTTATTGGGTGAGTGAATAAAAGAATCCACAGTGAAAAGAGCACAGTATTTGGAGTCAGAAAGCCTAATGTCCAGCCTAGTATCTATTTTCTAACAGTTTTTGTGGCTTTGAGCAAGTGAATCAACCTATCAAACTTTCTCAGTCCAACTAGCATAGTGTTTATTTCCACGTGTGGGTTCTGCAGACAAGCTATGTTCAAAATAAGGTACCACCTCTTACTGGCAGTGACCTTGAGCAAGTCCCTTATCCTTTCTGGGCTTAGTTTCCTAAACTTTAAAATTAGATCATTTGTAATGACTAGGTCAAAGGCTTGTTGTGAGCTAATACAGACACAATGCTTAGAACACTACCTGGGACATAGCAAGTGCTTCATGCATATTGGTCTTTTATGTGATTATTATGCTTTAATATTTTCACATCTGAAAATGAGGATAAGAATATCTATTTCATCAGGTTGTCATGAGGATCAAATGAGTCAAAAGATGTAGAAGTGCCCCGTCATTTTAATAACACAGTGCAGATACTACAACTAAACTTAGAAAACATCCCAAATCAGTTCAGGCCCTGAAGCTCAGATTCTGTGTAGCTTAACTTCACACTCACAGGCAAGTGGCACCCCCCCCCAACCAAAAGGTTGTATAAAGACACTAGTGTTGGTCCTGCCCGTGCTAAGAGGCCCACAACTCCCAGATTATGTGTGAGCATAGTGTTATATAAATAGAGACCTTCCCTTGTGTGGGTTGTGGGCTACGGGCTACAAAGTCTTCCGGATGGCTGGCATTTCCCCCTAAAAGGGACCAGGAGGTGGTCAGGGTTTGGCAGGAAGAGAGAACGACAAGAAGAAAGGATTTGTGAAGCCTTAAGAAAAGTTTCCACCCGCTGCGCCATAGGTCTCCACTAAGAGAGGGGAGGGACCAAAACACAAAGCAAATGAGCGACTTGGGTTAGATCTGTGTATCACAGTCCAGTCTATATATTTTCTACCTGGGACACCACGAGTGAGAAGGAGAAATTGGGAAGAGCAGCAGGAGTCAAGCAGCGCTCCAGCAACCCTGATTCCCAAGAAGAAAGAGAGTAGGGAGGGAAATAACCACCTATGGCCCTAAAATGCCCCAGACTAGCACGTAGGAAGGGCCCAAGATGATTACAGTTTACACGTACTAAGATTTCCAGAGACAAGGGTGGCCAGATTATGCTCTGGCTGTGACCTTCTTTGGTCTGCTTACAACAAGGGCCTCATCCACCCAGTCTCACAGAGGGCCAGAAGGATCTAATAACTTCAAGCAAGAAAAACACATTTTTTTAGCAACAAGAAAATGTGAAGGATCTGGAAAAATCCCCATTTGGATCCTCAGAGCCCCTTTCTGCTGGCAGCTGCTGACTGAGGTTTGAGTGGGAGTGTACACAGGGGAAAGTAGGGAGGGAGAGATTTCTGCACAGACTGGACTGAGGGACTGATCTAAAGGAGGCTGGGTTAAGTATAAGAAAGTCCAGTGCCTGACTGGTACCAGAAGGACAGCAGTGTGTAGAGGTTGCAGGTGACTAGCATCGAGATGGCCACACCAACAGCCCACTGACTGATAGAAGAGGGGCTGCTGAGAGAGGCCTTTGTGAGGTTTGGAAAGCCTAGGAGACCTCAGATTGGATGCGAGAGTGATGCTATACATCTGTGATTGTAATCTGATTTCAACAGAAAAATACAGCTATGATGATGTGGCTAGCTGCTTGACTGGCTTAAGTACATCCATTGCTCATCAACTAGATTTTAATATGGATTTCCTGAGCACTGGGACCTAGTCTCAGGAGAAGGGGATTATAGTAGATACAAAAGGCTAATACTTAGTCTTTGCTATCTAGATGGGAAGATAAAACAAACTGTTGGGTTCCATTGTGAAATGTACTAGAGGGCCAAAAGCATGAGCTTAGAAACCCCAGGAACGCAAAAGTGGACTAAGCTACTGGATCTTAAGGAATGTTTAGATTTGTGAAGAGAGGAAGAAGGAAAGACAAGAAGGGCAGGGAAGAAATACTCCAGGCAAGGGAACAACTTGAGTAAAGGCTTGGAGGTTCAAATGAGCACAGTCTATTCCAGATACATGATCCTCATGTGATATAACCCATGACCCTTATTCAAGACACTTCCTCCACTCTTTGATCAAACACAGATTTGGCTATGCAGATAGATGGATAGCTGATAGATAGATAGATAGACAGATAGATAGATAAAGTGGTCCTGGGCCAAGAAATAGAATGATATTTAATTATTCTGGGTTTGTCATTAATTAACTACATACTAATTCAATAATTCATTATGACTTTGGACAGGTCATTTATTCTCTGTGGCCCTTGCTTTCTCATCTGCAGCAGGCCCCCAGACTCTTAACCTAAAGGAGATTCCGTCTCTTTTCTAGCCTCTCCTTCACCCACCTACTCTTTACACTGCTTCATTCTCCCAGGAAACCAGAGAATAATTCTGTGAAGTGATCTAATCAGAGGCAATGACACCAACCGCCAAAGCCCATGACAGCCTGAGTCCCCTCCATTCTCCTGCTCCCAGGATTGAAGTTTAGACTCAGGGAGCTGGGCAGGGGAAGGGACCCCAGTGTGGACATGGGGCCATGACTGCTGCAGCAGAAACAGCCCTGTGTCTTTGGGAGGCAGAGATTTCAGTCTCCCACCTTGAACCCTAAGTGCTCCCCTTGGCCACCCAGGAAACAGGTGGGGCTGAAGCTGGGCAGGCAGGAGACAAGCTGACCTCAGGCATCAAGTGTCAGGGGCAGAAGGGGCCTGGGGTCCGTGTGTCCCACTCACCAGTCCTGCTCCCTCCAGGCCCTCATCAGACTCAGCCTAGAAAATCTTTCAGATCACCTGCTCCCACCATCTCTACCTGGTGGAGGATGCCCCTCTGCAGCCTTCCAGCCAAGCGTCCCCTCCCAGTTTCCAAGTGAACTGGGGCAGACCTGGAAGCTTCCTGCCTCGGCAGGCATAGGATTCCACTTAACAGAATGTTCTTCCTGCTGCTGAGCCAACCCTGCTCTCCTGTAACTTCCTTCCACACACCCACGTTCTGCTCTCAGGACAACCAACCAGACAGGACTGCTCCTTATTCTCAGGAATGTCCTTCACATATTTGAACACAGCTACCTCTACCATTCTTGCTCCCTAGCCAGACCCCCTTTCCCTCTCTCTCTCTCTCTCACACACACACACACACAGAGTTCCACTGATATATAATTAACATACCATACAATTTTTCATCTATTTAAATCTGTACCATTCAATACTTTTTAGCTTATTCATAGAGTTGGTCAACTGTAACCATAATCAAAAAGAAATCTTATACTTGTTATCAACCCATTTCTCCTGAGCACCTGAGGCCGAGGCAGCCACTTATCTACTTCATTTCACTATTGTTTTGGCTATTCTGGAAAATTCATATAAATGATGTTGGAAACATGGGTTTTAGTCATACTCTATGGAACTTTGGGTAAGTCATATGATCTCTCTATGACTCAGTCTCCTGAGCATCAAAAATAGTAATATTGGTTTCTATGTCATAGGGTAATAATGAGGCTTAAACAAGCTAATGAATATAAAACACTTAGTAGAGGGTTTGCTTTTATTACTTCTTTTTACCAAGTGATTTTCCTGATCATCGATCTCGCGTTCAACTGATGTGTTCTCATTCAAATAGAGCAGGACCTGGGGTGATAATGGGAGAATTTAGGTAATATTCAGTATATCTAGTAGTCCATTAAAGCATGCTCCAATGGAGTGGCCTCAGTACTGAAGCAGGTATTGTAGGGTCTCTGTTGGGCTGGACACTAACTCACTAATTTCTGAGACAAAGAGAGGTCAAGGGTCCAGGGGATCATTAGGGTCACAGAGGAGGCACTTGGGAGCTTCTGGGATATTGCTATTTACCAAACACTATGGAAGGATTTCAATATCTGAGCAACCACTATGGCCATCTCATTGTCTACTGGGTGGAGATCAGACCTGAGCAGGTCCATCATCTTCCTTGCTACTGATGCCATAATTCTGGTTCTGCAGAATGTATTCTCACTTCTGTTTGGTGACTACCCTAAACTGCCCTGTGGATTGAGATAGAAGCCCTCAAACCTTTTCTATCCAGGCTGCTGATAAGCTCCACCATCCCTTAATAACCTCTCCCAGGTCATGTTTTAAATGTAATTACAGAATCTTAGATTAACAAATGTGATTCATGTGGATTTTTAAGCTCCTTGAATTAGGGTGTGTGCTCAAACTAGACCTTCAAAAGGGGCTGGCAATGGCAGTGGTGATAACCTGGCTCCCATATTTGTTCCTTGGCTCCTCAGAAGTGGAAGGGGCTCTATTAAGTCTTGCCTTTGACCATGAAATTAGAATATGCTACACTTTGAGAGAAGAAATGGACTGAAGAAAGAGAAGGAGATGGAAAGATTCTAAAAGGGATCAAACTTCTGATCTGAACAGAGATGTGGTGACACCTGACCCATTTTGGTTCCAAGCAGTTCTCCAGGTGGAGGCTGATCTGGGAATGTCAGCCAGGAAGGGGGCTTCAGAAGTGCAGACAGAAAGAGCCTCAGGCCAAGTGGAGACATTCCAGGAAATGTAACTGAGAAGAAGAGGAAGGCAAGTAGAAAAATGACCCTGAAGTGAGGATAGCAAATGGACTTCTGGTCCAACAGTACTGTATGAAGTAGTGGGCATCAAGGACAGGCAAATAGGGTTGGAGGTGGTATCTGGAAGTTTTTACCTGGGACCCAAACTAGCAAAGTATTTCCAATCTTATTTGAAGGTTTGGGTTTTTTGCTATTTGTCTGACTGATCTCCCATTGGTGCTGAAAGAGAGCAGCTGGTACAAACAGGTGGGGCATCGCTCTGTTTAGGCTGAGAGCTTATCATCTAAGGGTCCAGTGTAGTGATGAAGGCAGCCTGTCTAGTGAGGAAGGCAGAGGCTTTTTTTGAACTAGGTAGCAGGTGGCTGGTATCTGAGGACTTGAAGAAATAAAAGTATCTCCTTAGAAGGCTGTGGAGCAGCTTGGCAGGAGTAGGGAGAGGGTAGGATTGCAGCTTCACTTTTTGCTCAACTCTCATGGCTGAGTGCTGCGGGTTTGGGAGCAGGTATTCAAAAGACCATAAGATGCTCTGTACGGGGCCTCAGAACTGATGCTCACTGATGCTGATGTCTACTCCCCAAATCTCTCTTGAGCACTGTGCTATGAATACTTGCTAATAAAAACCCTGACCTGTATAATAAGGCCAGAGTGTCTTTCCAATGGGAAATCATCCTGGAGGCAGAGCTAGGTATCTCCATCCCCAAGGCTAAGTCTCTCTTCCATTTCATCTGCTTTCATAATGTGATTAAGAGCAGAGTCTTACCTGAGCTCAAAGTCTCACCCTGACACTTTCTAACTCTTAACTTCACCTTTCTGTGACTCAGTCTCCTTATCTGTATAATGGTGATAATGAGAGAATCTGCCTTTTAGAGTTCTTGTGATGAATCATATTGTAGGGCATGTGCTTAGAACAGAGCTTATCATGTACTAATAATAAATGTTATGATTTGGATTCTGGCTTATGATCCAATTTAGTCATAGCCCTTCCTGCTTTGTGTCTTCTGTAAATGTCCCGAACTAAGCCACTGAAAAAATAATGTTGGCACCAAAAGGAATCTCCCTTTCCCTTCTTTCCAGCCTCCCATTCAGTTCTCTGACCAATCTGAATATGTACTTCCGGCACATACATGTATACATCCTGTAGTTACTGTGGTCTCATCTCTCACCCTGGCTGCACTATTCTAGGACCACTCCTCCCATCATCCTCTATTCCTCTATATTATCACAGACTTCTTCTCCCAGGAGGCTGCTCCTTCTATCTTTCCTCCCTTCCCCTCTGCCTTCTTCACCCCCTACCTGCACTCACCATCCATCCATCGAGTCAGACAAGCCAAATATCTAAGAGCATCATCTTAGATCAAGAATCAGCAACTTTTTTCTGTAAATAACTAGATAGTAAATATTTTAGATTGCAAGGGCCGCATAGAGTGTCTGTGACAACTATTCGACTCTGCCATTGTAGTACAAAAGCAGCCTTAGACAATGCATAAGCCAATGGGTGTGGCTGTGTTCCAATAAAACTTTATTTACAAACACAGGCAGTGGGCCAGATCTGGCCAACAGGCTGTAGTTTGATAAGAATTATTGCAGTGCATTTCTTTCTACTTAACACCCATTCTCTTATCCAACGAATAGAAAATATTTCAAATTTGTTCACATCTGCCAATTCCACTACCTCCACCCTGGACTAAGCCACTGTCATCTTTTCCCTGGACCAGTCATTGTAGGAGCCTCTTGATTGGTTTCTCTGATTCTATTCTTGTCCTCCTATAGTCCACTCTTCATATAGCAGCCAGAATGTTCCTTTAAAATCCATACCTGATCATGTTGCCCTTCTACTTAAAGCCATTCAGTGGCTTCACACTTTTCTTAGGATAAAGATCCAGCTCCTGAATATGGCTTATATCATGCTGCATGATCTGACCCTGCCTCTCTTTTCTTTTCAGGATTTTTGCCTACCACTTTCTCCCTAATCACCTTGCCTTAGCCACACTGGCCTTCTCTTTCTTTCTTTCTTTCTTTCTTTCTTTCTTTCTTTCTTTCTTTCTTTCTTTCTTTCTTTCTTTCTTTCTTTCTTTCTTTCTCTCTTTCTTTCTTTATTTCCCACACACTGGCCTTCCTTTAGTTCTTCAAACATGCCAAGCTCCTTTATACCTCAGGACCTTTGCATAAGCTTTTACTTGCACTAAAAATCTGCCTCCTCCCCACCCCTCCATCACTATTAATCCATGCTTAATTAATGGCTACTTATCCATCAACCCTCAACTCAAAGGCTATTTGCTTTTTAAAAAATTATCATTATTTTAACGGAAGTACTGGGGATTGAACCCAGGACCTCATGCATGCTAAGCATGCACTCTACCACTGAGCTATTATGAATCCCCAAGGCTGTTTGCTTTGGAAAGCCTTCCCTAGTTATTCCGAGGCTAGAATAGTCTTCATATTAATATGCTTTCAGAACTCCCCATAATTTTCCTCCCTAGAATATATTCAAGTTTCTAATTAAGCAGTGGTTTGTGTGATTATTTGACTAAAACCTATCCTCCTTGCTAGGGTGTAAGTTTCATGACAGCAGAGACTGGGACTATCTTGTTGATTACATAGATCCAGTCTTTAACAAAACTGGTCACTTAAAAAGTTTTCATTAAAAAAAGGCTACTTTGTTGAGGTATAATTGGCATACAATAAGCTGCACATATTAAATAGTTACAATTTAATAAATTCTGATGTATGTGTATATCATGAAACCATCACTGCAATCAACATAATGCTTATATCCATCACCCCCCCAAATTTCCTCTTACCCCTTTGTAATCTTTTCCTCCCCAGTCAATCACTAATCTGATTTCTGACACAATAAATTAGTTTGAATTTTCAAGTTTTTATTTTTTATTTTTTACGACTGGGAAGTTACTTTTAGTGTTGTCATTTTTTTTTCTTATCCAATTCTACCACTTCCTCCCCCCTCTTTTTTATTGTAGTAAAATACATATAGCATAAAATTTGTCATTCAAAAAAATTTTAAATGTATAATTCAGTGGCATTATTACATGAACAATGTTATGCAACCATCACCAGTATCTATTTCCAAAAATGTTTTCATCACTCCAGACAGAAACTCTGTAAACATTAAGCAATCATTCCCCTTTCTGTCTTTCCCCAAGACTCTGGTAACTACTAATCTACTTTCTGTCCCTATGAATTTACCTCTTTTAGATATTTCATAAACTATTTGTTCTTGGTGTCTGGCTTATTTTACATAGCATATTGTTTTCAATGTGCATCCATATTGTAGCATGTGCCAGAACTTCGCCCATTTTCATTGCTGAATAATATTCCACTGTATGGTTATACTATGCTTTTTTTATACATTAGTCTGTTGATGGATGCTAGGGTTGCTTCCACCATTAAACTATTGTGAATAATGCTGCACTGAACATTGGTGTACAAGTATCTGTTTGAAACTTGTTTTAAATTCTTTTGGATATATATCTAGGAGTAGAATATAGAATAGGAATATGGTAATTCTATATTTAGCTTTGTGGGGAACTGCCAAACTGTTTTTCACAGCGACTGAACCATTTTACATTCCTACCAGCAATGCATGTGTGGGTTCTAATTTCACCACATCCTTGCCAACACTTGATATTTTTCACTAAAAAAATTATAGCCATCACAGTAGATATGAAGAGGTATCTCATTGTGGATTTCATTTACATTTTCCTAATGACTACTGATGTCAAGCATTTTTTCATGTGCTTATTGCCATTTGTATGTCTTCTTTAAATAAATGTCTACTCAAGTCCTTTTCACATTTTTCAACTGGATTGTTTGTCTTTAAAAGTTGTTGGATTGTTGAAGTTCTTTATATATTCTAGCTATTAAACCCTTGTCAGATATATGATTTTCAAATGTTTCTCCCATTCTATAGGTTGTCTTTTTACTTTCTATATTTAATGCACAAACATTAAAAAATTTTTTTTATTCTCAAACATTTTAAATTTTAAGTCCACTTTAGCTAGTTTTTCTTTTGTTGCTCATACTTTTGGTGTCATATGGAAGAATGCATAGCCAAATTCAAGGTCTTGAAGATTTACTTTTATGTTTTCTTCTAAGAGTTTTATAGTTTTAACTCTTATATTTAGGTCATTGATAAATTTTGAGTTAATTTTTGTACATAATATAAGGCAGAGGTTCAAATTCATTCTTTTGCATATAGAAATCCAGCAATCCCAGCATAATTTGTTGAAGAAATTATTATTTCCCCATTGAGTGGATTTGGCACCCTTGTCAAACATCAATTGAGCAAGGATGTATGGGTTTATTTCTGGTCTCTCAATTTCATGCCATTGGTCTATATGTCTATCCTATGGAAGTACCATATGTTTTTTATTTTAAATTAGGGAGACCTTTTTTAATTGAAGTATAGTCAGTCACAATGTCAATTTGTGGCATACAGCATAATGTTTCAATCATACATATAGATACATATGTTCATTTTCATATTCTTTTTCATTATACATTATTACAAGATATTGAATACAGTTCTGTGTGCTATACAGAAGAAACTTGTTTTTTATCTATTTTATATATAGTAGTTAGTATTTGTACATCTCAAATTCCCAATTTATCCCTTCCATCCCCTTTCCCCCAGGTAACCATAAGTTTGCTTACTATGTCTGTGAATTTGTTTCTGTTTTGTAGATAAGATCACCAGTGTCTTCTTTTTTCCTTCCTTTTCTTTTTTTTAGAGTGCACATATGAATGATAACATATGCTATTTTTTCTTTATATTTCTGGCTTACTTCACTTCGAATGACAATCTACAGATCCATCCATGTTGCTGCAAATAACATTATTTTATTATTTTTTGTGGCTGAGTAATAGTCCATTGTATAAATATACCACAGCTTCTTTATCCAGTCATCTGTTGTTGGATATTTAGGTTGTTTCCATGTCTTGGCTGTTGTAAATAGTGCTGCTATGGCATTGGGGTGCATGTATCTTTTCGATTTAGAGTTCCCTCCAGATATATGCCCAGGAGTGTGATTGTTGGAACATATGATAAGTCTATTTTTAGTTTTTTGAGGAATCTCCATACTGTTTTCCATAGTGGCTGCACCAATTTACATTCCCACCAACAGTGTAGGAGTGTTCCCTTTTCTCCACATCCTCTCCAGCAGTCATCATTTGTGGTCTTTTGAATGATGGCCATTTTGACTGGTGTGAAATGATACTTCATTGTAGTTTTGATTTGCATTTCTCTGATAATTAGCAATTTTGAGCATTTTTTCATGTGCCTATTGGCCATTTGTATGTCTTCATTGGAGAATTACTTGTTTAGGTATTTTGCCCATTTTTGGATTGGGTTGTATGTTTTTTTTTTATTATTAAGTTGTATGAGCTGTTTATATATTCTGGAAATTAAACCTTTGTCAGTCACATCATTTGCAAATATTTTCTCCCATTCTGTAGATTGTCATTTTGTTTTGCTTATGGTTTCCTTTGCTGTAAAAAAGCTTGTAAGTTTCATTAGGTCCCATTTATTTATTTTTGCCTTTATTTCAATTGCCTGAGTAGACTTCCCTAGGAGAACATTGCTAAGATTTATGTCAGAAAATGTTCTTCCTATGTTTTCTTCTAGGAGGTTTATAGGGTCTTGTCTTATATTTAGGTCTTTAAGCCATTTCAAGTTTATTTTTGTATATGGTGTGAAGATATGTTCTAACTTCATTGATTTACATGCAGCTGTCCAGTTTTCCCAACACCACTTGCCTAAGAGACTGTTTTTTCTCCATTGTATATTCTTGTCTCCTTTGTCAAAGATTATTGGACCATAAGTCTGTCAATTTATTTCTGGTCTCTCTATTCTGTTTCATTGATCCATATGTCTGGTTTTGTGCCAATACCACGCTGCAGTTCTGTAATATTGTCTGAAGACTGAGAGGGTTATTCCTCCAGCCTCGTTCTTTTTCTTCAGTATTGCTTTGACAATTCTGGGTCTTTTGTGATTCCACATAAATTTAGGATTACTTGTTCTAGTTCTGTGAAAAATGTGTTGGGTAATTTGATAGGGATTGCATTCAATCTGTAGATTGTTTTGGATAGTATGGCCATTTAAAAAATATTAGTTATTCCAATCCAAGAGCATAGGGTACCTTTCCATTTCTTTAAGTCATCTTTAATTTCCTTAATCAGTGTTTCGTAGTTCTCCATGTATGTCTTTCACCTCCTTGCTCAGATTTATTCCTACGTATTTTATTGTTTTAATACCATGCTGTTTTGATTACTGAAGGCTTCTAGTAAGATTTGCAATCTGGAAATGTGTCTTCCAACTATTTTCTTATTTTTAAAGATTGTTGTGGTTATTTAAGTCCCCTTACAATTCTATAAGAATTTGGTGATCTGCTTTTCCATTTCTGAAAAAAGGCTGTTGGAGTTTTGATGATGGTTGTGTTGAATTTGTAGATCATTTTTGGTAATATTGACATTTTAACAATGTTAAGTCTTCCTACACATGCACATGGAGTGGCTTTCCATTTATTTAGGTCTTCTTCCAGCAGTGTTTCATAGTTTTCAGTGTACAAGTCTTTCATCTCCCTGGTTAAATGTACTCTTTTAGGTGTTATTATAAGTGGAATTTTTTTTTTCGTTTTCACATTGTGCACTATATGTGTATAGAAACACAACTGAGTTTTGTGTGTTGATCTTGTACCCAGCAACTTGAATTCTTTTATAAACTCTAGTAGATTTCCTCTGGATTCTTTGGCATTTTCTATGTATATGTCATCTGCAAGTAGAGATAGTTTTACTTCTTTCTATTAAATTTGGATGACTTTTTTCTGTTTAATTGCCCTGGCTAGAATTTCCAGTACAATATTGAATAGCAGTGGTAAGAGTGGTCTTGTTTCCTGCTCTAAAGGAGATTGCTTTCAGTCTTTAGCCATTGAGGATGGTATTGGCTGTGGTTTCTTTTTATAAATGCTCTGTATCATGTAGAGGAAATTATCTTCTATTCCTAGTTTTCTAAGTACTCTTATCATGAAATGGTGTTGGATTTTGTCAAATGCCTTTTCTTCATTAATGGGGATGATCATGTGGATTTTTTCTTCCAGCTGTTTATATGGTGTATTACATCGATTGATTTTCTTATGTTGAATCACTTTTGTATTCCTACCCAGTCATGATGTGTAATCCTTTCACTATGCTGTTGGATTCAGTTTGCTAATTTTTTGTTGAGAATTTTGCTTCTATATTCATAAAGGATATTCATCTGTTATTTTCTTATGATGTCTGGCTTTAGTATCAGGATAATGCTGACCTCATAAAATGAGTGAGAAAGTGCTCTCTCCTCTTCTATTTTAGAAGAGTTTGAGAAGGATTGGTGTTATTTCTTTTTTAAATACTTGCTAGAATTCACTATTGAAGAAATCTGGTCCTTGGCTTCTCTTTGTTGGGAGGTTTTTGATTTCTGATTCAATCTCTTTACTTTTTATAGTTCTGTTGATATTTTCCACTTCTTCTTGAGTCAGTTTAGGTAGTTAGTGTATTTTGAAGAATCTATCCATTTCATCTAGGTCATCTGATATTTTGGTACAGAAATATTCATGGTATTCTTTTATAATCCTTGTTCGTTTATGTAATATTGGTAGTAATACCTCCACTTTCATTTTTTTATTTTATCTGTTTATTTTTCTTTTTTTTCTTTGTCTAAATAGCTTTGCTATTTGTTCATTTTGTTGATCTTTTCAAAGAACTTTTGATTGCATTGATTCTCTCTATTGCTTTTCTATATTCTATTTTATTATTCTGTACTCCAGTCTTTATTATATCCTTCTTCTGATAGGTTCGGGTTTAGTTTGGTCTTCTTTTTCTAGTTCCTTGAGGTGTAAGTTAAGTTATTTATTTGAGATAGTTCTTCTTTTTATTACTGGTATTTATAGCTATAAGTTTCTCCCTAAGCACTATCTTTTGCTGCATTCTGTAAATTTTGGTGTGTTGTGTGTGTTCACTGAAGTGTCTGTTTCTTAGCTTGTGTTCAGCTAGTATTTTGACAGAGATTTCCTTGAAAGATCACATATTAAAACAAACAGACAAATGCCTCTTTCAGTCTTTGCAAATTGGTTCTTAGCCAAGCTTGCAGAGAGCATAAGGAATCAGCCCAAGGTGAAAATTTAGGGTCTTCTCAAGTCTTTCCCCAGCATGTGTCTTGCCCTAGGCATGCATGTGGCCTTCTAGATTCCCCTGAATGTCCTAATTTCCCAAAGAAATTCTCCCCAGCTTATGTTCCCAGGCTTTAGACTGGCCAATGGTCTATTTTGAAAGTTATCTTTTGCCCCAGGCATCTGCAGGTTCTTAGTTCAGCTTTCTGTGTTTTCAAGCAGTGCCCAATTCTTTTCCAACCTGAATTCCAAGTTAGGTGAGACAGAGATGAGCATCTTATGTCAGTTTTCAGGTAGCTCCAGACAGGTTAAAACAGACATACCCATAAAAAAACAAGGGTCTTCCGTGTAGCACAGGGAATTATATTCAATATCTTGTAATAACCTACAATGGAAAAAATCTGAAAAAGACTATATATATGTGTATGTATAATGGAATTACTTTGCTGTACACCTGAAACAAACACAACATTGTAAATTAACTATACTTCAATAAAAAAAGTTCCAAATTAAATAATACTAGTAATTAAAACTCCTATTAATCTAAAAAAAGACATACCCAATAATTTGTTAGTAAGGTCTCTTCTTCTTCATCTGAAACCAGGGACCAAGGTTCCACACTGCTACTGCTCTGGGGAAGAGGTGAGAGAAGGGCTAGTAAAAGTGTCACAAAGCTTTCCTACCATTTTGAAGTTGTGTTTTTCTTGATTAAGTATTCAATTGGTTGCTGTGAACCCTTGACTATTTACCAGAGTTCTGAAAGTTTGTTCTGACAGTTTTTGCTTACCTTTTGATTTTTCTTTGGGAGCATGGAACTCCTACAAACCCTCCAGGTAATTCTGATGCAAGATCAATTTGGAGAACTTATCATGTGGCCTGAAAGATATGGCTCAATTTCCTGGGGGAATAACTGGAGCTTTTGTGGCATTCTCCGTCATCTCTATGTCAGTATTCTTTGAGAAATCCAGACCAAAAGTCCAGTGGCGACACTTATGTCTCCATTTTCTACTGCTCCCAAACAGGATAGACAGTCATGATCACTCAACACTGGCTCCAGAGCCCTTATACTAGTGGACTTTTATCTAGGTGAATCAGAATCTGAGTAAAGCCAGACCATGTATGGATGGATACATGAAATATAGGACTTGATCTTGGCTTAATCCTAATCTGCAGAGGCAAGGTGACTACTGCTCTTAACAGCTGTGTAAAAGGCCATAGACCCCAAATTCAGATACTGAAAGAAATTCAAGGAAATCTCAAATAAAAGATATTCTGGGACAGTGGAGGCTCCCGAAATTCCCTGTTGGGAAAGCTTGAATAATTGTTCTGTTTGTAAATGGGTAGACTGAGGAAAAATTAAGAAATTTGTTTTGAAACGACATTTGCATACTATTTTTTTTGTTTATTTGATTTTTTAAAAAATTTGTTTTACAGATATATGGGTCAATGGAACAGAATAGAGAGCCCAGAAATGAACCCACAAACTTTTGGTCAATTAATCTTTGACAAAGGAGACAAGAATATACAATGGAGTAAAGACAATCTCTTCAGCAAATGGTGTTGGGAAAACTGTACAGCAGCATGTAAATCAATGAAGCTAGAACACTCCCTTACACCATACACAAAAATAAACTCAAAATGGATCAAAGACTTAAACATAAGACAAGATACAATAAATCTCCTAGAAGAAAATATAGGCAAAACATTATCTCACATACATCTCAGCAATGTTCTCCTAGGGCAGTCTACCCAAGCAATAGAAATAAAAGCAAAAATAAACAAATGGGACCTAATTAAACTTATAAGCTTTTGCACAGCAAAGGAAACCATAAGTAAAACAAAACGACAACCTATGGAATTGGAAAAATATTTGCAAATGATGCAACTGAGAAAGGTTTAATTTCCAGAATATATAAACAGCTCATACAACTTAATAAGAAAAAACAAACAACCCAATCTAAAAATGAGCAGAAGACCTATACAAACAATTCTTCAATGAAGACACACAAATGGCCAATAGGCACATGAAAAAATGCTCAATATCACTAATTATCAGAGAAATGCAAATCAAAACTACGATGAGGTATCACCTTACACCAGTCAGAATGGCCATCATTCAGAAGCCCACAAATGACAAATACCAGAGAGGCTGTGGAGAAAAGGGGACCCTCCTACACTGGTGGTGGGAATGCAGTTTGGTGCAGTCACTGTGGAAAACAGTACAGAGATTCCTCAAAAGACTAAAAATAGACTTACCATATGATCCTGCATACTATTTTGAATTAGAGTGTGTGTTTTTCTGGGAGCTTTAGGAGTGACTAGTGGCTATTAAGGGAGTTTAAAGACCTACCTCTGTCCTAATGCCAAGCCAGGTGTCTCTACCCTAGCGGACCCTAAGTTCTCCTAAGAAATCATGACTAATCATCTGCAGAAATGGACTTGAGAGGTTGGAGGAAAGGACCAGGGCAATGAGACAGCAAAAATCTCCAGCCTCACTGTCTAGGGTCAGTGACCTCCTATATAAGAGTATGAGATATAAAGCCTAAACTGGGGTCACAAGACTTGAAGGCATGCACACCTGGTCCCCTGCACTCATGTGCTCCCTTAAGAGTCCACATACCACACCACGCACACATGCAGTGAGCCAAGACACAGCCTGATTCTACTCTAAAACAACAACAGCAAAGCATTTATTTCCAAAAAAGGGACAAGGTCACAAGAAAAGGCCTATAATAATTAACTAAGTCAATGGAAAACTCATTTTTCAAATACCCCCCATGGAGGCTTAGGACAAAACAACAGCTTAGTGAATGTTTGGTTACAGTTTATAGCTACTTCTCTTGCCCTTGATCCACTGCTGTGATTTTTCAGCTTCCTCTGCCAATCTTGCTCAGCACTAGTGATTCAAAGATTAAAGTCCAGGTATGAGAATGGAATTGCCCTATTTGCAGCTTTGATTTGTGGGCTTTTCTGAGCCCTGTGGTCCCTTGTGTTGATTTTTGTCAGTTTTTACCCTAGCAAACAAAGGAAGAATGACACCAGTTAGAGTCTGTTCAGGACAACAGAGCCTGTATCGAAGGTAAAATAGATGAAATTTAACAGGGGGAACAAAGTGGGAGAGATGAGACCAAACAGGAGAAAATGAGGCAACTCAGAAATTAGAAATAGTAGAAACCTGCCTGTCATCCCGAGGACTGCAAGAAGGCAGGGAGGAAGTAGTATTTCTCTAGCCTAAGTGTCAAGTTCATTGTAGAGGCTTCCAGGTAGAAGGTGGAACAGTTGAGGGAAGGCTCCTCAACAGAAACTAGTACTTAGGAAGAGATATAGCTACAACCAAGATGCCACTTGCGTTAGAGAAACTGTGCTGGGCACCTTTTGTTGACTCCTCTCCCATTGGTTGCATTCTTGGTGATGCTGTCATGCGTAGTGCTCTACCCAGCTCTATCCAGGGCATGGATGAGTATGTGATACATGGTATACCAAACACATCTTCTCTCAGAAGTTTTAATCTTGAGCACAAGGACAAAAAATTAGTTGGAACTGTTTCAGCCATATGGTGGTACCTTGAAAAGGCCACACATCCATCTGTATCTACCTAGATCCTCAGAAACACTCTACCTTGTGTTTTGTTTTATTTCTCCCCCCAAAGTCTTTATCAGTTCTTCCATTAAATCCCTTTATTTGTTCAGGTCTTCCCTTACATGCCTCCTGGGTCTTAAGAATGTCTACTCATCCTTTAATACCCAATTCAAATGTTACTTCTTCTGTGAAAATTTCCCTAGTCCTCACTTCTCTAGAAAACTTTAGTTGCTCACTCCTCTTGTTTCCCATAACATTCTAAACATATCTCTGTTTCAGGACTTATCATATTACCTGATTATTCCTTATTTACTTGTCTGCCTCCCTTCTAGACTGTAAGGTTCTTAAGAGCAGGACTATGTCTTATTATATCTCAGGATTCTCAGTACCTAGCTGCTTGGCATATGGCAAATGCTTGATAAAAGCTTGGTGAATGTATGAATAAGTGAATGGATAAAGTTGTCAGCATATCTCCCCTGATTACAGTGGAAACCATAGTTCTTTCCTTCTTTGAATTTAAAAGGGTTTGAAGCTCATGGCTTTAAGGGCTTAAAGGGGAGAAATTAGTTCAATATATGTTCCCAATAAGAAGAGATATAAAGAGATACTTCTAGTGGGGAGGGTAATTAGCTCAGTGGTAGACCGTATGCTTAGCATGGATGAGGCCCTAGGTTCAATCCCCAGTACCTCCATTAAAAAAAGACATATTTTTATAAAGGCAGGAGACAGAAGTGAGAAAGAGAGGGAGAGAGATGGGGGGGAATAGGGAGAGAGAGGGAGAAGAATGACAACAAGAAGGCAGTGACGAGTCACAGCCAATTACAAGGCTGTACAAGGAAATTCTGCTTGAGGTTCTGAGATATTGAGAGAGGTCAGTGTTCCACTTGAGATGATGGCCATCAGATTCCCTAGAGATTTAAAGGAGGTAAGTCCAATGGTATGCTGGTAAATATTTAACAGCTCTCTCTGGGGGAAAAATACCTTAATTTGTAGCATTTGCCAATTTCCTTCTTGTAACTACTCCCATTCTGGTCAATTTCAAGCTACCAATGTGGCATGATTGGATGCAGAGTTGAGAAGAGATGCTCCATAGTACATCATTATATCGTATTTCCACCCTACAGATACAACAGATAGCTATAACTTTGAAATCATAGATAATAATAAAATGTGATGAAATGATTAATGAATAATGAGAATTTATTACCTTTCTTGAAATGTCAGCTTGTATAATTTAATTTTTAGCGATGGCTCCTTTTAACAACTTCCTAAAAATTGAACTATCAGCTCTCACGAGCAGGTGTGAACCAAGAGCACACCGCTGTGGATGACTCTATCCTTGGGCTAGACCCGGGACTCAGAGAAGCCCAAATAGACAAAGATATACCAAAGTTGAGAGAAGGATGGGTGGCCAACTATCACTGTAGTCTGATTGAAATGATCCAGCCTGCTAGGTCTAAAAGTATGAGTGCTGGACACTGAGGCAGCAAATAGATAAACACTGTGGTTTCCTGGTACCCAGAGGAGAGACTATACTTAGTGGCTCCAAATACTAGATAGCTTTAAAACAAAATACCTCTGATTCATTGTATAATCTGCCTTATTGCTGAAAATTGTCTTTATAATTGAGATGGAGCCAGTAAGCAGAACAACTTGTTCTGTTGTGACTATCCGCTGAATATCCATGGACTGAGATGGTGCTTACAGAGCTATGTTAAGAGCTATGCTCTCTGAAATTTGTGCAATCAACAGGTTGGCCATCTTTCTAAAGTGTCTAGTTCATAAAGAATCCCCTTTTACTCAAATAAGGAAACTGTATTTGGAATGCCTAGATACTGGTACAGATTTTATGCATGCAAGAAAAGGGCAGTGCCAATTATAGTCTGCCAAGAAAGTCTCACCTTCACAAACTCAACTTGTCTTCTTGGTAGTAAATTGGGCATATTTGTGGTTCCTCACTTCAAGATTGTATTTTTGGTCTTCCTTGACCTTGGGTTTCACCTTCACAGGACATTTTCAATAACTTTGAAAAGAACAAGGAGGAAATACAACTCAAAACCTAGTATTGTAATTATAAAACACGTACTCTGTGCTTAGCACACTTATATACATCATCTCATTTAATCTTCCAAAAAACCCGACAAGGGGGTACTATTATTTTCTTATTTTACAAATGAAGAAACTGCAAATCAGTAAGGTATAGTACCTTGCTCAAGGTCACATAGTCATGCGAGCGGACCTGGGGTCTGAAGCCAGGTATGTCTGATGCCCAAGTCTCACAGGCTGTCCACCATACCATGCTGTCTGAGGTACTGTCTCTCCATTGCAGAGGCTAGTCAGAGAGAGAGAGGGTGGTCTGTGCAGAGTGTCAAAGGATAAGTAGAAAGGTATGTGTCTTTCTGCAGAGTCACATGGAAATTCTGAACTCAGGCCTATGAGAATTAAAAGCACAATTAATTGCCCCACCTCCTTATATCAACCATGTGATTAAACTTAAAAAGAAGTTGAAACCAGTATTTCCTTTTAAAAGTTGAAACTTTAGGGCAGCTTTTAAAGAAATTTATTAGATAAAATTACACATCTTTGTTCCCTTTCTCTTGTTCTTAATTTTTTTCCAAGCCAGACTTTGGAAAGGCCAGCTTTTCCTGGCAGTTTACCCTTGCACCTCTTGTTTGGCATAAAACTCTCTTTAGCCTTGATCTCAGCTGTCAGATCAACTTGCCTTTCTATTTTGTCTCTCCCTCCCTGAGCCTGAAAGAACACTCTAAGTGCAGACAAGGGGGTAAGGGAGAGAAAGACGAGTGGTGACCTCTCTCCTCTAATGTTTCTCCTTTCTTTCTTTCCATGAGTAAGACCAAATGTCCCACTCACTAGGTTTACCCCAGTCATACAGTTTGATAGCCACTTTACCTGGGAAGTTTTTTCGTGTATGTGTGTGTGTGTGTGTGTGTGTGTTTCCTCCTCCCCTATTAGCGTTCACTCCACATTCCATCCTTCCACAAGAGTACCTCAAGCAGAGAGCAGCTTACATACATTGCAGAGGTGACTGCTAAATTTCTTAGCTGGTTCCCTTGAGAAACCCATTAACCATGGACATATTTATAAAGTGCTCCCAGAAAATTGAAAGAGATCATATCTATTCCATCTTAACTAAATCATTTGAAAACAATTGGAAATGAAAATGAAACCAGTTTTATTATAGGGCCCATCCTAGCTTCTTTTTCATCCATGTTCTCTTCTCTTCCCTGAATTTCTTTTGCAGTTCTGTCAGGAACCCAGGCTCCAATCCCTCCCCACAACCACCAATGACACAAAACCACTCATTCACATGAATGATGAAATCATCTGGGAACTTTAAAAATTATTATTATTCAGTAGTCTAGGGTGGACCTTGAGCATCAGTATTGTTTCATATCTTCCTACATGATGATTCTAATCCTACTCTCTGGGCTTGTCTTCCCTGTCCCACCTTTTTCCCTACCAAAATTTGTTCTCACCTATCAATGACTTGGGAAAATATCTAATAAATTCATCTGCAATAAGGCATTGATAACTGATAAAGGCTTAACGTGCTAGCAGCCAATGGGATTTTTCATTTTGATTAGGAAAACAATAAAAAAGAAAAACTCCAATGGCAGAAATTTAGACATGGGGGAGAGATTTGGGTTGGAAAAGTTTCCCAGCCCCCAATTCATATTATATAGGTCAATGTTATCCATGTTTTTCACACACACACATCCATGACAAACCTTAACTAAAAATAAGAAAACGGAATTTAAAAAATCAATAATAATAATTTTATTATAGTGAGAGTAACAGTGATTTATTTGCAATATTTTGCCCAGACATTTTTATCCAGATACTAACTGGAGTTACAGATCAAGTTTTACATCCCTTTGGTTTCTTTTCTTATCTTTATTCTGAATAAAAGAAAAAAACCAATTCACAAATTAAAATTGTTAAGAATGGCAGTAAGTATTTGGTGGTTCTGGCAGATAGTTTTGGATATTTATGTTCAGACAGATCATTAACCTAGAAATTATGAAATGATTTCTAACTATAGACTACATCCAGCATTCTATCAGACAGGGATATAATAAGCATTTACTCTTAAAAGCTGAAAAGGTGAATGTTTCAACCTGGAAGATAGTAGCAAATGGATCTAATTCTTTCTTTGGTTGCATTCATCTCTGAAAGGTATTTTTTCCACATTTCATTACAGCATGGGGATATGGTTTTAAAATATGCCGCATTTTTTTTTTCTCCAATGAGCGAAGAAAATCACCAAGTCAAACTTTCAGTGATTGAACAATTTGTATCACATTTAAGTCATCCAGAGAAATCTTGATACCAGAAACGGGTAATAGTTATGCCCTGAAGTGATAAGCTCAGGCTGCTGCAAATACACAATGTATTGCTGAGATACACCACTTGAGTGATTGTATTGAAATAATACCAATTGAATTTCGTGTTATCACTGTCATGAAGAAATGCTTTATGTTTCACCCATCAAAAAAATTGGGAGAATATCTTTCCCTTTGATAGACCTCATAAATCAGTGTGGAAAGATAGACCTGTACTCACCACCCATTTCTTCACTTAGCATCCTGAAAAGATGAACACTCAACAGGAGGTATGTTCTCATAATCCTAATCTTGATCCTTTTCTTCAACACTGAATCAAAATCAAGAGACATCTGATGGACCACTAATTTTCTTTGACTACTTCTAAGTATGAATTGACATTCAAGTACGACTTCTTTTATTCATGTGGCCGCAGGACCCTTCCTTGTTGCATGCATAGTTCCTGCTTTGTCAGTATTGATTTTAGCCCTATTTCTTTCAATTTTTAATCACATATCACAAAATGATCTTTAAGTTATGCTAATAAACTTTTTAAAATAGCAATTTTTATTATCTTCAACACATCACCAGCCCATTCTTGGGCTATATGTTTTTGATACCATTTTTTTTCTTTAATGGTAGTACTGGAGATTGAACCCAGGACCTCCTGCATGCTAAGCACACACATTATCACTGAGCTACTTCCCCACCCTAAAATGATCTTTAAGTAAATGAATATTATCTCCTCTTGAAGGCTGATTTTTTCAGTGATAAATGGAACAAAATTCACTAGCACTTTTCTTGAATATACTTATCAATATCCCAACTGAAAATATCTTGTAGTATGTTCACATATTAGAAATTGTTCTTCCACTGTGTAATCCAATCATATTGTGCAACATATTATAGTAACAAAGGAATTGTGCCTGAATTTTTATGAATAAAATAGTTGCCACAAACTTTGTGGTTCATGTTACAAGTTTCTTAGAAAAAATGTTAAAAGCAGGGCATATACTTTAAGCACTACAATTTTTGTGGGTGCCATTGTAGTTTGGGCCTCTTATCTCTTGTTAGTAATAATATTCATCAATTTAGCATTGGAAAGTATTATTTTCTGCTCTTTTCTAGAAACATTTGACTGGTTACCAGAGTGGTCCCTGTACTTTCTATGAAACTGTTAGGAAAGCTATGGTGGTATCATTGGGTCAAGTTTCATAACAGACTATGCTTTCCACACAATAAAAGTCAGTGTTCAAATATTCATTATTTAAATCAGAACTACAATGAGGTATCACTTAACACCAGTCAGAATGGCCATCATTAAAAAGTCCACAAATGATTAATACTGGAGGGAGTGTGAAGAAAAGGGAACCCTCCTACACTGTTGGTGGGAATGTAAATTGATACAGCCACTATGGAAAGCAGTATGTAGATTCCTTAAAACCTAAAAGTAGGCTTCCCATATGATCCAGCAATCTCATTCCTGGGCATATATCCAGAGGGAACGCTAATTCAAAAAGACACATGCACATGCACCCCAGTGTTTATAGCAGCACAATATACAATAGCCAAGACATGGAAGCAATCTAAATGTCTATCGACAGATGTCTGGGTAAAGAAGCTGTGGTATATTTATACAATGGAATACTACTTAGTGATAAAAAGAATAAAATAATGCCATTTGCAGCAACATGGATGGGCCTGGACATTGTCATTCTAAATGAAGTAAGCCAGAAAGAGAAAGAAAAATACTACATGATATCACTTATATGTGGACTCTAAAAAAGAGACACAAATGAATTTATTTACAAAACAGAGACAGACTCATAGACACAGAATACAAACTTATGGTTACCAAAGGAGAATTGGGGGGAGATAAATTAGGAGTTTGAGATTAGCAGATACAAACTACTACATATAAAATAGATAAACAACAAGGTCCTACTGTATAGCACAGGAAAGTATATTCGGTAGCTTCTAATAACCTATAATGAAAAAATATATGTATATATTATCTATATATATAACAGAATCACTATGCTGTACACCAGAAATTAACACAACATTATAAACTGTGAGTTCAATAAAAAATTCATTGTTTTAAGTTCTTTACTAATTCCTGCTGATACACTAGCAGAAATTATATCATGAAAAGCCACATATAATCCTATTAATCATGAAAAGGGATTATTGTAATTAAAAGCTCTTTTGCCTGCTACATCAAATCATCATACTTTCAGATTTACTTGTCCTTGCATGTATCTTCACATTTGATATTTATCTCAAAGTCAAGTTCATTATTTATTTTTAACATGACCTTGAGGTATTGTTGTTTTTCATCACTGGTTTTGTACCTGAATGAGCCATTTTTGAGCCATTAATAATTTGGAGGATTAGAGATAAAATGCAAAAAATGATAACCTTGAAACATGCAAAATTAAGACTATAACCAATGACATGACCAACGGCATGACAAAAATATCTTGTTAGTTAAATGTTAGCCAAGATGAACCAATCACTGAATTCCTTGCAGTATACGGACAGTCTCACCCATTAACACCACACTGAGATATTTAGAAAAAAAATTATGATTAGTCAGGTGTAACCCTGCCATTATACCCCACAAGGTCTGGCCTGGAATGTAAGTACATTCCATTACCAGAAAGAAAACCAATATACACATGGGGAAAATGTATCTTAGAGAAGCAAAGTGACTTACTCAAAGTTTCACAAGTGTGAATCAAACCCAAGTTGCACAAGTTGGGCAATTAGCTGCTCCACTCAAGCATCAAGATAAACATCATTTTGTTTGGCATCCATAGAGAGTGACTGAAAGAGATGGGGGTATTTAGCTTGGGAAAGAGAAGTCTGGCTAGGGAGCAAGAATGGCAGAGGTAGCTGTGTTCAAATATGTGAAGGACATTCCTGAGAATAAGGAGCAGTCCTGTCTGGTTGGTTGTCCTGAGAGCAGAACGTGGGTGTGTGGAAGGAAGTTACAGGAGAGCAGGGTTGGCTCAGCAGCAGGAAGAACATTCTGTTAAGTGGAATCCTATGCCTGCCGAGGCAGGAAGCTTCCAGGTCTGCCCCAGTTCACTTGGAAACTGGGAGGGGACGCTTGGCTGGAAGGCTGCAGAGGGGCATCCTCCACCAGGTAGAGATGGTGGGAGCAGGTGATCTGAAAGATTTTCTAGGCTGAGTCTGATGAGGGCCTGGAGGGAGCAGGACTGGTGAGTGGGACACACGGACCCCAGGCCCCTTCTGCCCCTGACACTTGATGCCTGAGGTCAGCTTGTCTCCTGCCTGCCCAGCTTCAGCCCCACCTGTTTCCTGGGTGGCCAAGGGGAGCACTTAGGGTTCAAGGTGGGAGACTGAAATCTCTGCCTCCCAAAGACACAGGGCTGTTTCTGCTGCAGCAGTCATGGCCCCATGTCCACACTGGGGTCCCTTCCCCTGCCCAGCTCCCTGAGTCTAAACTTCAATCCTGGGAGCAGGAGAATGGAGGGGACTCAGGCACTATCTGCACTTGGCAGCTAATAGTGTAGAAATGTGAACAGCTGAGAGGACTCACCTTAGCCTTTGGCCATTCTTAAACCACAAGGCACCTCTACTTGAAAACCTTCTAGCTTAATTCCACCACATCAGCAAGTTGGAATTCCCATATCCTGTAAGCTCCATCTGGGCTTTGAGTATAAATGTAGCAGCAGTAGAACAGCAGGACTTAGGATAAGGCCAAGAAGACAGGTTTTACCTGGTTTACAATTTGGTCGAGACTCTAGTATAACTGGTATCATTGGCAAACTTTTCCAAGGTCAATGGTAGATTTTAGAGACTTATTTAAACCTTCTCTTTGCAATGTTGTAGTATTGGCCTAAATATAGCTGATAGGGGATCTCAAGGAATTCAAGAATTTTCTATGTCAGTGCCAGGGTTAGACACTGAATAGATGGCCAAGAATGCTCTCCTAGGCCCAGGACTGATATATAGCCGATATGCACTGTGATTAAAATTCTGGGGTTAAAATATTAACATACTTCTATACTGGTTTGTAAGTAGTTACTGCCCCAAGGCTCTCAAGTAGACCTTTAGTCCTGGCCATTTCAGCCTCCCCCTCCCCAGGATCCTGCCACACCTCCTTATGATGCAGCAACTACAGGGAAATGACTGACATTCAGGGGGCCTTCCAGACCCAGCTCATACTGAAAGCAAGGATAGTTCAGTATTTTAAAATATTATCCCGGATTAAGTCTCTGGTCTTTGTCTGAGAGAGGAGACATGAGACGTGGGGTCAAGCACTTCAGTGGTGAGAAGACAAATTTGAAAGAATTTTAGTGTACTATGTGTAAAGGGGAAGTACAGAGCAATTTAGGTGAGGAAGAAGAGTCAATGAAGGGCTGGGTCCTAATTGCCAACAATATGACCTGAGGTGAGACGCTTAAGCTCTTTGTAACAAAGTGGATTGAGTATTATAAAGCTTAATAGTATGTTCCAAGAGCTTCTGATGAAGGACAGAATGGTTTTCTTTAAATCTATACATTGGGATTTGTTAATTACTGTTATGGTTCCTCAGATAGTTCTGAGTACAGAAGAGTACACCAATTTTTTTTCATAATGCAGTGATCGTCCTTGAAATATCTGTCACATTTAATCATATCAGCTAACATTTACTGAGCGCTTACTCACCCAGACATTCTTCTAAGCGCTTTATGTGTAGCACTTAATTTAATACAGCTATTCAGGTAGACATCACTATCTTCACTATTTGATGTTGAAGAAACTGAAATCCAGGGATGATTTAACTTGCCCAAGTCACTCAGCTGGTAAGTGACTGAGCGAGGTTTTGAACTGAGGCAGTTTGACTTCTGAGCCTATATGCCTACCCACTATGCTATACTAATATGCCAACCAAGCCTTATTTAATCCTTTAACATCTGCCTTAATTTTACAGTCATTTTACAGTCAAAGAAACTAAAGCTCAGAGTTTAAACCACTAACCCAAGGTCATCCAGTCAATAACCCTCAGATCTGCACCTCCAACTCAAGTCTTCTATGCCAAAGGCTACACTTTCTTGCTCGCATGCTTTCCCATCTCCCAAATAATTTCCCTTCCTCTAGCACATTTATTCTTCCCTATCTTTATGTTCTCATGGTCATCTTCAACTTACCAGATCAGTAATTCCCTTCCTGGGATCCCTGGTAACATTCAGCATTTAACAGTGACTCTATAACTGGTCTATAACCCACTCCTCTTTAAAATGTCCCCCAGATTTAGGGCTCATTGATCCTCACCTGAACCGATCTTCACTGTGATGGTTGAAAAATGATGCTTTTCCTATCTCTCACATTCCCATCTTCCAAATCCTGCACAACTGAAATCACGAAGCTGGCCCTAAAACTACTTCCTGAGCCAGTCAAGCAAACTTATTTAAGGACCCGTTTCAGTTACAGTGCTTTGGGCTGCTATTACAGACATCTGACTAATTCTTATTTAGACAATAAAGACATGTCATGATCTCACATAACAAGAAGTGTGGAACCAAGTCAATTCCCAGGTTGCTTAATTCAGCAATTCAGTGATGTCATCAAAGACCCAGGCTCTTTCTCTCTTTCTGCTCTACCATCCTAAGAGTGTAGTAATATCTCCCCTTTCTTCAACAGCACACATTCTCTAAAACTGAAACAATATACAGAACATGACGTGGCCCCCTGTGAAGATACCGGAATTCATGAAGCATGATGTTTTTTCCTCAAATAACTCCTTTTTAATTGGGATGTCCTCGAGATCCCTATAAAAAATTATAACCCCATCTCCATATTCCCTCTCTTCCTTCCCTGCTTCACTTTTTCACCTATCACTTAGCACCATCAGGCATATAATATATTTTATTTATTTGTTTCCTCTCTCCCACATTAGAATGTCAATTCCGTGAAGGCAGAGACTTTGGTCTGTTTTGTTTATTCTTGTATCCCCAGTACCTAGAACATCGATTGCCTGACATAGGATGCACTCAATTAGTATTTATTGAATTAATGAATGACCACAAGATGACTGCTACAGTCTTAACATCACGTCCTCAAACAACAACATTTTAAAGAGCGAAAGAGAAGAATGAGACAAAGAGGCTATTTCCTTCCAAGTCTTGCAGTTTTTATCAGAGAGTATATTCTTTCCTAGAAACCCCACAACAAACTTTCTCTCAGGTGTCATTAACCAGAACTGATTATATGCTGACCAGTAGGTCTCACTAGGCAAATGGGAATGGGGTTGCCATGACTGGCTTAAACCAGTAATGACACATCTCCTAGGGCTAGGCAAAGAACAGCTCTGGGTTCTTCCTTTAGCATAAGGTGTGAGCATGTAAAGCTGTCATCTGAGCAAACTTCAACATTTGCCATAGTAACTGCACATACTCGAGAACATTGTCTAACCCCTATTATCCTCTCTTTCACCCTGGCTAGGACAGCCCTTGTCTATCTAGCCAGCTTCCATTGGACCTGTCTGTCATTCAACTCAACACACCTAGTGTCCAGATCTTGATCTCTAATACCACTCCGCACTGAAAGAGAAGTCAGAGCTCCTTGGAGAAATGGGTGATTCCACAGTTGGGGCAGAATAGGTACAAGATGAGCCTGGAGTATCTCATTATGCCAGAAACTAAGGAAGTTCTCAAGAAAATAATGGGGATGTATCACAAGAACACAGGAACCATATATTATTGAAAGGGTTCCCACTGTCTAAACATGGAACCATTTGAGCGCCAAAATAATTAAGGACAGTAATGAATTATAAACCATTGTTGAAAAATAGGAATCCATGAGTTCACAATGACAATAGGAAGATAAATAAAGGAAGAGAAGGGAGGGTTCATGCATATAGTAGAATACTGAGGACTGACTCTTAGATGTGAAGGGAGTGCTAGAGTTGGAAAAATCATCATTTTGCAACCATCATGGTAAAGACTAGTTCAGGCAGGAATCAATGGATACCAAATATAGGGACATTTTAATGAAGATCAGTTATTTGCAGGCTCTTAGTGTGTCTTCCCACAGATTGCAAGGGATAAAATAGTATCTACACAATGAAACAATTGGGCAACATCTTGACATGGGTGCCACCATGTATGATTCCCTGAGAAAAACATGGCATCACCTATGTGATATTCCAGCCTGGAATACATAGCTTGAATCTAACCACAAGGGAATGTCAGTCAGCTACAATGAGGGACATCATATATTTTTACAAAGCATAGGGTAGAAGAATACCATATTCTTCAAAAATGGCAATCTCATAAAATATGTACAAAGAAGTGCTGGGGAAATGTTCTAAATCAAAAGAGAGTGAAGATACATGATAACTAAATTCAATACCTGATCCTAGACTGGATCTTGTACTGGCAGAAACAAACCAAAAAAGCTATTAACAGTGGCCAATTGCCACAAGTGAAATACGGAATATCTCATATATGAAATATGGAAAGTAGATGATATTAAGGATCATACTGCTGTTAGATTTAATGTTGATTACTGTGCTGTGGTTATGTAAGAGAATACTGAAGTATTTATAAGGAAAGTGGCCATGATATATGCCACATACCCTCAAATGGTTCAGGAAAAATGAACTATGGTATATGCAGAGATAAAGAAATAGATGATGGGGAGGGTATAGCTCAAGTGGTAGAGTGCATGCTTAGCATGCATGAGGTCCTGGGTTCAATACTCAGTACCTCCTCTAAAAATAAATAAACCTAATTACCTTCCTACCCCCCCAAAATAGATAATAGACAGAAAGATGGAGCAAGCAAATAATAAAGGAAATGGGCAAAATATTTGCAATTGGTGCATCTGAGTAAAGGGCATGTGAGTTTTCTTTGTACAATTCTTTTTTTTTAACATTTTTTATTGATTTATAATCATTTTACAATGTTGTGTCAAATTCCAGTGTTCAGCACAAATTTTCAGTCATTCATGGACATATTCACACTCATTGTCACATTTTTTTCTTTTTGTTTGAAGTATAATCAGTTTACAATGTTGTGTCAGTTTCTGGTGTACAGCACAATAGTTTGATCATACATATACATATATCCGTTTTCATATTCTTTTTCATTATAGGTTACTACAAGATATTGAATATAGTTCCCTGTGCTATACAGTAGAAACTTATTGCTTATCTATTTTATACATAGTAGTTATTATCTGCAAATCTCGCTTGAACTAGTATATGTACAATTCTTGTTCTTACAACTTTTCTATACCTTTTATTTATTTTTTAAATTTATACTATTTTCTAACATTTTTTTATTGAGTAATAGTCATTTTACAATGTTGTGTCAAATTCCAGTGAGAAGCACAATTTTTCAGTTATACATGAACATACATATATTCTTTTTTTCTAATTTCTTCTTTTTTAACATTTTTATTGACTTATAATCATTTTACAATGTTGTGTCAAATTCCAGTGTAGAGCACAATTTTTCAATTATACATGAACATATATATATTCATTGTCACATTCCTTTCTCTGTGAGCTACCATAAGATCTTGTATATATTTCCCTGTGCTATACAGTATAATCTTGTTTATCTATTCTACAGTTTTGAAATCCCAGTCTATCTCTCATTGTCACATTTTTGTTTTGCTGTGAGCTACCACAAGCTCTTGTATATATTTCCCTGTGCTATACAGTATAATCTTGTTTATCTATTCTACATATGGCTGTCAGTATCTACAAACTCTATACCTTTTAAAACATAGCCAAATAAAACATTAAAAAAAATACAGCTCATAGAGGGTAAGGTAATAGCTCAGTGGTAAAGCACATACTTAGCATGCATGATGTCCTGGGTTCAATCCCCAGTACTTCCATTAAATAAAGAAACAAACAAACAAACAAATCTAATTACTCCAAAAAATTATTTAAAAAATAAATAATATTTTTAGTGGCAGAGGGTAATAGCTCAGTGGCAGAGCATGTGCTTAGCATGAACGAGGTCCTGGGTTCAATCCCAAATACTGCCATTAAATAAATTAATTAATTTTTAAAAATCTAATTACCCTCCCCCCAAAATACAATTCATGATCCATTCCATCTTGTTTAGAAGTCTTCCCTGCTTAGTTTGGTGGAGGCTCTCAGGGCTCCAGAAAAGTGAAGGACGTCACCTGCCGATTTGCATGTTTTGGCAAATATGAACACATCCCATTGATTTGTGGGAGATCTTCCAGGAGAATAATAATTACTCAATAAACATTTACTGGGCACCAGGCATTGTGTTATATATATGCTGGGATAAAATGTGACTCAAGCTAGCTTCACACCCTCAAAAAGTTTATGAATAGACACATAAGCTATGTGTCAAGTACTGAATTAGAGGGATGCATAGGTTCTAGGAGAAGCCAGAAAGAGAGATATCTTATTCAGCTGGGGGTGAGGATCAGAGGTAGCATAGGAATGTGGAGAGGTCAGGGAGCATTTCCAGTGAAGATTCTTGAGTTAAGCCCTAACGGGGTTAGCTTGGTGGACGGTGAGAAGGAGGGGAGGACATTCTTGGTACACAGAAAGGAATGAAAGAGGTTGGGTAGTAGTTAAGAACACAGACTCTGGAACCAGACTGCCTGGCCTCAAATCCTGAACTTGCTACTTATTAACTGCATGACCTTGGGTAAATGAATTAGTCTCTCTCTGTCTGGTTTCTTCATCTGTTGCACAGGGATAATAACATTATCTACCACAAAGGATAGTTGCTAATGATTAAATGTTAAGAGATGATATGTTTCGGCCACCACCTGGCACATAATAGGTACCGAATAAATATGAGCTCAGTTCATGTCCCTTTCAGGAAATAAGAAGTTTCAGTCAGTCGACTGCAGGGTGCATGTCAGGGAAGGTGGGGAGAAAGGAGGGAGGATGTGATGCCAAGTTAAGAAATTCATACTTTAGCCTAAAGGCAATGGAAAGTTATTGAAGGGTTTTAATAACTTGATCTGATTTGTGATTTAGAAAGGTCCTTCTGGCTTGGAGAATAAAGCAGGGTAAGAATGGAGGCAAGAAAGCCAATGGAAAGGTCAATGCATCAGAGAGGAGATGAGAATCTGGGGTAGGGGGGTGAGGCAGAGTGTTATGGAGGAGGAAACATTCAAGAGACACCAGGGGGTGGAGGGGAGGGTATAGCTTAGTGGTAGAGCACATGCTCAGCATACATGAGGTCCTGGGTTCAATCCCCAGTACCTACATAAATAAATAAATATATAAATAAACAAACAAATAAATAAAAACCCTAATTACCTTCCCCCAAAAAACACACAAAAAATAATAAAGACATTTCTGAAATTAAAAAGAAAAGAGAGAGAGACATCATGGCAGTAGAAGTCAAGGTTAACTCCCAGGTACCTGACTTGAACACCAGGATGGATAAGGGCTCCATCCTCTGTGATAGAGAACAGAGAAAGAGCAAAGTTTTGAAGGTAAGAGACAAAGATGATGAGTTCAGTTTTCACCATCATTAGCTTGAAGGGCCCGTGGGACATCCAAGTGGAGAAATCTAATAAGAGGTGAGATATAAAGGCTGGGATTCACTATTGTGTAAGACTCACAAAGCAAATTCTACTGTTTTCTGCATTTGTGGCCTTGAACTAGCTGTGTCTTTGCCAAGTCACCGTTTCCTCCATTATAAAATGATTATAATTATTAAAATGCCCTAATATAAGTAAAAAGCACTCTTTATTGAATGATAAAGTCTGCTACAAATGCCAGATATTTTTCTTTTAGGGAGAGCTGACACAGGAAAAAAAAAAACAAAACCTGACACTTTAAATCATCTTTTAGGAAACTTTTCCCCTATGGGGCAATAAAAAAGAGTTTCAAGAATATATGGGAACAGCCTTGTCTAGAGTAAGCCTGGGTTTTTCTCCTATCCTAAAAATAGGTGAGAAACTTGGAAACAAGTCTTCAATGGACTGGAAGGAACCAAAGTTGAAACAGGCCAAAACTTGAGGTAGAATTCAAGAGTTCTGGGGGTATGTCTTCTGTATTAAGATCTGGCCAACTTTCAGACACAGTGGCTAAAACCTAGAAACAGAAGGTCTTTTGCAAAGCGCTTGGTTCCCATCTACCCTTATGGAGATAGGTGTGATTTGGAACTACAGGGATCACACAATAGGTACCCTAATTCTCTGTACCACAAATTAAAATTTCTCTGCAAATCCTAGGGACTTGCCTGCAAAAAAAAAAAAAGTACCCTTAGTCCAATGGCCTTGCCTCATTATTTTCTTATGGAAGTCCTCACAAGCCCCCAGTTTCTTTTAGAATAGCAGGTATAGTATTAGCTATTCAGGCTGTAAAACCGACTTCATTTGTAGAATGTGGGAATATACAGTCTCTCCCTGGGGAGAGAGTATACAGACTTTCTATTAAGTTCAGCTTGTCAGAGATTCACTTATTGATTGTTTTATTGGACTGGCATTTTTGTTGCATCCCCAGATCTTGTGGCCCTGATCCTTGAATCAATCATCTTTGAATCTGTAGGTTCAACCAATATGCCAGTTTCTCAAAATCTCTATCATTCACTGTGTGGGGTAATGAGGAACTTTACTTTCCTCACCTGGAAATAGAAACATTAATTACCTTGCAGGGTTGTTGTGAGCACTAAATGAGATTCCACACTGAAAGTGCCTACCCTCCAGATTCATTCAAGAATATTTACTAAGAACCTACTATATGCCAGACACTGCTATATGCATGGAGGATACAGCAATGAACAAAGACCAATATTGCTACACTTGGGGAGGTTATACAATAGGGAGGGATGTCTAACAAACAACTAAGTAAGTAAAATATATAATATGACAGATGGTGATAAGAGCTTTGGAGAAAAAGGAGACAGGGCAGTAAGTGCCTGTCAGAGTTGGAGATCGTCATACAAAGGGGTTGCTTCATAAATAGGAGTTGTTTCTGGGGGAGGGTAGCTCAGCAGTATAGAGTGCATGCTTAGCATGCAGAAGGTCATGGATTCAATTCCCCAGTACCTCCAGTTAAATAATAAATAAACAAACAAAAATGGTAGTTGTTTCTAAGTCTCTTTGGTCTATACCTCAAGCATTATTTGGATACAGAACCTCAGTGTTTGCAACAGTTCAAAAACACATATCAAAACCTAACTGTGGACCAGGGACTCACAAGATTTTGGGGGTGTAACGGTGAACAAGGCATATCCCATAGCTGCAGGCATCATTTCAATATACGATAGTAAGTGACTAGACATGGGGTGAAGAGGACAAAGGACGGAGGAGAATCAATTAGCCCAGTCAAGGGTCAAAAAAGGCTTTCTGAAAAGGAAAGCATGGAGATTAAACAATATGTTATTGAAAAAACAATGGATCAATGAGGAAATCAAAGCTGAAATTAAAAAATACCTTGAGACAAATGATAATGAAAGCACAACCACTCAAAACCTATGGGACACAGCAAAGGCAGTGCTAAGAGGGAAGTTTATAGTGATACAGGCCATCCTCAAAAAAGAAGAACAATCTCAAATAAACAATTTAACCCACCACCTGAATGAATTAGAAAAAGAAGAACAAAAAGCCCCAAAAAGCAGCAGAAGGAAGGAAATAATAAAGATCAGAGAGGAATTAAATACAATAGAGATTAACAAGACCATAGAAAAAATCAACCAAACCAAAAGCTGGTTTTTTGAAAAAGTAAATAAAATCGACAAACCTCTGGCCAAACTCACAAAGAATAAAAAAGAGAGAGCACAAATTAGCAAAATAAGAAAGGAAAATGGAGAAATTACAACAAACAAAATAGAAATACAGAATATCATATGAGAATATTATGAAAAACTATATGGAACCAAACTGGATAACCTAGAGGAGATGGACAAGTTTCTGGAAACATACTGTCCACCAAAACTGAATCAAGGAGAATCTGAACACTTGAACAATCCGATCACTAGAAAGGAAATAGAAATAGCAATTAAAAACCTCCCTACAAATAAAAGTCCAGGACCGGACGGCTTCACCGGGGAATTCTACCAAACATACAAAGAAGAACTCATACCAGTCCTTCTCAAACTCTTCCAGAAGATTGAAAAGGAGGGAATACTCCCAAACTCATTCTATGAAGCCACCATCACCCTGATACCAAAACAAGGCAAAGACACTACAAAAAAAGAGAATTATAGGCCAATATCACTGATGAACATAGACGCCAAAATCCTCACCAAAATTTTAGCAAATACAATCCAACAACACATAAAAAAGATTATGCATCATGACCAAGTGGGGTTCATCCCAGGGACACAAGGCTGGTTCAACATACACAAATCAATCAGTGTAATACATCACATCAACAAGAGAAAGGACAAAAACCACATGATCATCTCAATCGATGCAGAAAAAGCATTTGATAAAATTCAACACCCATTTATGATAAAAACTCTCGCCAAAGTGGGTATAGAGGGAACATATCTCAACATAATAAAAGCTATATATGACAAACCTACAGCCAGCATAGTACTTAACGGTGAAAAACTCAAAAGCTTCCCACTAAAATCTGGGACAAGACAAGGATGCCCACTATCACCACTCCTATTCAACATAGTCCTGGAAGTCCTAGCCACAGCAGTCAGGCAAGAGAAAGAAATAAAAGGGATCCAAATTGGAAAAGAAGAGGTAAAACTGTCATTGTATGCTGATGACATGTTACTATATATAGAAAACCCTAAAAGGTCCACACAAAAGCTACTAGAGCTGATTGAAGAATTCAGCAAGGTAGCAGGTTACAAAATTAACGTTCAAAAATCAGTTGCATTTCTTTACACTAATGATAAATCAACAGAAGAAGAAAGTAAAGAAACAATCCCCTTTAAAATAGCACCCAAAGTAATAAAATATCTGGGAATAAATCTAACCAAGGAGGTGAAAGAATTATACACAGAAAACTATAAACCATTGATGAAGGAAATTAAAGAAGACTTTAAAAAATGGAAAGACATTCCATGCTCTTGGATTGGAAGAATCAATATTGTTAAAATGGTCACACTGCCCAAGGCAATCTACAGATTTAATGCAATCCCTATCCAATTACCCAGGACATATTTCACAGAACTAGAACAAATCATAATAAAATTCATATGGAACCATCAAAGACCTAGAATTGCCAAAGCATTACTGAAGAGAAAGAAAGAGGCTGGAGGAATAACTCTCCCAGACTTCAGACAATACTATAGAGCTGCAGTCATCAAGACAGCATGGTATTGTTACCAAAACAGACATATAGACCAATGGAACAGAATAGAGAGCCCAGAAATGAACCCACAAACTTTTGGTCAACTCATCTTCGACAAAGGAGGCAAGAATATACATTGGAATAAAGACAGTCTCTTCAGCAAATGGTGCTCGGAAAACTGGACAGCAGCATGTAAAACAGTGAAGCTAGAATACTCCCTTACACCATATACAAAAATCAACTCAAAATGGATTAAAGACTTAAACATAAGACAAGATACAATAAACCTCCTAGAGGAAAACATAGGCAAAACATTATCTGACATACATCTCAAAAATTTTCTCCTAGAAGAAATAAAAACAAGAATAAACAAGTGGGACCTAATGAAACTTACAAGCTTCTGCACAGCAAAGGAAACCAGAAATAAAACAAGAAGAAAACCTACGGAATGGGAGAAAATTTTTGCAAGTGAAACTGACAAAGGCTTGATCTCCAGAATATATAAGCAGGTCATACGACTCAATAAGAAAAAAATAAACAACCCAATCCAAAAATGAGCAGAAGACCTAAACAAGCAATTCTCCAAGGAAGACATACAAATGATCAAAAAGCACATGAAAAAATGCTCAATATCACTAATTATCAGAGAAATGCAAATCAAAACTACAATGAGGTATCACCTCACACCAGTCAGAATGGCCGTCACTCAAAAATCCACAAATGACAAATGCTGGAGAGGCTGTGGAGAAAGGGGAACCCTCCTACACTGCTGGTGGGAATGCAGTTTGGTGCAGCCACTATGGAAAACAGTGTGGAGATTCCTCAAAAGACTAGGAATAGACTTACCATATGACCCAGGAATCCCACTCCTGGGCTTGTATCCAGAAGGAAATCTACTTCAGGATGACACCTGCACCCCAATGTTCATAGCAGCACTATTTACAATAGCCAAAACATGGAAACAGCCTAAATGTCCATCAACAGGTGACTGGATAAAGAAGTGGTGGTATATTTATACAATGGAATACTACTCAGCCATAAAAACCGACAACATAATGCCATTTGCAGCAATATGGATGCTCCTGGAGAATGTCATTCTAAGTGAAGTAAGCCAGAAAGAGAAAGAAAAATACCATATGAGATCACTCATATGTGGAATCTAAAAAACAAAAACAAAAACAAACAAACAAAAACAAAGTGTAAATACAGGACAGAAATAGACTCACAGACATAGAATACAGACTTGTGGTTACCAGGGGGGTGGAGGGTGGGAAGGGATAGACTGGGATTTCAAAATTGTAGAATAGACTACACTGTATAGCACAGGGAAATATACAGAAAATGTTATGATAACTCACAGAGAAAAAAATGTGACAGTGAGTGTGTATATGTCCATGAATAACTGAAAAATTGTGCTGAACACTGGAATTTGACACAACATTGTAAAATGATTATAAATCAATAAAAAATGTTAAAAAAAAGGCTTTCTGGAGGTGCTGATGCCTAAGCTGAGACTTAAAGTTTCAGAGGAAAGGGTGGACTTGGCAGAAGACATTACACCAGCAGAGGCATGAGGCCATGGACTAGTAAGGTGAGTAAAAAGGAGATGAAGCCAGAGAACTAGGTTCAAGTCAGGAGGACCTGGAGGGTCAGGTCGCAGACATCACTCAGAGGTCAATTATGGAACGATTGGGAGTTCTTAGGTAGAGAAATGATATGGTCAGATTGCATTTTAGAAAGATTACTTCGTAGAATAAAAGAAAGCTGAAGAAAAGGGATCACACTGGCTGCTGTTTGTAGACTAGCTTACAAGGAAGTCAAAACTAAAAGCAGAGAATCCAGATAGGATACTAGTAGAATAGTCCATGATGGAGAGAATGAGAGCTTGAATTGCAGGAGATAGGGATAGATGAATTTCAGAAATACTTAGGAAGGCCTTAGTGGCTGGTTCAATTAAGAATAAAAAATCACAGGCAGGATATAGCTCAGTGGTAGAGCACATACTTAGCATGCGTGAGGTCCTGGGTTCAATCCCCAGTACCTCCATTAAAAAATAAATAAACAGACATAATTACCACCCTCCAAAAAGGGATGAAAAATCAAGAGTGACTCCCAAGTTTCTGGCTTGAGTTGATGGTAGTGCTCTGATGGGAAGTACAGAATGAAGGGTGGATTCTCTGGGAAAAAAATGATGAATTCGGTTTGGGACCTTCCAAACCTGATTCAATAGCTTATTTCCAAAAGATACTCTTTGGGGACTTGGTATACTTCAAGGTTTTGTAGTCAGGCACACCTGGGTCCAGACTATAATATAAGAGTAATAATAAAAATTTACCTCATAGAATGATACGGAAGATAGAGTGACATAATGCATATGAACTGCTTAGCACAATGCTTGACATGTAGTATAGATTTGGTATTAGCTGTCATTATGAGCCTCTTTCTTTTTTGCACTCAGATTCCGCCCCCCCCCCTCTTCTACTCAACTTTCCTAGGTTTGCTTTTAAGGTTTTCTAGCTGACTGGTCTCTGACCTCTTAGTATACTCCTTTGGGGGCTGCCCCATGAATTTCTACAATCTGCATTAATCATCCTGTTTACTTTCTAGTTTCTGCACGGTTTTGAAAAGAGCTCCGTCTTTATTCTGCACATGTTTTCCCTGCTGAGTCACCATCTCAGACTCCCCTTGACCTTCGGATCACCATGATTCATACTACTTGCTTAGAAGGAATTTTTAACAGGTATGTCTCTCCAGGCACCAATCTACCGGGTATCAGTATGAGTATTAAATGCCCCCTCTATCATCTGATACTTTTGTTACTGGACAGGACTACCCAGAGCAGCAATTTTGATGACAACTATGATACGTTTAGCACCTCTTAAGCCAGGAGCTTGAAATTTATTCTCCCATTTCATCCCTGTGAACCTTCTAAGGTAGGGGGTTAGTACTCTTCCAGTTTTATAGCCAGAAACTAACATTTACTTAGCATTTACATGATACCAGGTACTGTGTTAAGTACTTTCCATAGGTTCATTCTCATTCCATCCCCAAATGTAAGTGCCATTATTAGCCTCATTATTCAAATGAACAAAGTAAGCCTAAGACAAGTTAAAGTAACACTCTGAAGGTCACATAACTAAAAGCGACAGCTTGGGGATGGAAGTAGGAGGGTGTTTGCTCCTGTGCCCTGCTGCATGCCACAGTGGGACAAGGAAAGGAGAGGCAGGGGAGTGGGAGCCTGACTGAATATGCATATGTGATAGGATGAGTAGGTATGGCTACTGCATGTCTCTATCAAAAGACAAAATTAAGTCTGTTCCTTAGTCAGCTTTACTTGTAAAGTGATGATCAGGAAATAGAGTTAAGGGGGCTGGTATTTGAAATTCCTTCTCTAACTCCTTCCCACTCCTCAATTCCTACCCAAGCACATGAAAACTTCTAAAGTCAATAATCAAAGATGTTGACATGGAGAGGAAGAGACCATAATTCAACCCACCATCCTAATGCAAGAATTTTCATTTTCTATAAGCATTTCTAGGTTGTGTCCCTACAAAAACACTTTTGCCTGGTTATAACTATTTTGTATTTTGTTCTATCTGTTTAACATTATTAAGTGAATCGTTTATCATTCTGATTTCATTTACAGCCGGGCCCTAATGTACATCAAGCTGCTCCACATTAAGATTATTTCCAGTTTACCATTAGTAAAAAGAATATGGCATTGACAATCTTTGTGCCTATAGACTTGTGTTTTCCTTCTGCTGAAGTAGTCCGTAGGACAGAATCCCCAGAGGGATTGCAGTGTCAAAGGCCAGGGATGTAAGTATGGCTCTTGATGCAAGTGACCAAATTGCTTTCCCAAAGGATCAGACTTCTTTGCATTGCAGTTGTGAGAGTGCAATGCAAGCTCATCACTGGTGGATGAGGGGTTAGTTGCTATTTTTCTTTCCATGTTTTTAACTTTGTCTTAATCTTTATTGTTTCTATGATTAGATATATACTCAAAATAATGGGAAGGTGGCAGGCAAATAAAAATTACCACTAAGGGAATGAAACAACTGGCCACAATTTCAAATCCCATTCAGATATATCTCTGTCCATGAGGATCTCACAGCAGGTTGATGTTTCAGCTATTTTCAGATCCATTTCTCCACCATGAGATGACAGGTAGAAATATGGCCAGCCTGGCAGGAGTCCCAGTAGGGAAGGTTAGATATTGAGTGGGAGAGACATCAGACATGTTGAGGGGCCTGGTGAATGGCACCTGTAACCAGGACACAGAAGGCAGAATCACACTTTAAGGATGAATTAAAAGTGATCATTGGCATCAAAGCTTCCTCCATTCTGTAGTTAACCTGGTAGTGCCTCCCTCATACAGCAACTCATTTGTAATCAGACAAATTAGAATCAAGAAGTACACTGGTAATAGGGAAGCAAAGTCCGGACCCACTGCCCCTAGGAAAAATGGAGACACAGAATAATAACAACTCTTACTTAGCTCCTTCCTGGTGTTCAGTATTGTATGAAAGACTTTCCCCAGTTTCTCTATAAACCTCACAACAACCCTATGACGTGGGTACAATTAAGCTGATTTTATTGAGGAGGAATCTGAGGCTCAGAGAGGTTGAGCTGGCAGGCAGCATGAAGAGGTAGTTAATAGCATAAGTTCTAGAGCTAGAGCATCTAGTTCGGAAACCTGGCTTCCCCATTTACTAGTTTGTGATCTGAGACATGTTACTTAACTTCTCTGCCCTCAGTTTCTTCTACTTGTAAAAGAAGGTAATAATAGAAGAAGCTACCTTGTTTACAAGGATTGAAGGAAACAATATGTGGAGTGTTTTGAACAGTGACTGGCACATAGTAAGCACCCAAAAAAGTCTGAACTGTGGGGAGACAGTCCAGCTCAGTGATAGAGGACGTGCTTAGCATGCATGAGGTCCTGGGTTCAATCTCCAGTATCTCCATTAAATAAATAAATAAAGTAAACCTAATTACCACCCTCCCAAAACAAAAAGAAAGACACAGAAACACGATGGTAAATTAGACCAGTATCAGATGCCCAGATAAGAAGGTAATTGTAAAAAGAACTGTAACATTAAAAAATAGTTTGTATATGGTGTAAGGGAGTGTTCTAGCTTCATTGTTTTACATGCTGCTGTCCAGTTTTCCCAACACCATTTGCTGAATGGTGTTCCATTCATCTGTTCCATTGGTCTATACATCTGTTTTTGTACCAATACCATGCTGTCTTGATGACTGTAGCTCTATAGTATTGTCTGAAGTCTGGGAGAGTTATTCCTCCAGCCTCTTTCTTTCTCTTCAGTAATGCTTTGGCAATTCTAGGTCTTTGATGGTTCCATATAAATTTTATTATGATTTGTTCTAGTTCTGTGAAATATGTCCTGGGTAATTTGATAGGGATTGCATTAAATCTGTAGATTGCCTTGGGCAGTGTGACCATTTTAACACTATTGATTCTTCCAATCCAAGAGCGTGGGATATCTTTCCATTTTTTAAAAAATCAACTCAAAATGGATCAAAGACTTAAACATAAGACAAGATACAATAAACCTCCTAGAGGAAAACATAGGCAAAACATTATCTGACATACATCTCAAAAATTTTCTCCTAGAAGAAATAAAAGCAAGAATAACAAATGGGACCTAATGAAACTTACAGGCTTCTGCACAGCAAGGGAAACCAGAAGTAAAACAAAAAGACAACCTACAGAATGGGAGAAAATTTTTGCAAGTGAAACCGACAAAGGCTTGATCTCCAGAATATATAAGCAGGTCATACGACTCAATAAGAAAAAAATAAACAGCCCAATCCAAAAATGGGCAGAAGACCTAAACAAGCAATTCTCCAAGGAAGACATACAAATGATCAAAAGGCACATGAAAAAATGCTCAATTATCACTAATTATCAGAGAAATGCAAATCAAAACTACAATGAGGTATCACCTCACACCAGTCAGAATGGCCGTCACTCAAAAATCCACAAATGACAAATGCTGGAGAGGCTGTGGAGAAAGGGGAACCCTCCTACACTGCTGGTGGGAATGCAGTTTGGTGCAGCCACTATGGAAAACTGTGGAGATTCCTCAAAAGACTAGGAATAGACTTACTGTATGACCCAGGAATCCCACTCCTGGGCTTATATCCAGAAGGAACCCTACTTCAGGATGACACCTGCACCCCAATGTTCATAGCAGCACTATTTACAATAGCCAAGACATGGAAACAGCCTAAATGTGCATCAACAGGTGACTGGATAAAGAAGATGTGGTGTATTTATACAATGGAATACTACTCAGCCATAAAAACTGACAACATAATGCCATTTGCAGCAACATGGATGCACTTGGAGAATGTCATTCTAAGTGAAGTAAGCCAGAAAGAGAAAGAAAAATACCATATGAGATTGCTCATATGTGGAATCTAAAAAACAAAACCAAAAACAAACAAACAAACAAAAACAAAGTGTAAATACAGGACAGAAATAGACTCATAGACATAGAATACAGACTTGTGGTTGCCAGGGGGGCGGAGGGTGGGAAGGGATAGACTGAGATTTCAAAATTGTAGAATAGATAAACAAGATTATACTATATAGCACAGGGAAATATACACAAAATCTTATGGTAGCTCACAGAGAAAAAAACGTGACAATGAGTGTGTATATGTCCATGAATAACTGAAAAATTGTGCTGAACACTGGAATTTGACACAACATTATAAAATGATTATAAATCAATAAAAAATGTTAAAAAAAACAATTGCATGAAAATGTAAAAAAATAAATAAATAAAATAAAAAACAAAATAAAGCAAAAAAAAAAAATAGTTTGAACTGTGATCATGATTATTACCGAAGATGCCACAGTCAATAAAGAGGAGAGCTTGGATTCTGGTCCAAGTTTGCTGGCTTCCAAATGTCACCCTCTCTTCATTAAATCAAAGAGCCCACTCAGAATGGTGTGCTGTTAGGCAAACCCTGTTTAGCCACCCAAATTATTTGCATGTACTCTGATTCTCCTAGTGAGCCTACATGCAGTGACAGTGTAGGAATTTAGGGGTCATCTCCTAGCTCCTGTAGAACATCAACTTTTCCCCAAGGGAAAAGATGACTTCTTCCTTCTCCATATCCATTAGGCTTGGACTAGTGGCTCACTGGGAAATGCTACTTTCATACTAAGAGAACCAAGATCCTAGGTTCTATGTATAACATAAGCATGCCAGGGCTGAGACAAACTTCTATTTTGTTTTATTTCCTTGTCATGAAACCCAGAAGTTATATTCAGGCTTAATTTTATTTTTTTAAATTTTATTTTTTAATGGAGGTACTGAGGATTGAACTCAGGACTTCATGCGTGCTAGGCATGTGCTCTGCCACTGAGCTATTTCCTTCCCCCCTCCCCCAGGCCCAGTTTTAAATCCCTAACCCAGTGCCTTGCTTCAGGCCAAGTATAACAGTTAAAGTGATTTTTAGGTAGAGAAGAGCTTCTGTGAATAGCTAATCATAAGAGTTTACACTTAGTAAGGACTTTAAAATGTTCTGGGTACCATTCTCAGTTCTTCAGCATTTCTGCATTTAATCCTTACAACAACCCTCTATGGTGGGTACTATTCTCACTTGGCAGAGGAAGAAACTACACACAGTGGTTAAGTAACTGGCAGAAGGTCACTTAAGTAGTGAATGTAAGGGCTAAGATTTGAATCCAGGGCCCTGGAGTCCACAGATACAATCACTATACACTACTGACTCTCATTAATGGTAAAGGGTCAATGAATAGGCAGAGGCTAATCATAGTCTGTAGTATAGTACCTGACACATAGAAGGCATTTATTACATAATTTTGCATGAACCATTCACAGTTTATGCTTCTTTACCATGCAACCCAGTAATAGTTGTACATTTAATGAAATAAATCACAGTCATGTTATTAATTTATCTAATTATCAAATTAAACTATGTGCCTGGATTAGCCTTTGGTATGGCTCCGTGTAATTTAATCATCAGTTCATAATGCACAGCAAAGTCCTTCATTCATCCTACATTGATTGAGAATCCCTACTAGAAGCCAAGCCTGCATACTGTCTCACAGGATACAGAGAGATACATAGACATGGGAACTTACAGTCTAGTGCAGGAGACAGACATATATACAAATACAGATGATAGTGTCTGATCAGAGGCACTGAAATGAAGTCTAACATAGGAGGACAGAAGAAGAAAACTAAGTGTGAACATGTAATGCTTTTGCTGTCCAACATGTCCTCTTCTGGTAACACAGCTCATCCCACCTAGACTGGTACATCACCCAACTCTGGTGTGATGATTAATTTTATCTATCAACTGGACTGGGCTAAGGGATGCCCAAAGAGCTGGTAAAAACATTATTTCTGGGTGTGTCTGTGAGGGCATCTCCAGAAGAGATTATCACTTGATTCAGTAGACTGAATAAAGAAGATCACCCTCACCAATTCCAGGGGGCATCATCCAATCTGTTGAGGGCCTGGCTGGAATAAGAAGGCAGAGGAAGGGCCAATTTGCTGTTTGCTTCATCTGGAATAGCCTGTCCCTGGACATCGGCACTCCTGGTTCTTAGACCATCAGATTCAGACTGAATTACATCACCAGCTTTCCTGGTTCTTCAGCTTGCAGATGGCAGATCAGGGAACGTCTCAGCCTCCCTAATTGCATGGTTCCTATAGTAAACAAGCAAACAAACAATTGGTTCTGTTTCTCTGGAGAACCCTAATGCATCTGGCTAATCAGAGAATTCTATTTCTCTGGTCATGGTTCTTCATTCAATTCTGGAATTTTTGCTGAGACTATAAAGAAAGTGGATCTGTGTTTCTACTGGGGTTGCTAAGTGGTAAGATACAAACCTGGAGCTCTTGGTGGCTATCTTGACGACCATGCAGAGCGAGCCTGCTTGAGAACTGAGTCAACAGAGAAGAGATCAGAGCCAATAGATCGAAACAGATTGCTGATGACATCATTTGAGTACCTGGATCTAGCTATGCCTCTAATGACCCCTGTTGAATTTCTATTAGTATCAGTAACCTCTTTCTTTCAGCTAAAGCTTATGTATGTTGTATTTCTGTCACTTGCAAGCCAAAGAGTCATGCTTTATACAAATATATATCTAGACTCTTTGTGTGCACACACCAGCCTCTGCACACACATACATTGGTCTGGTTAGTTAGGGAAGGCTTCCTGGAAGAAGTAAGACCTGAACTAAATCTTAAAGTGTTGGTAAGAGTTACCTAAAGTAAAGGGAAATCTATTTTAGGCAGAGAGCTAGCATGAGTAAAAGTATAGAAGTGGGATATACCACAAAATGAGGGGGATGGGGATACCAGGAGCAGTTTGGTATGGCCATAAGGTAAAGTGAGAGTCAGAGGAAGGAGAGACAACGCTGGAGAGCAAGGCAGGGGCCAATTTGTGGAGTATCTAGAATGTCATGTTAAGAAGATGACCATTTGTATTCCTTATATTCCTTGTCTGAAGCCCAGTCAAATTTTTACATTTTTTCCCTCTGTGTTATTAGTTCTCCAGTAACCTGGATCCACAAACAGTATCAAAGTAGAAAGCTTTCTAGGTTGGGGTTTGGTCCATCTCAGGATCTTTTTTTGGTTCTGAATCACTAGAGGATCCTCTTTGGCATGTCCTACTTGCTGGCTGCTTGAGGGGAGGCAATCATTATCTTCCATTCCATGATGAAGAGATATAGCAAGATATCAACCACAATGGTCCTTCCATGTGCAAAAAAAAAAAAATGCCTTTGGTTTTCCAGGCCGAGGGTCATGTGTTCAGTGATGACTAAGCATCAAGAATGTCCATGCCCTGTGCTAGACACAGGGAGCACATAGAAGAATCAGACATGGTTCCTGCCCTCAAAGAATATCCAGCCCAAGGGAGGAAACAATGAAAATAAAATGTAATCAGGGCTACAATGGAGTAACATAATTTTTTAAATTGAAGTATAGTTAGTTACAATATGTCAATTTCTGGTATACAGCATAATGTCCCAGTCATATGTGTATGTATATGTATATGTATATGTATATATGTGTGTGTGTGTGTGTATATATATATATATATATATTCATTTTCATATTCTTTTTCATTAAAAGTTATTACAAGATATTTAATATAGTTCCCTGTGCTAAACAGAAGAAATTTGGTTTTTATCTATTTTCACATATAGTGGTTAACATTTGCAAATATCAAACTCCCAAAGTTATCCCTTCCCACCCCCTTTTCCCAGTAACCATAAGATTGTTTACTATGTCTGTGAGTCTCTTTTGTAGATGAATTCATTAATGTCCTCTTTTTTTTTTTTTAGATTCCACATATAAGTGATATCATATGGTATTTTTTTTTCTCTTTCTGGCTTACTTCACTTAGAATAATGATATCTAGGTCCATCCATGTTGCTGCAAATGGCATTATTTTATTCTTTTTTATGGCTGAGTAGTATTCCATTATATATATATATATATATATATATACACCACAGCTTCTTTATACACTTATCTGTGGATGGACATTTAGATTGCTTCCATGTCTTGGCTATTATACAATGGAGTAATATAAAGGGAGCAGTGGGAACATCAAGAAAGAATAGACTTCAGGTATCAAGGAAGAGTTCTTCTAACAGTGTGACCTTTGAACTGACTTGAAAAAGGAGTAGGGATTTGCCAGAGGGACAAGGATGAAGGGAAGGGTATTCCAGGCAGGAAGAAAAGCTTTTGAAAAGGCCTAGAGGTACAACAGAACAGATCGTGCTTAGGGTGACTGACGATAATTTGGAACTTCTGGAAATCTGAGTATGTGGAGGATTGGTGAGGAGAGGTTGGGACAGGGTTATGGGCAGAATGGGGAAAGTCCTGACTATGTAGGCAGGGAGCACAAAATAAGGATCTTAGCCAAGGGACTTGAATTTTATTCAGTACACAATGCGGAACCACTGAAAACATTGAACAGAGGAGTGACATACAGTGTGTGCTTTAGAAAGAGCATCCTGGCTACAAAGTGCTGCAAAGAGGAGAATAGATTAGAGGTATCTGGGCAGAACTGCAGACATCAGGGAGCTCAGTTAGGAATCTGTTCCAATGATCTAGGTGTGAGACGATGATGGAGTGGCAGTGGGCATGGATAGAAGTAGATGGATTTGAGAACTATTTGGTGGCTGAGTGGCTGTCAGTGATGTAGGAAGAAAAAGGGAGATGTTAGGTATAATATCTAGGTTTCTGAAGTTAAATATCAACCAGTGAAAGAAAAAAAACACTGAAAGTGCTCTCTCTATTAGAACATCAAGTAATTTTCAGGTTCCTGACATTTGTTCCAGAATTGAGGAACCTCCTTCCTTACTCATCTGAGCTGCCAGACTCTCAGAGAGAGAAGCCAGGCATTCCCAAATTTGAACATGAGTCCTTATGTGTGGCTTTGTTCATGTATCTACATGGGGGAAGGAGTCTATGTGTACACATGCCTGGGACCACCTCCCCCACACAAAATATCTGGGGAAAGTCACATTTTTCCATAAGCCCATCTGACAAGGTCTGGACAAATGCAACTGGTTATTCTTTCCTCTTTGGGCTAGGTCATTCTAGATTCAAGCCAAAGCAAACTAGTTTCCTCTCTAGCCACTGTTTCATAGACAGGGTTCATTTCTACTTACTCTAGAGTAAAAATAAACTATCAAAGAAAAGAAAGGTATCTATATCTATATTTTGACTGTCAACTGTATAGTTCTCCAGAGCTTCATCAAAACCATAGTGGGGGCTTTGTTTTGTTCAAATGCCCAATGCATTGGTGTACCTTCTCTGTCACACTAAAAGGGCAAAATGATGGAAACTTTTTGAAAGTAAAAGGGCTGGGTTTTGTGTGTAGGTGCATATGTGATTTGTTTCTCTCCATAGCTGAAGGAGTTGAGGCAAGAGCTTAATATGCACCAAATATTTATTTTATTAATGACTAAGGAGTAATGAATGGCTCACAGAAAACAGCATTTGAGAAATAGGACAAATTGGCTAACCCACAGCTCAAAGCAAGGGTGGCCCCTGTCCATGCTGGGTACCAAAAAGAGGGCATCTTCAAGCCCACATTTTGGGTCTGAGCAGTTCATCTGATTATCACATCCTTGATATGGAGTCAGTCCCTGGCTGAAACTCCTGTAGAGCAATGGTAAACATTCATCACAGCCCAGCTGAACCTGTACCAGATGACTGATTTCCCCAAGGGCAAATTGAAGGTTTCCAGTTGGGCTGACATTAGTGTGAGCTTAGAACACAAACAAACCAACTCCTGCTCCAACAAGCCTTCCCAGAGAACACCAACCACAACAGATGACAGCCTCTTACACACACACACACACACACACACACACACACACACACACACATATACACACACATGCTCATAGCTATGTAGATTTGTCAGCTCAAGAAGGAAGAAGTTCTAAATCTACAGTGTCAAACATAATACCAAGTGAAGATCCTGAGATTCCATGAGACAACTGATATTTTTCTGAGTGGATAAAAGCACAGGATGACCCAAATGGGATAACTTGGCAACAGGATTCTTTATAAAGTTACCCAAGGAGAAACTGAAACTCCGTATTTCTCCAGCAGCATGTACTTTCAAGGATTTCTTTAACAAAAGGAGTGTTCCAGCTACAGTATTTTGTCTGCTATTGTTATATTAGCTTTAACTCAGAAGAAACAGGCCTTGATCATATATCATAATGACTTTCCTTAACCCTAAGCAAGACTCCCCAGGAATCAAACTCTTTAGTGGAATAGTCTACCTAGAATTGTCCTTTGCTGCAACCCCCCACTCCTCCCACACACCCTTAGATGTATGCTAGGTGGGAGGGAGGAGCTTGTTATAATTTTCATGTAATCTGTGTATGAATAATACCTGTAACATTAGACTTTTTCCCCTCTCCACTGATAATTATCATTGCCCAAGATCTCACCTCTGTGAGAAACATTCAGAAGGGCCAGGGTAATTGTTGGGCAAGGTGTGGATTCATGGAGAAATAAGGGCCTTAGAAATCCAAGTAGAATAGTCCCATAGATCCAACTGATGAGATTAAAAATGAATACCTTTTGATATCATTTATGACATAATCTGTTTCATTAAAAAAATGCCCTGGGTCTACTTTTGCCTATGAGTCTACTGGCCCAAGAATATTCTGGGCCCACCAATACTTGATTTTTCAAAAAAGTATGGAGGGGATGATTAGTAAAGCAATGAATCTATTGGTTTCACCTGTAAAATGGTGACTCTGATTCTGACTCTTACCTTATTTTTCCCAAGGGAGTGATGAAATGAAAAAGATGACTTGATAAAATTCGGTAAGTATCTTAGAAGTATGTGTCAGAGTCCACTAGATAACAATCACAAAACACAGATTAGATTTCTCTACTGTGATCATTTGCCTATGACAAATGAGAACTTCCCTAGCCTGTAAAATAATCTTCAAACAATCTGTGAGCTAGCAGAGAAAGGGTTTCTGAAATAGTGACTGCTAGCCTGTAGACAGGAAGTTGGAAGTCTGACTGCAGAATGGAAGAAAAGGGAAAGAAATGGAATTAAGCAGTCTTTTGAGGTAGAGCCTGCTTCTAGGGGAGAAGGTATAGCCTGCTTTAGGAAGGGATGAACTGGGAGTTTGAGATTTGCAGATACTAACTACTGCATATAAAATAGATAAACAACAAGTTTCCACTGTATAGTACAGGGAACTATATTCAATATCTTGTAGTAACCTATAATGAAAATGAATATATGTATGTATTCCTATGACTGAATTATTATGCTGTACATCAGAAATTGACACATTGTAACTGACTATAATTCAGTTAAAAAAATAATCATTCTGATCACTATGGGAAGGTGGCCCTAAAAGCCAAGTTCAGGGAACACATCTTCATTCTCTCTCCCTCTCTCCCCTACACACACTCAGATCAATCTCCCTTGAGGACTACCTGGAGCTTGGGCCTAACAACCACATATACTTCCTGTTATACAGATGTACAGACATACAGTCACCTAGGTAATCAGAACAGCATTCAGAAACAGGCCCATATAAATATTCAGAAAACAATATGGATTAGACAGGCAAACAGAGGACAAAGGGCACAGAAATTGCATAAAATGGGTTGGGTAGATATATCTGGGGAGTAGTAGTGACTATTAACATTCTCATCCACACCCAAGTTCAGAACCAATTGAGAGACACAAGAAGCAGAGAGGAAGAGATGAAAAATATCTGTTTACTACTGTTACAAGCTGGATTGGAAGACAGGGAATATATAGATGGCCATAATAGACTTCTTCATACTCTCTCCACTTAGCTAGACAGAATTGCCAACTTATCCAAAGGTGGGGAAACAGGCCAAGACAATTATTCTAAAAGAAATGCTCCCAAATGGACACATGAAGAGAGCAGAATGGAGGATTTTAAACCCTGCCCTCCCCTGCAAAAGAGGAGAATATGACAGAGATGTGATTAATAAAGTTTTATCACAGGATGCTTCTCCAGCCTCCCTGCCTTGAAATCCTGGTTTTCTCACTTCCTGGAAAATTTTTACTAATACTTAATTTGCAGGATCATTGTAATCATTGCCAATAATATATGGAAAATGCCTTGCATGGTGCCTAGCGGTTGTTCTCTGAATGTAGGGCAAATTAAACTCACTGAATGAATACTGTTAAGTTTTCTGTTGAAACATTGTTTCAGTAAATATGTAAGCTCTTTAAAAGAACAAATGTTATGTCCATACTACCCAAAGTGATTTACAGATTCAATGCAATCCCTATCAAAATTCCAATGGTATTTTTCACAGAAATAGAAAAAAAAATCCTAAAATTTGTATGGATCCACAAAAGAACCCAAATAGCCAAAGCAACCTTGGGAAAGATGAACAAAGCTGGAAGCATTCTGATTTCAAAATATATTCCAAAGCTATAGTAATCAAAACAGTATGATATTGGAATAAAAACAGACACATAAACCAGTGGAACATAATAGAGAGCCCAGAAATAAATCCACACATATTCATTCAACTAATATTTGACAAGGGGGCCAAGAGCGTCCCACTGGGCAAAGGATAGTCCCTTAAACAAATGAAAATTGGATATACACATGCAAAAGAATAAAACTAAACCCCTCTTTTACATCATTCACAAAAATAAACTCAAAATGGATTAAAGTCTTATATGTAAGACCTGAAATTGTAAAACTCCTAGAAGAAAACACAGGAGGAAATCTTCATGTTGTTGGTTTTGGCAATGACTTCTTGGATACAACACCAAAAGCATAGGAAACAAAAGCAAAAATAAATAAGTGGGATCATATCAAAGTAAAAAGCTTCTGCACAGAAAACAAAAAACATAAAACCTATCAAAAACAAACCATAAATAAGGCAACCTACAGAATGAGAGAAAATATTTGCAGACTATGTATCTGATAAGGAGTTAATATCCAAAATCTATAAGGAATTCATAGACGTCAATAGCAAAATTAAATTAAATTTAATTTAAAACAGGAAAAAAAGAAAGCAACTTGATTTAAAAATGGGCCTATTTCTCCACAGCCTCTCCAGCGTTTGTCATTTGTGGATTTTTGAATGATGGACATTCTGGCTGGTGTGAGGTGATACCTCATTGTAGTTTTGATTTGCATTTCTCTGATAATTAGTGACATTGAGCATTTTTTCATGTGCCTATTGATCATTTGTATTTCTTCCTTAGAGAATTGCTTGTTTAGGTCTTCTGCCCAATTTTGGACTGGGTTGTTTGTTTTGTTCTTATTAAGTTATATGAGCTGCTTATATATTCTGGAGATCAAGACTTTGTCAGTTTGATCTTTTGCAAAAATTTTCTCCCATTCCATAGGTTGTCATTTTGTTTTGTTTATGGTTTCCTTTGCTGTGCAGAAGCTTGTAAGTTTAATTAGGTCCCATTTGTTTCTTCTTGCTTTTATTTCTATTGCTTGGGTAGACTGCCCTGGGAGAACATTTTTGAGATGTATGTGAGATAATGTTTTGCCTATGTTTTCTTCTAGGAGGTTTATTGTATCTTGTCTTATGTTTAAGTCTTTAATCCATTTTGAGTTTATTTTTGTGTATGGTGTAAGGGAGTGTTCTAGCTTCATTGATTTACATGCTGCTGTCCAGTTTTCCTAACACCATTTGCAGAAGAGACTGTGTTTATTCCATTGAAAGTTCTTGCCTCCTTTGTGGAAGATTAGTTGACCAAAAGTTTGTGGGTTTGTTTCTGGGCCCTCTATTCTGTTCAATTGGTCCATATGTCTGTTTTTGTACCAATACCATGCTGTCTTGATGACTGTAGCTCAATAGTATTGTCTGAAGTCTGAGAGAGTTATTCCTCCAGCCTCGTTCTTTTTCTTCAGTAATGCTTTGGCAATTCTAGGACTTTTGTGATTCCAGAGAATTTTTATTATGATTTGTTCTAGTTCTGTGAAATATGTCCTGGGTAATTTGATAGGGATTGCATTAAATCTGTAGATTGCCTTGGGCAGTGTGACCATTTTAATAATATTGATTCTTCCAATCCAGGAGCATGGGATAGCTTTCAATTTTTTTAAGTCTTCTTTAATTTCCTTCATCATTGTTTTATAGTTTTCCATGTATAAGTCTTTCACCTTCTTGGTTAGATTTATTCCTAGGTATTTTATTACTTTGAGTGCATATAGTTAACAATATGGTATCATACACTTAAAATTTTTTTCTTTTTTTTTTCACTTAAAAATTTAAGAGGGTAGATTTCATGTTATGTGATTTTTTTTTAACCGCAGTTAAAAAATCTTATCTTTAACTGGGCAAAGATTCTGAATCTAGGGTCTATAAGCCTCAGCCCAAACTGTATACACATGGGGTGATCAGATATAGCTAGATTTCTAGGGGAGAGAGTGCATAGCTGTCACTAGACTCTCAAAAGAGTCCTTAATTCAGAAAGGAGCTAGAGTCACTGCTATGAAGGAAATTGTTTTCAAATTTAAGTTAAAAAAATTTAAAAGTTCAAAGAAGACTGCTATTTCAGTCTCCTCCCTTCCAAAAAGGTAAACTGGTCAATAGATTTCTCATGAAAAAAGACTCTTGTGAGGATTTTTTTTTTCATGAGGTGGAAGTAAACAACCAGTTTTTAATTTCTATCTCTCTGTTTCTTCTGATTGGCCTTTTGCCCACCTCCTCTGTCAGCTCCTTTTTAGATCCGTGTGATCCTTCTTGACTTTTACTGTATTACTTTTGGGGGGAGGGTAATTAGGTATGTATGTATGTATGTATGTATGTATGTATGTATGTATGTATGTATTTATCTTTAATGGAGGTTCTTGGGATTGAACCCAGGACCTTGTGCATGCTAGGCATGCACTTTACCACTGAGCTATACCCTCCCCCTACTTCTTGACTTGTAAATACTAGCATAATATTTAAAATATTAGTATAATCCAAGAATCCATCTAAATCTACCCTTTCTTATAATTCTGATATCCCTTTGTGAGATTATCCACTCCGAATGGCTTCGACTATAATCCAAATGGTTATCATCAGTCACCATTCCCCTCTTGATACGCAGTTTCCTATTTCTACCTGCCTACTGGGCCTTACACCTTTTCACCTACAGGCAGCTTAACACATTTTAGAGTGAATTCATTATCTGTCCTTTGCCCCCCTCCACAGAAATACACCCCTGGATCCTTCTCCATTTGTTTTATTTTCACATGGTTCATCTCCATCATCAAAGCTCTGTTTGCACATACACTATGTTGAGCTGCTTGCTTAGAAGTAGTGACAGAACTTGCAAACTGTACAGGAACTTAAATAAAGTAGCTCAATCTTTTCAGTTGCCAGAGAGGGGGAAGGATCTGCTTAATATCACACAGCAATTTAATGGCCAAACCAGCTTAAAATCCAGGCATCTCAAGTTCTACCCAATAACCTTTCTACTACATAATCACTCTCCCACTAACTCTATTTCCAGGGAAGAATGAGATCCCTGCCACTAACTGTGACTCTTATCAGTAAAGAAGCAAGATTATTTAGCCATCCAATGTTCAAAATGGCTACTTGTGTGCTGCTTGCACCAGGGGCTAGGTAATTTATATTCTTTTGCTGGAATGATGAAAAGGATAAACTGAAGAGTCCAACAAGACATCAGTGTGGAGTAATTCTTGGAATGAAAATAGACTGGTTAAAGGCCAGGTCTGTGCTTGCTTGCATAATAAGGTGGTAAGGATTTTTACTTTTTCCTTACAAAAGTGTTTTCATATGTATTATTTCAGTTTTGTCTTCAGCAGGCCTGGGAGGTAGGTAGGTCAGGGCTTCTTAGCTGAAGTTTACAAATGAAAAATATGAGACTGAAAACAGTTCAGTGATTTGGCCAAGGTCACCCACCTAGTTAGTGACAAGGCCAAGGCTCACATGTGTGTCTCCCACTTCCCAATCTCTTTCCTCTAGTCTAGACACATAATTCTAGTACAACCCTGAGTGATGACTACATTTGCTGTGAACTGAACTTTATAGATTTCAATATGCTGAACCTGAAACAAGCTAAGTTCTACCAAGTGACAATCCTGGAGATAGGAGTCTTATCCCAAAAAGAAAAAAAAGAAAAGAAAAGAAAAAGCCTAGTTTCAAGGTGGAACAGAGCAAATGGGTGTTATATCATTGTCGACACTTAGTCAAGCATTAACAGGCTGAGATGCCACTTTCTCAAATTTTCTGCTTTCTAGTAGGAGGAATGCAAACTAAGAAAAAAAAAGAACGTGATCAAGATGATTTTTGCAGGTCTAAAAGTCTAAAAGATTGAAGGTGATTCCCCATGTGAATCAGCTCTAAGGATTTTTAAAAAGCAGGCTGTAAACCCCCCAAACTGGAGTTTTATTAAAGAAAAGTCAGGTCCTCATCTTTTAATGCAGACAGTCCAGGAGGTCACAAGAAGAAAGGATTGGAGGAGGAAGGGAAGCCTGTGGGAGAAGTTTCAGTGGCCTACTGGGGCACATGCAGGCTGAAGTGTGTTGCTTGCAGAGGCTGTGACAAATGAGGAAATGTAGGCAAAGAGTGACAACTTTGACTGCAGAAAGCTGACTGTGGAAGTAAGGGTGCCATGGTGTGTGCTCCTTGGTGAGGAAGATGAAACTGCACCAGAAGGCAAGAGAGAGTGGGAAGGTCCTGTTGAGTCATAAATGAGTTGTCAAAACTTTCCCTGCTAGCGTGGGGCTCTTTTAAAACTCCCTGCTTGCAAAAAACTAAAAATAGACTTACCATATGATCCAGAAATCCCACTCCTTGGCATATACCTGGAGGAAGGTCTAATTTGAAAAGATACATGCACCCCAATGTTCATAGCAGCACTATATACAATAGTCAAGACATGGAAGCAACCTAAATATCCATCAACAGATGACTGGATAAAGAAGCTGTGGTATATTTATACAATGGAGTACTACTCAGCTATAAAAAGAATAAAATAATGCCATTTGCAGCAACATGGATGGACCTGGAGATTGTCATTCTAAGTAAAGTAAGCCAGAAAGAGAAAGAAAAATAGCATATGACATCATGCATATGTGGAATCCAAAAAAAAAAAAAAAAGGAAGAAAAAAGAGGACCCTATGAACTCATCTGCAAAACAGAAACAGACTTGCAGACATAGTAAACAATCTTATGATTACCAGGGGAAAGGAGGTGGGAAGGGATAAGTTTGGGAGTTTGAGATTTGCAAATGATAACCACTACATGTATAAATAGATTTTAAAACTTTCTTCTGTATAGCACAGGGAACTATATTCAATATCTTGTAATAACCTTTAATAAAAAAGAATATGAAAACGAACATATGTATATATATGCATGACTGGGACATTATGCTGTGCACCAGAAATTGATACATTGTAACTGACTATACTTCAATTAAAAAAAACTCACTGCCAGCATGTGGCTCCTGAGACAACACCTCAGAGGAGTGGTAACCATGTCCAGGTCAAGACTGAGAAATCAGCCTAAGATTTCATAACAATTTCAGTTTTGGAGACGATGACTGTGGGTATTTGTTTGGTCTGTTCCAAAGCCCAGCTCAGACACTATAGCCTCAAGCAGGAACAGATGAGCAGAGATGTTCTGGCCCCTGTTTAAAAGCCAATTCTTCCAAAAGGCACAACATTGCTAATTGGCCAGCTTATCAATGGATGCTCTTTCCTGTAGGTTTGTTTAGGAGTGAAAACAATACTGTTAGTCATAAAGTTTGCTGATTCCTGGCTTGGTCATCTCCATGGGGCAAATGCAAGGCCGTGCCAGGAACTCCAGATGACTGGAACATAGACAAGCACAGTGCTACCCATAGACTCCAGCGCTGAGCCAGGGTGCGGCTGAGCCTGGGCAGGGGGCATCCTCAAAGTGCTTCTTTATTTAAACTATGCTCCGGGGCAATGTTTCATAATGACCCCACACACCTAGCTCGTACACACAGAGCCTCCTACACACACAGCCCCACTGTGTTAGCTGGCCTGCTCGCTTTACTTTCCATCCCTCTAGGCAAGGTCCACAAATTCCCCGGGACTTTCAGAAGAAAAAGGCAGTCAGAGAAACAGGAACGCGCTAATCGGGAAACCAGCATTTCAGCCCACTCGGCCACGCGGGCCATCCACACTAACGACTTTCACCTCCCCTCGCCTCGGCTGGCTGGAGGGGCGGGGAACCCGGCAGTAAGGAGGAGGACCAAAGTCGGGCGCGGGGGGTGCTGCTTGAATGAAACAATGTAACAATTGATGTGAAGCCTCGCCTTGCTCCCACTCCCCAGCGATCCTATAGGCGAGTTCCAGGGACTGCCCCTCCCCATTGCTCCGTTCTCTTGTCCATTACGTGCTATCCCTCCGCCTCTCCTTATTTCTTTTCTTTTCTTTTTTTTTTCCTCCTTCTCCTCTCCTCCCCTCCCTCTCTCCCCCTCTCTCCGGCTCCGTGTCATTTCCTCCTTGCGCTCGCTCGCGGCCCGAGCGTCTCCAGCCCGGAGAGTAGGCGGAGCAGGGCGGTGCGGGGTGGCGTAGCGCTGGAGGGCGATGGTGGCGGAGCCGCTGGGGGCGGAGGCAACGTAGCCCCCGCAGAAAAGGAGCCCCGCGGCGCCTGAGCCGAGCGGAGGATGGAGAACCGGCCTGGGTCCTTCCAGTACGTCCCGGTGCAGCTGCAAGGAGGGGCGCCCTGGGGCTTCACCCTGAAGGGGGGTCTGGAACACTGCGAACCGCTCACAGTGTCTAAGGTAAGAACCGGCGGCTGGGTCCCAGCGGTGCACAACTTTGAATGGGCGAGCAGCGGGTGCGTAGGCTGCCGCGGGACGCGGCCCTCGGAGCAACTTTGAAACTTGGCCCGGGCTGCGGATGAAGGCCCCCCCGGGAAGTATGAGCGTCTGCGAGGGGTCTGGCCATCGGCCCCGACGCAGACACCCCTTCAGGGTGGCGGGAGCGCGGGATGAGAGCGCGGCGGGCCCGGGGCTAGAGCCCGGCGCGCAGACACCCTCGGGAGGGCTCGGGGGCCGCTTTTGCTCCCCCACGTCGGGGCGGCTGCTCCCCTCCGTTGGAGCTGGAGGCAGTGGTGGCCGCTGGGGGTTTCTCCTTGGCTGTTCCTGCGCCCCTGCGGGACAGCGAGGGGCTGAAGGGACAGGCCGGACGGTTTGGCAGCTTTCTTCGCGGCGTTGGCCCCTCCATCGCCTGGCAGGCCGTCTGGCTGGGGCAGGTTGCAGGGCGAGGGTCCGGTGTGGGAACGGAGATGAGGCATCGGTGGCTTTCGTCAGCCTCACTTCCCACGGCCGGACGCGCGCACATCCATTCAGCCTACGGGGCGTTGCTGCGGCCGCTGGGTCTCGGCCTTTCCCTCCCGCCGGAGTCCTGCCCCAGCGCCGGCGAGATTTCCTGCACGTTGAGGAGCTTGGAGGAAACTTTTGCGCCATGGATCGCAGCTGTGCTGGAGCTGCCGCCGCCGCCGCCGCCAGGGTTTGTTTGTTTTAGGAGGCTGTGGTCTGCTGGAAGCCAAGTTGCAGCTGAGGACAGGGGAGAGGCGCTCTCCCGAGCGCTCCAGAACCCCCTCCTCCCCAAGCGAGCCATCCCCTCGGTAGGGGTGTGGGTAGGGGGGTGGGGGCCGCTGGGGCTGTAACTAGGAACAGAGATTTGCAGGACGACTCACCTGGAGGCGCCAGATGGCCGGGGGAGCGAACTTAACAAACTTTATCCCGGTTTTTGTTGTTTCTCGGAAATGCTCAAATCTGAAAAGCCCTTCCCTTCCTAACCCTCTCAGATAGCCATTGAGGTGGAAGATGTGGCTTTGGGCTGGAGATAGAAACATGTAGTTTCTCAGCGGGGGAGCAAATGTCACTTTATTGTTTTGGCTTTGGAACGGAGGTCACCTCTCAGCAGGGGGCAGTAAATGCCCCCCGCCACACCCCCGCAGTAACCAGTGCCCCTTTCTCCTGGCATCGTAGCTACTGGTTGTCTTGTATGTAGGGGGTCCTGGGGGCCTTGGGGCCCAAACTCTTAGCAACTTGGGGGTGTCGCCATGGGGTGTACCAATTGGCTTGAGCACTCTAGTTCTGCTGAGGCAAAACTTTGAGGGGCTGTCAGGGAAACCTGGGCTCTTTAGCTTCCTGAAACACCAATAACCAGCCCAGATCTTCACCCAGCACCCCCTTTCCCCATACTAGTCATGTATTTCTCACCAGCCTGGGATGCCTTTGTCACCCACTGTCACGCCACCCCCCCCCCCACCCAAGGCACCCTATGTCTCCCTCCAGTAATAACTTTTTCTTAAAATTATTTAAAGGAGGGAGGGAGTAATAACCTTTTTAAAATTAATTTTTAAACAGAAACACTCTCAAACATCCCCTCCGAGGAGGGGAATCCTGGCCTTCAGGAATTTGTTCTAAACAAACTCCTCCTCCTCCCCCCTCCCCCTTTCCACCAAGGTCAGAACTGTCTAGGCCGTCCTCCACGGTCTGACAGTTCCTCCCTTTTTCTCCTGACACCAGCCGCAGACTTTCCAGTCTGTCCAGACAACCTGCCTTGGAGAGGTCATGTTTCACCTCTGCCCAGGGCTGACCCTTCTGGAGAGGCACCCCAGGGAGTGGTGGCTGCTGTGGTCCCTGATTGTTTTGTGAGCCAGCACGAGCATGGCAGGGGGTGTTACTAAGTATGGGGCAGCCGACAATTTGTGGTCTGGCGGGGGGATGATTTGAGGGTAGATGAGGGTTTCCTTGGCCAAGCTGTTGAGGAAGTGACTCGTGTGTTGAGAGGCAGGGTGCCTTTTAATGATTCCCTTTCTGCTGAATGTACAGTTGACCCCTATTACAGGAAAGCTCATTATTACACACATTTGGGTATACAGGGGGTAAAATCATTTCTCCCATCTCTCCCGGATAGCTTGTTTCCTTACAGTAAAAGCCAGCTATGTATAACCTGGTTATCCCAACATTATATAAAGGAGCCATGATATTTTTTAAAAAGTGCAATGGTTGCCTGTATTTTTTTAAATCTTGCCAAGACACTCTGTGGCATAGTTCATTAATCCTCTTTAAACTTTTCTACCTTAGTTTTGTTTCCCCTGTGCTTCAGAACAATACAGCTTTCTTCTTGAAAAGATCCTCAGTCTGCACACATTGGTGGGAAAGGAATGGAAGAGTGTAGAAAGAGAATTGTATTGGCAAATCGAAGACTCGGGTTCTAATCCTTGCTCGGCCACTCACTAGCCATGGGATCCTTGGTACATCACTCGCCCTCCCTGGACTTAGGTGTCCCTATGTCTACTATGAGGTTCAAGTCTTTAAATAAGACTAGGACGGTCTAGTAGCCAATCCGTTATGCTACCTCTAGCCCTTTTCTGCTTAGAATGGTTTCAGACTGAGGAAGATGATCCTTTGTTATATTTGCATACAGTGTTACTGTTCATAATGTGTTTCCACATCCCTAATTTAGTTAGCGTCTTACAGCCACCCTATGAGAAGCCACCCTATGAGACAGTCAGGGAAGGTTGTAAAGAAACTGATGGAAACATTGAAGCCATGGTGCATTTAGTGGCTTGTCTAGGTCTGTTATCTGGTGAGTCAGTAGTAGGCTTCAAGTCTATCATATTTTCTACTACTTGGAGAGTTTCTTTTTAAGTTATTATTATTTTTTAATTTAAATATAGTTGATTTACAATATTATGTTAGTTTTAGGTGTATGGCATAGTGATTTTTTTTTGCAGATTATATTCCATTATAGGTTATTACAAGATATTGGGTATAGTTCCCTGTATTATACAGTAAATCTTTGTTGCTTATCTATTTTATGTACAGTAGTTTGTATCTGTTAATCTGTTAATCCCATACTCCTAATTTGTCCCTCTCCCCTTTAGTAACCATAAGTTTGTTTTCTGTCTGTGAGTCTGTTTCTATTTTGTCTATAGATTCATTTGTATCATTTTTTACATTCCTCATTTAAGTGATATTATATAGTATTTGTTTTTCTCTGTCTGACTTATTTCACTAAGCATAATACTTGCTAGGTCCATCTGTCTTGCTGCAAATGGCAATAATTCAGCCTTTTTATGGCTGAGTAATATTCCATTGTGTATATATGTATGTATGTGTGGGTATAATATATATATATAATTTTATTTTATATATATATATATATATATATATATATAATTTTATATATATATAAAATCTCCCCACATCTTAAGCCAGTCATCTGTTGATGGGAAGTTGGGTTGTTTCCATGTCTTGGCTGTTGTAAATAGTGCTGCTATGAACACTGGGGTGCGTGTATCTTTTGAAATCAGAGTTTTTGAAAAGAATCTATAGGCAAAATAGAAACAGATACATCCAGATATATGCCCAGGAGTGGAACTGCTGGGTCATATGGTAGTTCTATTTTTAGTTTTTTAAGGAACCTCCATATTATTTTCCATAGTGGTTGCACTAATTTACATTCCCACTAACCGTGTATGAGGGTTCCCTTTTTTCCCCGCATACTCTAATTGGAGAGTTTCTTGATTCTTCTGGTAGTACTGCACTTTGTGAAGGGGCATGGGGAAATACTGTTCAGGCATGTACCCAATCTTGGCAGCCTCCCTCCCCAGTGATGCTCTGCATGCCAGCCTGTGGTTCCACAGTAGATTAGGACTGGGTTGCAGATACTCCCTGGTGGAGTCTCAGCTCAGGGAGAAGGAGAAGACTGTTTTGGTGACTCCAAATCACTTGTGATGATCTTAGGTCAGGCAGAGACAGAGGTAAGGTACCAGAACCATGGTGAGAAAAATGGGAGAACCTCCTTTGGTGTCATGGGAAAAAAAAAAAAAAGCTATTTGGGTCTGGTGTGGCATACATGCTGGGAGAGAGCTTGTGAAACAGGTGAAGACATCTTGAGAGTGGAAGAGTTTGAGAAAAGATGATGAATGGGAAAAGAGTGCCTAGAATGTGGAAGCCTACCTCATATTTGTTATGGGGGAACCTTGGGACCAGGTAATGATCAGAGAGAGATGCTAAGCTGTAGCGTAGGTTCCTATCCTCATTTTGAGGTCTTGGAAATGTGCCCTGAGGGTGGAGAAGAGAAAGTTTGGAGATCAGTGTGGGGATGCAGGAGAAGGAGGAAAATTGGGGAGGAGGATAAGACATGGCAGAAACAGATTCAACCTCCATATTTGCCCTTTTCTGGCCCATTTTTGGTGGCAGTCTCTATCTGGCACAGTGAAGAAAGTGGGTGCTAGTTACTGCCCTGGAGCAAAGCTTCCCCTCCTCCACTTACTGTGCACTGATGTTGCTATATTATTTTACCCTCTTTAGACCCAAAATTATATTTGCCAAGTGGGAGTAGTCAGTGTCTGCCCCATCTTTATTATTATGGATGGTGTGAGAATGAATCAGGCAAACCCAAATACTGTTTCCCATCTGTCTTTAGCCTAGGAAACCAGCAGTGCATGCTCTGTAAGTTGTTGTTCACCCCTCCCCCACCCCACTGTGACCCCTGGTTCTAGAAGAAGCCCCCAAAGAGGCAGTTGTGGTTTCAAGAGGACTCGGGGAAAGTCAGATTGAGGCTGTCCCATGGCCAACAGTAAATTTGGCTGCAACTTTGAGTTCTTGTTGGGGATGCAGACGTAGTGTTCCAAGACAAAGGATAGTTCTGTGAAACCTTCTTAGTTTTGTTTCAGGCCAGGCCCATCTCCCAGACCAGGGCTTGGCATTCCCAAAGGATCTTCCCAGGTGGGCTTCTTGGGAACTTAGTCCAGCCTGGTGACTTCCATGAATCCCCTCCTCATCTCTGCTTCTAGAATCTGAAAAGATGTCTATTGCCTCAGTTTGCCCACTGCTAGTCTCTCTCAGAAAGTAGAAGGCATCATGTGGGGACTTGGGGTAGGAATCTGTGCAGAGAGATACAAAGAAGGTTGGAGGGAGGTAGTAAAGCTAGAAGGGTGGGTGCTATGTCTGGTAAGCCTTGGCTGGGCTTCGGGTACACACCACTCTTGGGCCTTCAGGGCTATCCTAATACACCTCGTAACCTATGGCAATCCACACGTGTGCTCCATCCAGTGAAAAAAAACAAAGCCTGTTGGAGGCTTTTCCCTCTCCAAAACCTCAAAGAAAATAATTCAACTCCAGCTGGAAGACACTTTGAACATTGTCCCTTAAACAAAATGCAAATGGTTTTGCCCCTTGCTCTCCCCAACCTCCTCCCAGGACTTTGTTTTTTAAGAGAGAAGAGAGACTCTGACTTGAGGTGGGTATTTATGGAGTGCTGCTTATCTGGAGGGAACATCACGGTTTTGATAGTTAGTCTCCTTCAGAACCAGGGGCAAAAAGATGATGACCCATCTGAGAAAAGTTAATGAAGAACAGCAGAGATTAAGTGAAGGGCTGCTCTCACTACTGAACCCCCACCTCTCTCCAAAGGGCAAACACAACTCAGGGCTGCTAACCTAATGTTGTCCTTGGAGGAGGCTGCAATCACAGATTCACAAAGTGAGGAGGACCTTATGGAAGTCACCTGGTCTTTCTTTTTTTCTTTGCTACAATTTGTCTTTTTTTAAAAATTGAAGTATAGTCAGTTTACAATGTTGTGTCAATTTCTGGTGTATAGCATAAAGTTTCAGTCATACATATACATACATATATTCATTTTCATATTCTTTTTCATTATAGGTTATGACAAGACATTGAATCTAGTTCTCTGTGCTATATGGAAGAAACTTGTTCTGCATCTAGTTTATATATAATAGTATCTGCAAATCTTGCTCTCCCAGTTTATCCCTTCCCACCCTGTTTACACCCTGGTAACCATAAGTTTGTTTTCTATGTCTGTGAGTCTGTTTCTGTTTTGTAAATAAGTTCACTTGTGTCTTTTTTTTAGATTCCACATATAAGTGATATCATATGATATTTGTCTTTCTCTGTCTAACTTGCTTCACTTAGAATGACGATCACTTCACTTAGAATGATGATCTCCAGATCCATCCATGTTGCTGCAAATGGCATTATTTTATTCTTTTCTATGGCTGAGTAGTATTCCACTGTATCTGGTCTTAATCTTAACCAATCCATGAGCCTCCTATGCACTAGCCCTGAGCTTGTTCTCCTGTGGTTGGGAGTAGCGGGGAAGCTTATTCCCTTCTTCAGCAGTCCATTTCCTTATTGAAAAGTTTGGACCATAAACAGCTTTTTCTCATGTTAAGCTGCAACGATTCTCTCTCTACCTACTATCCATGGGTCCTGGCTCTACCTTCTGGGACCACATGGAATGAGAATGCTTTCTCAGTCTTAGGACAACTTTTGGGAGGCCTGAAGACAGAGGATGTCTGTCTGTCTCACTTTTCTAGGCTAAAAAGCCCAATCCCTTTCAGCTGTTCCTTCCAGGATCTGAGATCGCACCTCTCCTGTTTCTTCCTTCCACTCTGGATGCACTCCAGCCTGGCTGTGTTCCTCTTGAGTTACAGAACCCACAGCTGAATACAGTAACTGAGGACAGTCTGATCAAAGTTAAGTAGGACCATTCTTAAAAAAAAAAAAAACAGCTGAAGACCACTTGGGCTCTTTCTGGCATCCATGCCATATGAAGACTCTGTGTCAAGCAACCCCTTTTCATGGAAGTATCTGTGCTGCTGCTAAGGCACACCTGCCCAAGGCCTTGACGTGGGCATCTAGGACAACTACATAAGAGATTTGGGAGGGGCATGTCTCATCTCTTGCTATTTATTTAGCATGGCCCCTAGCCCTGCCCTTAGCCCAGGTCATCCTTGGAAAAAAGTACTCTAAGGGAGATGATGGGGAAGACATAAGCCCTAACTTCCAGGAGCATGTATGTTTCTACAAAGAGTTACAGAGTTACAGAGCAGGAATTTGTATAACAGAAGAAGGAAGTGGCATTTGGTGAATACTATCAAAATTAGAACTCTGGAACATCAGACTGATTTGATTTTTAACCAACTGCTGGCTTGGAATTCGTAGGAACAACCTCTCTGAACTTAATTTTCCCCTTCTGGAGCAAATCGGTGTCTCCAAGATTGAAGATGCTGACCATATGTGACAGACAAGCAGTCTCCTACTTACAGAGACCCCCTGGAGGAATTTAGATACAGCAGTCCGTGTCTCCAGCCCCTGTCAGATGTTTATTTCCCTGCACATTGCCACTGGCACTGACTGCAAATCTCCTGTTGTTGCTGTCATTGCTGTGCCCTGAGGTCTTCCGTCTGTCACTGGAATACCCACGAGAGTCACTCCTACTAGAGATCTTGTACCTACAGCCTTGTCCCCTGCAGGCCCTCATATTTCCCAGCTTGTCACCTGAATTGGACAGATGCCACTTCTTGCTACTAAAGCCCTGAGTGGGGGAGTGTATTAAAGTGAAGTTTAATCCTCATAATTACTAAAGGACAAGAGCCCTGGAGGAGAGAGAGTTCAAGTCTAGGAAACATGTCTTCCAGCACAGTTATTGATAGTGGCCAGATTCAGAACAGTTCTGGAGAGGCCTATTTCATACATAGGGTATTACTGATGAAATGACAACCCAACCACCATTTATAATATTCTGTCTATAGGGAACTGTGTTCCGAGCCCCAAGCTGCTTATTTGCTAAAGGTAATCTTAGAAAACAATCTATCCACAAGTCAAGGACAACATGTGCTCTAGAGATCTCTGTTACACAGATATAGGTGAGTTTGGGGTTTCTGCTACTAGTGTGGCCCAAGCTGCTCATATCCATGTTGCTGGGACCAGATTTGTGTATAGATACAGTGTATGCGTCATTAAATTTCTCTCCGAAACTGAACTCCAGGTTTACCTGGGTTATCTTGTAATCAGCAAGTGACCCTTTTATCTTGCTTATGTTGGTATCTAGATCACTTTCACTCAGTTTCTATCGAGCCAATATTTTGTTTCCCGGTGCTCTTCTGACATACCTGCTTCAGACAGACTTTGAGTAAGTCAGTAATGAATAAGTTCAGATATTATTTTTCCCTGTTAAAGACTGTGTTCCAAGGACTGGGGTAGAGGTTTGTCTCCTTCTACCCCTTTTCCCCATCCAGTGTGAATAGGCCAAGTGGAAAGATTGTCTTAGGCACTAGTTTTGCAAGGGATGATTCGTTCTTCCTCACATCACTCTGACATGTTGACTTGGGCATGAAGCCACCCCAGCTGGGCCCTGAAATCGTGATGATCAAGAGGATTTGGTTCCTCAAAGTGACTAACCCCTCCCCTTCGACTTCACCTCCACTCCCTCCTCTTTCAGCGTGAGTCTGTGACTACACCATGTCATGGAGTGGGCCCCTGCCTGGTAGCCACAGACACACATTTTCCAGGCATCTAAGCTGCCCTTCTTTCATGTCCAGTCTTTGGTTCCCAGCCCCCTCCCATCAGCACCAAGTTGCTCGAGGCTGACATTTTGGACTGTCTCATTCAAGTGCCATTACTTCTTTGTTCATTCATTGGCTTCCCTGCCCTCCACCCAGAACCCAACTTTTTTTTTTTTCTTCTTTGGTCACAATGGGCCCTCCTAGTCTGCTGTACCAGCTGTGTCCCTCTTGGTTCAGCTCTGCTTCTGGTCAGAGGATGAGAGAAGTTCACAGAGTTAAGGTTGATAAAGTTTGAAGGCCCTCTGCAAATTGATAGCTGGAGCAGGGGGACGTTTGCTCACACCGTGTCTCTTTCAGTCCTGTTTCAACAGCGGGCTGGACCTTTGTTGATTTGCTGATATTCTCTCATCACCTTGCTGAGTAATCTTGGTGTATTAATTCACCCCTCTGTACCCTCCTGTTTCTTCACAGACTCTCCACGGGGCAAGCTTCTGCTCTATTGAAGGGTTGCGTGGGGCTCTAGGATCCTTGCTCCGTGTAGGCTGGGGAAGTGTGAAGGCTGATTGACAGCAGGCAGTTCTTACAGTGCCTGGCATTTCCCTACTTCGCTACTACTTCCGATCTTTCCAGAAGTGGCCATTTCCTGGTATGTTCTCAGGGCCAGCAGGCAGCATGGTCTGTTAACTTTCACTCAAGTCTTTTAATGTTACATCTGTGAGGAATGCAGGAGGCGGGACTAATTTGACAGGATCAAGGGTTAAGCCCCATGATGGACAGACCCTTTGTGGGGTCTTCAGGCCCCCACCCGAATGCCACTCAGCAGATTCCCAGCTGTATGGTTCCTCTCTTCCTAAGCCTCTGGCAGGGAAGTCTTGAATGGTTCTCCTATACTGCCTTTCATGGTCCATCAGAAATTGATTTTTCTTTGTGCGGAGGGTGTCAGGGGTGAGATGAGGTAGAGATGAGAGTAAAGCTGGTTCAACTAGTTATGCGGGAAAGGGGTTAGAGTCTCATGGCTGCAGCACCATCTTTGCTTATGAGAAGATGACAAGCTAAAGCCTTGTCTTTGTTGGGCCGCCTTACCGTTTTCCATTTCTTTTGGTCTGTGTTTGATGGAAGTAAAAAGCTGTGCTGAAAAAGTCTATAGGTAGGCTGTTTTCAGTGGCATCTTATCTGACTGAGAAGGTGAGTGATGATATCTTGGAGCCTCAGGGGTGAGTCAGCATCAGGTCTTATGTTCTCTTATCAAATCTCATGTTCTTTGGAGGACTTGACTGAGAGTTTGGAGCTCTGTGCTAATTTCAAGGTGCAACCAGGAAGTCTTAAGGCAACGGGCAGCAAAGTGGACCAGACAAGGACCTGGATACTTCACTTGTGTGGCTGTGTCTCACTGGACGAAGGCAGTGGCATTTGATTTGATCTAAGCAACCTCTTGAACCCAAAGGGAGATCCAGGCCTTTCTATGGTGGGATAGGAGAGGTAGTGGACCTGCTCTGTGGCAAATTCTGCCCCTTATAGGGGTTTTACATAGATTCTATTTAATTTATACAGTAGCTCTTTGCAGTAGATATTGATCTCCTCATCATGCAGATGAGGGGACTGAGGCTCAGGAGAAGTTAAGTAACAGACTCCATGTCCCATCGTCAGTGGAAGAGCTGGCATTCAGATTTACTCTGTCTGACTTCAAATCCCAGGCTGTTTCTACACTCTCATGTTTACATAAGTGAAAGAGAGAAAGAGAACTTGATATGAATATGGTGGGGCGTGGGAAATGAGCTAGAGAAAGGAGAGAAATGAAAGGGGCTGGGGAAGAGAGAGAGATTAGAGAAATGTAATTTAGTGCAAAAACTGGTTATGTTACCAATACATGCCCCTCAGGGGTCAGCATCAAAGGAAAGGTTCGGTTTGGTTTTATTTTGTTCTAAATCTCAAATCGGGGTAAGAAGCATGAGCTTGGATTCAGAAGACCTGAGGTTCAGTCTTCACTTTGCCACTCAATATTTGTAGATCACTGGGTGCACCCTCTCTGGGTCTCAGTTTCCTCATTTGCAAAATGAAAATAAGAAAAGTTGCACTTTTTTTCCAGTAGGGAGGGAGATTGATTTTATCCTTTATCTCATATAAATACTAGATGTGTATGTTTAAGAAAGAAAAAGCATCCTATAGGTGTCCCTTGTGAAATTCTCTTAAGGGAATTCTAAACTCAAAAAAGGAAGTGTATGAGGTTTACTGAATGATAGGAACTTGTATGAAATGGCAGGACATCTTTAATGTGCCATTTTGTGCTGACGGAAGTTAGAAAACCAGACATGATTTCTGGCTAACATTTGAAGAGACAGCAATTTGAAAGGTGATGCTAAACCTCATTTGGCTCCTACCTAAGAGTTCTCAGTTAAGCCTCCAGTCAGTGGATCAGTCAGTCAGTCAGTCCACCAGTCAACACACATATGCTGAGTGCTTTGTAAAGTGCCTAACCCTCACCTAGGGAACACAAGAGCTGGCCACCATGGAAGACCTATTCCCTGGAAATGACAGTTTTGTTGAAATGAGGCACTACTGCATGCTCAGGTAACAAAAACCTTAATTTAAGTCCTGAAACCATGGGATAGGATCTAAGAGCAACATTTATTCAATGAGAAGAGATTTCAATGTAGGCTGATGTGGTTGGGGAGCTTTGTCGAAAAAAGGAAGAATTGAAGTGAGGTCTTGAAGGGATATACAGGATTTAGGCAGGTTGCAGAGAAAGACATTCATTCCAGTTGGTACACAAGCTGCATGTCCTAAGGACACAGACAGGCGACAGGCCAGTTTGTTCACCCCACAGTGAACTAACAGTAGGAGCTCCCCAAGGGCAGGGTATATGTGGTTTGTTCATTGACTCACTTATTAATTCATTCATTAAATTTATCGAGTGCCTCTTCTAAGGCTGAGCTATTCTACGGCCAGTGAAACCAGCACAGGGCCTCATAAATGTCAGTTTTATTTGTTTTCTAAAAATATTGTCATTCATAGTGTGTACCTGGGGCACTGGTTTTCTGTTTTAACACATACTAACTCATTTATTAACCCCATTTTACAGATGAGGAAACAGAGGCATAGAGAGGTTAGGTAACTTGCCTAATGTCATACTGCTTGTGTGGCCGGATCAGTGAATCCGTAGAGGTCTAATCAATTTTTGCAGAGTAATGAGATATAAGGGCAAATGGATTTGAGTGAGTTATTCTGAAGAGCCCAGAAAATTGGACGGTAAGATAGATTCAGGTTGGAAGTACAGAGTCATTTTGTTGTTTTCGGAGGGTTAGAATTAATGTATTAAAAGTAAACCACCTAACACACTCCCAGCCACAGAAGTACTTCCATGAGGAAAGACCTGCATAGGACAATTGGAAGGGGCATTAGAAAGGAATCAGTCACCTTGGCAATGTGCTGACTGTTGTTATATATTAGCAAGTTGCCAGACATAGTGGTAATAATACACCATTTGGGTCTGAAGAAATGAGGGAGAGGTAGGAGCCAGAGATGAAGCCAGTATTTCTAATCTAGAAGGCTCTATGTGGTGACAGGGATTGGGGTGGGGGACAACCAGGTTTAGATCAGTTTTGGATCTTCTGAGCCTGGGGTATCTGTTGGAAAATTAAGGTAAGAAGTTCCATAGGCAGTTTAAAAAAAAGGATTTGTTTATTTAAGCCCACTGGTCAGTTAAAACAACAAGTCATTATTTTAGGAACATAATGGTTAACACAGACGATTTACTAATCTGCAGATTGTTGTGGAAATAACTTAATTGCCAGACAATCTCATGCCCCAACAGACATTGGAACAGGCTTGCATTGTTATTTCATGGGCTTTTCTGGTTACAGTTTTGTCTTGCTATCTCATCCAATCTGCAAGATACCTAGTCACCTGAGGTATGACTGGCTGAAGTTCTTTCTGCTTAACTTAGAGCTTTCAAGTGATGGGGAAATCCAAGAATCAAACAAACAAAAAAACAGAAGAAACTGTCAAAATGCCAGCATTCAGACATGAAGCTGGAAATAGCTGGAAATGTTAAAAAGTTTGAGGCTATTAAAAAACATCAGTTGACTTGCCAAGATGTTTAAGGACTGTTTTCTCTATATGAAAAGTAAAATGTGGAGGCTTGGTGAGGCAAACTCCACTGGAGTTTCAAGTCTGGATTGCATTTTTGTTGTTTGTAGTTTTATGCTCTCTGCACAGTAGAGTATTATTAATCTGTGAATATCATTGTTCATATTTCTGCAGTAGTATTGGTTCTTGGAATGTGACCTTCGAAGAAGTATTGTTAAACGTGCAAGTATGATTTAATTGCTCGCAGTGTTGTCCTCTCTGTACTTTCATCCTGAGTTTTAGAATAAAATAAAAAGGAAATAGGGATTTACTTCACAAATTCATCGGCTGCAAATCTGCCTAGAAAACACCGCTTTATTACTAAGAGACTTCTGCAAATTTGGAGTGATTATCAGACCCGAACCCTTGACCTGATGCCCTGCATGCTTACAGAAAATTCTCAGGAAAGGTTAACTTTGTGTAGAGACAGGCATTCCGGTCCCTCTCCCATCTCCATCCTTCTTAGATTTGCTTTCTAGATTTGTTACTTTTTGGTGCAACACCAGATACTTTTCTGCATGGTGAAAAACTGAAATTCAGAATGCTGTAAAGATGTTTGCGCTGTGGAACTTGGTCTCTTCACTCCCTACGTTCTTGTGTAGGAAAACTCACTTAATGCTAAAAACCTAATAGGCACAGGCGTTCCTGTATCTAACTCTTCCCTCTGACCAGGTGAAATAGCTTGTAACTTACATTTGAAACTGATTTGAATATCTAGTCGCTGGGGGGTATTTTTGTGAAAAAGACTACCCAGGTGCTCTGCCTTTTATAATAGAGCCAATTTGCCAGCTTCTCTCTGCTGGGTGAGCTCTAGTGGGAGGATGCTACTCTTCCCCGCTGGGTGTAAAGGGTTAAATATGTAATTTTCATGTTTTCCCAGTGCCTTTGGCTGGAGCAATGCACAGTGTTCTGAGACTTGCCCAGGCCCTGCACATACTGTATCTGCTTAAGGAAGGTTTTGGCTCTTAGCCCTTCTCAGCTGCATTAGGGTTCGGGTTTCATCCTTCTCCCCTTCCAGCCACTAATAAAAGCCAAAATAATTAAGGATCAGGGAGAGTTAATTCCCACTGCTAAGACCCAGGTGGGGCCCTTCCACCTCCCATGCCGGCTTCTAGGTTGGAGCCCTAATTTAGGGCTGAGCTCTAGTCTAAGCCTGTAAGTGACAGTGATCTGGAACAGGCCCCAGAAAAGCACTTGACAATCAGGTTTTGCCTTATGCTGGCACCTCTCTCCCTCCCTCCTTCCCTCTCTCTCTCTGTCTATCTCTCTCAATCTCTCTATCTCTCTTTCTCTCTCCCTTATCCCTCTTTCTCCTCCAGGTCCTCTGTTGGCATCTTAGAAAAGACCACTTAGAAAAGACCAGGGATCAAGCCAACTGATGCTATTACAGACGTGGAAATGGTCTATCCTAGCACCTTTCTTCTCAACTAGGGGTTTTGGATCAAGCTTCTACTCTTTTTTTTAAAGTCCCTGACCCAACTTCAATACAACATTCAGAGTCTCATTCAGAATCAGAAATGTCATTGCTATCTCACCCAACTTAAAAGAGATGAATAGTAATGAGCTCTGAAATAGTGAGCTCAGACAGAGAGGACACCTTTGAAGGAGGATCTTGCAAGAGCTGGGACAGGCAGGAAGAAGCCTCCTTCGGGAACAACTGTGCAATTGTGGCCTCCTCTATGGTCCCCTTCCCTTTGATTATCCCCCTTCCTACTTCAAATCATATAATGTTTCCCTGATACCTGAAAAATAGAGTCCAAACTGCTTTAAACTCGTGTAGGGACTATTCTCCATGGGGCTCTAGTCTTGCTGTCCAGCACTCCTTCCAGAATCCAGATTTTCAGACTGAGTGTTTCCCTTGCTACCCTCCTCCCTACCCGTGTAAACACACTTGGGAAGTTCTGGCCTCCAAATGTCCCATCCTGATGTTCCTTGAGTAGCTCAGCTTCGCACTGCCGACCTGGAAATCTTTCTCCTCTCTTCTCTGCCCCTCCCACTTGGGCCTACCTTTCAAGCCCTTCTGTCAGCCCCAAGGGCATCTTCTCAGTCTGCTCCTGGTGGAAGTCATCTCTCCCTTTTTGGAAGGCTGGACTTCTGTTTTTCCAGTAGAAATCTTTGGGTACTTTGGCTGCCCTGCATCTGGTGTGCTGGAAGAGTCAAGCCAAAATTTTGTACTCAGTCATTGTTCACGTCCCCTTTTCTTCTCCCAGTCCCAAATTAGATAGGGATATGAGGGGAGGGTAGAGCTCAGTGGTAGAGTATGTCCTTAGCATGCACAAGGTCCTGGCTTCAATCCCCAGTACCCCCATTAAAATAAATAAATAAACCTCATTACCCTCCGATTAAAAAAACAAAAACAAATTTTAAAAAAGGGACGTGACTCGAAGAGCTGGATATCCTAGCCAAGTTTTCCTATCTTCTCTGTGACACCTCGTAAGTGGAGTGAGACTTGAATGACATACACATGCAAGCTGGGGACAGAGGGGACACAGAGAAGGAAGTAGTGGTGCCAATAGAAATGGAGAGGGACCCCAGATGCAACCCTGGATGAGAGGGGAGAGGGCAGCAGTGGAGGAGAGGGCTATCTACCTGTGGGTCCAGGAGGTGCCCGGAGTTGGGTTTGCAGTGGTTGGGTTTCTTGCTGCCACAGCTCCTGTGTGTAAGCTGTGTTCCGGAGGCTCGCATGTTGGGGATGCCTGCTGGTTGACAATTACAGCATTCCCTTGCTGTTGGGCAGCATTGCTGTGAGTCTCTTAAAACAGCAGCCACCCCCCTGTTGCTGTGTGTTCAGGGAGGGTACAGTGTGAGTCTTCGGCCTGACTCAAGTGTTTCAGTGCCTCAACTGAAGTGAGATAGCTTTATGTGAACATACTGTGTGTGTGTGTGTGTGTGTCTGTGTGTCTGTGTGTTTTCACTTTTGCTGAAGCAAGCCCTAACGTGTTCTGTCTGACTAGCCTTGGCCGTGAGTCACCGTCTGGTATTTATACCCAGTGCCTTAAGTGTCCTCATTATTTGACCATGACATTCCTTTTCTCACTTTCACTCAAAGCTGAGAATGAGGAAGAGGGCCCAAAGGAACTGTCTCCGTACTTCAGCTGCAAGGGGGTCTCATCTAATTGGTGGCTGTCTCTGTGGAAGTCCCTTAAGGTTATGTCAAGGCACTAAAGGAAACACATCAAAACTTACACTGGCAGGACTGTGACAGTTTAAGACCCACTGTGGGGGCTTTTCTTAGTTTGTTCCCGCCTAGTCTAGTGCTAGAGAGTTTGACTTACTGGAGCCAACTTTTGGAACAGGCCTGAGAAGGGACCCCGGGGAAATGCTTATCTTGATCAGGATCACATAGTAAGTTTGGAAGGAGGACATCAATCGGGGAAAATCTTAGAGGAGGTCATTCCGCCTTTGCAGGCATTGGTGGGAGAAACAGACTGTTAGCTTGCTCGTTCCTTCTTGCTGTTCCCATGAAGGTCCTGCCGAAGTGGACAGTTTTGTTTTGGAAGCGTGCTCCTAAAGTGTGGGAATGGTAACCCCATCAGGGGCACCGTGGTTATCAAAAGGACAGTGCCTCAGAGAGGAAGGACATGACTGCTAGCATGGTCATTTGGAGGCCAGGCAGCCAGTAAATCATTTGAGAATGAATTAAAAGTTCAAAGGGCAAGAGCGAATGCTTTGGGTGACCTCATAGGTGCTTGAACAATCAAAGGGCTAGCTGATGTGCTTTTATTTTTTTGAGGTCTGGTACGAAGGAGCCAGGGAATGGAAATGCACAGTAGGAAACTGGCCTTGCTGTTTTCGTGGACTGGGGAGCCTTCACTCTGGCCTGGGGATGATCAAAGCTACCATGAATTTAATCCCAATTATGTTCTGGGACTTTTATACGTACAATCTCTAATCTTCTGATCACTACTGTAAATTAAGTGATGGATTCTTATTTTACCGATGAGGAAAAAAAAAGAAAGAAATGAGGCTCAGGGGGGCCAAACAACATTCTCAAAGTAAAGCCAGTAAGTGGTAGAAGCTGTGATTTGAACCCAGCTCGGCCTGACCCCAAATCCTATTCTTGTCCCACTATACCTTGTAATTTTGTTCACGAGCCTCTTTTTGTGCCTCATGTTCTTTTTCTAATACCGATATTAACTATTCCACTGACCACATTGTGTGCACCCTAGCACTGGAGAAAAAGGAGGTCACACAGACCAGTCATCCCAAGCTGTCCTGGGAAGTTCTTTGACTGTGTGGATTAGGCTCTCAGGATTAAATGATATAGTATATGTGATGTCCATAGTCGTGTCCCTATCCTAAGAGGCAGACATCGAGGTTCAGAGGGTTTCCAACATCCATTGGGCCAGTAAGTTGCAGAGCTGGTATTCAAAATTCAGATTTTTGAGTACCTGTTCTTCCCAATGCTTGTGTTGCCTCTCATACTGGAACAAAAAAACCCAACCTGAGCCTCTTGACCCCTACAAATGGTCTCACCATCCCTTTTTGCTGCCAAATTTGTTAAGTGGTCTGTCTCCTTCCTTCCTTCCTTCCTTCCTTCTCTCTTCCTTCTTTCCTTCCTTCCTTCCTTCCTTCCATCCTTTTTTTCTCTTCCTAACACAATTTATAGGTTTAAATTGTAATTTGGGGGATAGGTGATAAATGTTCATGGAATGAAATTAAAACTATATAAATGGGCAAGTGTTTCTTTATCCCTAATTCCTCTTCCCAGAGGCAACCACTGTTACCAATTCCTTATTTACTCTTCAGATAAAGATAGTGTATGCATTATACACAGGTGTGCAGCACATGCTTGTATCTATGCATACTCAGTGTCTCTGTTTTCCTCACAGCCTATGTATTCCTTGATCCTTGCCAATCTGGCATCCACTGAGATCTTCCTGAGGACCAGATTTACTGGCCTTTTCGCTGTCATCCTCCTCCCTGTCTTCTCTACACAATTATTTTCTATTTAAAAATTTTTGTTGACTGGGTATCATATTCCCATGATTCAAAAGCCAGTTAGTGATGGCCATTCTGACTGGTGTGAGATTTAAAAAAAAAAAAAAGCCAGTTAGTATGAAAAGGTAGACAAAGAAGAGTGTCCCGTTCATCCTTGTCCCTCATTTCCCCAGGTTCACCACCCACCATGGGGCTTAGATTTTTTTTTAATGTATCTTTCCAGAGCATCGCTATCGACACACAAACAAATGTAAATATAGATTCTTGATCTTGACTTTTACACATACTAAAACAGTCTTCTGCATCTTGATTGTTTTCACTTATATATACTGGAGATCTTTCTCTATCAATATATACAGGGATGCTTCATTTTTTAATGGTCATATTACATTCAATTTTTTAACTGATCTTTACTATTGCTAGTCATTGGCATTGTTTCTAATATATCCTTCTGATATTCTCCAAGCCCTGCTGCCAGCATGGCTTCCGTGACACTGAACTATCTTGTTTCTCTGTCCTCTTCACTGTGTCTCCATTATCCTCTGTGAATCAGCTGCCTCTCCCATCCCCATCTTGTAAATATCCCTCAAGGCTCAAAGCTCCACCCCTTGCTTGTTCTCTTTGCCTCTCTCCAGTCTTCTCTTCTTCTGTCTGCCTCTCTTTCCTCCTTCCTCAAGAAAGAGCAATGATGAGATCTCATGACTCCCAAATCTCTTTTTTTTAGTGAAGTAGAATGTCCATGTAGTATTACATTAGTTTCAGGTATACAATGTAGTGATTTGATGTCTATATACATTTCAAAATGATCACCACAGTAAGTGTAGCTCCTACCCAATCATGACTCCCAAATCTCTTGCCTTAACCTTTTCATCAGAGCTCTAGGCTCTTTGTCTGATGGACAGTGTCTACTTGAATTTTTTTCTCTTTTTTAAAAATCTCAAACCCCAATATATCTAAAACGGAACTTATTATCTTCCTCTTGCCAAACAGGCTCTGTCCCTGACTTCCTGCCTCCCACTCAGCTAGCATTGAAATCTTGGAGTCACTGTTTATTCATCCCCTATATCCAATCAATCACCACATGCTGTCAGTCCTTCTTCCTTCAAAACAGCCCTCGTATTTACTCCCTTCCCTTCAATTCCTGCTACTCCCACCCTCTTCTAAGCCCTTATTCACTTCTGGATTTCTGGATTCCTGGCTGGCTTCCCTGCCTCTAGGCTCACCCCTTTTAATTTTACCCTACAAGTCACTTCCTCTATCTGAGAATTTTAATTTCCCTATCTGTGCAAGGAAGAAACTGGACTGACTGGTTGATCTATGTGGTTCTTTCCAGCTTGGACATTCTAGACCAGCAAAATCCTAAACAGTGTATTCCCACCTACTGCCATTGACACACCTGTACTGCCCACTCTCACTTGAATATTTGCTCTGGCTCCATGCTCCTAGCCTTGCACAAATTTTTCTTCTATATTGTTTCTAGGGTCTTTATCTGAAAGCAGTTTACAGTTGAAAGGAATCTTAGAGGCCTTTCAAGTTGGCCAATACTGGCCCACTGCCTGACTACCATTTATGACATCCTTGAATTTGGTTGACCAGGCTGTGCTTGAATTCATCCATTGATGGTAAAAGCTCTCTCACAAGCTTGCCCTTTGCATTGTCAGGTAGCTAGAGTTGTAAAACAAAAAAATCTCCTACCACAAATTGACACCAGTTGGTTCGCCTTTATGGCACTCTGTTATTCAAAACTTTCTTCATTTTGATTTAAGTACCAACCTGTCTGCAGCACTATTTACAATAGCCAAAACATGGAAACAGCCTAAATGTCCATCAACAGGTGACTGGATAAAGAAGATGTGGTATATTTATACAATGGAATACTACTCAGCCATAAAAACCGACAACATAACGCCATTTGCAGCAACATGGATGCTCCTGGAGAATGTCATTCTAAGTGAGGTAAGCCAGAAAGAGAAAGAAAAATACCATATGTGGTATTATCACTCATATGTGGAATCTAACAAACAAACAAAAACAAAGCATAAATACAGGACAGAAATAGACTCATAGACAGAGAATACAGACTTGTGGTTGCCAGGGGGGCGGAGGATGGGAAGGGATAGACTGGGATTTCAAAATTGTAGTATAGATAAACAAGATTATACTGTATAGGACAGGGAAATATACACAAAACGTTATGGTAGCTCACAGAGAAAAAAATGTGACAATGAGTGTGTATATGTCCATGTATGACTGAAAAATTGTGCTGAATGCTGGAATTTGACACAACATTGTAAAATGATTATAAATCAATAAAAAATGTTAAAAAGAAAGTACCAACCTGTCAAGTCTGGCAACCCAAGTTCTCTGTAATGTGGCTTCTGTGTTCTCTCTCAGCCTTAAATCCTGCATACTTCCTTTGCTCTTCATCCAAATAAAAAAAAAAATAGCTAACATTTATTGCACACCTACTGGATGCCAGACTCTGTTCTAAGTCATTTTACATATGTTATTGTATTTAATCCATACAGCAACCATATAAATTCCTATTGTTCTTCCCCATTTTACAGAGGAGTAAAATGAGGCATATGGAATTCTAAATAATTTACCCAGAGTCTCAGGGCTATTAAGTGGTAGAGATAGGATTTTAATCCAGAAAGGCTGTCCTGAGAGGCTATTTCTACAATCCCTGCCATACACAGTAAGCTCCAAGTGTGACAACTCACAATTTCCTAAACATACCCAGTGCTTTGTTCACCACCTTCTCTCAACACCTTTCTATTTCTGTCTACTGACTAAATCCTGCCTATTCTTTGAGGCCCATCACAAATTATACTTCCTTCTGGTCCCATTCTGCCCTATCTTCCATTCTTCTTCCATTTTTCCCCCCACAAAATCTCCACCTCTCTGCTACAGCTCACCATGTTTTTTTCTAATGAGCAGTGGGAAACTGTTTTATATTCCTCATGGAGATTTTTTTTCATATTTTAAGTGCATATGAATATTTTCTTTCCCAATCCGGTTTCTTTTTTAGGCTCAAAATTTCACTTCTTTCATTGTCCTATGGTTTGCACATTTGTTCAAAAGTACCTTCAGTGACAGGGATGAAAACCAAACAGTTCAAGTATTGCCATCCATAGTAATATTGTATAGTATATATTGCATAGTAATGTAATTTATATATCTATTAATTTTATATTACATGTATAAACTATATTATAGTGTATTTATTAACTATATATTATAATATTAATTATATATTATAGTAGTAAATATTTACTTAAACTGAGTGCTGAAATAGGAACAACTAAAAATGAAGGAGGAATTTTATTAGAGCCTCTGTCCTCAATCTGACTGCCTTAATGCCTATTCTTATTTTCCCTCTTCCTAGCCCTTAAAATTTATTACTATGCTATCTACAAATTGATATAAATTTTGCTTTCTTACATCAATGGGTAGATGAATAGGATAGATAGTTTACCACTTCATCTAGAGATTGTGTGTGTGTGTGTGTGTGTGTGTGTGTGTGTGTGTGTGTGTGTGAAGTATGGGGAGAGTAGGTGGTAGTGGTGGTAGCTGGATGGTTGGAGGTAGGTGGTTCTTTGGGAATAGAAAGGTTCCTTGTCTTCTGTGCAAAGAAAAAAACCCTTAATTTTCCCCCCAGCTTTATTGAGGTATGATTGACAAGTAAAACTGTATATATTTAAAGTGTACAATGTGATGATTTGATATATGTATACTTTTTTGGTGAGAACCTTTAAGATCTACTCTCTTAGCAAATCTTAAGCATACAATACAGTATTATTAACTACAGTCATCATGCTATGCGTTAGACCCTCAGAACTCATTCATTTTATAACTGAAAGTTTGAACTCCTTCAATAACATCCCACTTCCCCCACCCCCAGCTCCTGTCAATGACCATTCTGCTCTCTGTTTCTATCTGACTTTTATTTTTAGATTCCACATGTAAGTGACCATGCAGTATTTGTCTTTTTCTATCTGCCTTGTTTCACTTAGCATGATTCCTCCAGGTTCACCCGTGTTGTCATGACATTTTCTTTATCCATTTATCTGCCAATTGACACTTAGATTGTTTTCATATCTTAGCTATTGTGAATAATGCTGCAATGAACATGGTAGTGCAAATATCTCTATGAGATACTGGTTTTGTTTCCATTAATTCTGTTGAAAAAAATGTCGTTGGAATTTTGACAGGGATTGCATTGAATCTGTAGGTTGCTTTGGTAGTATGAATGTTTTATCAATACTAATTGTTATAATTCAAAAACATGGTATATCTTTCCATTTGTTTGTGTCTTCAATTTCTTTATTTTTATTCTTGGATATTTGGTTTAGTTATTCCTTTTTTGTTGTTAAATTGAAGCATAATTGATTTACAATATTGTGTTAGTTTCAGGTATACAGCAAAGTGATTCATTTTATATATATATGTTTTATATATATATATATATATATATATATATATATATGCATACATACATACAGTTTTCAGATTATTTTCCATTATAGGCTATTATAAGATATTGAATATAGTTCCCTGTGCTATGCAGTAAATCCTTGTTGCTTATCTATCTATACATATCTATATCTATCTATCTTTCTATCTGTCTGTCTGCCTATCTATCTATAAAATGTGTTTCTGTTAATCCCATACCCCTAATTTATCTCCCCCTCCCTTTCCTCTTTGATAACCATAAGTTTGTTTTCTATGTCTCTAAGTCTGTCTCTGTTTTGCATGTAAGCTCACTTGTATTATTTTTTAGATTCATCCATTTTGCTGCAGTGGCATTATTTCATTCATTTTATGGCTCAGTAATATTCCACTATGTGTGTGTTTCTGTATGTGTATCACATCTTCTTTATCCAGTCATGTGTTCATGGACACTTAAGTTGCTTCCATGTCTTGGCTACTGTAAATAGTGCTGCTATGAACATTGGGGTGCATGTATATTTTCAAATTAGAGTTTTTGTCTTTTCTGGGTATATGCTTAGGAGTGGGATTGCTAGATCATATGGTAGCTCTTCAGTTTTTAGTTTTTAAAGGAACCGCCGTACTGTTTTACATAGTGGCTGCACAATTTACATTCCCAACAACAATGTAGGAGGGTTTCCTTTTCTCCATTTGTGTCTCCAGTTTCTAACATAAATGTTTATAGTTTTCAGTGTATAGGTCTTTGACTTCCTTGGTTAAATTTATTCTTAAGTATTTTATTCTTTTTGATGCTATTATAAATGGGATTGCTTTCTTAATTTCTTTTTCAAAGAGTTTGTTATTAGCATATAGAAACACAAGGGATTTTTATATATTGATTTTGTATCCTGTAGCTTTACTGAATTTGTCTTTCAGTTCTAACAGGTTTTTGTTTTGTTTTGTTTTTGTTTTTGTAGAGTATTTAGGGTTTTGTATATAAGATCAGGTCATCTACAGAGACAATTTTACCTTTTCCTGTCAAATTTGGATGCCTTTTATTTCTTTTTCTTGCCCAGTTGCTCTGGCTAGGACTTCCAGTTATACTTTGGATAAAAGTCTTTAAAGTGAGCCGTTTTGTCTTTTTCCTGATCTTAGAGGATGAGCCTTTAGCTTAATATTTATTACTTCTCATCTTCCTTCTCCCTTACCCTTAATACTTATTGCTGTGCTATCTAAAAACTGATAGGAATTTTGGTTTTTTACATAGCTGAATGGATAGATACTTCACCACTTGAGCTTATGAATTTTAGTGTGTGTATGAGAAAATGTGTGTATGTGTGTAACAACAGAGATAGGTGGTAGTGTGACTCTTTTAGGCGTAGAAAGATTCCTTGTCTTCTGTGTTAATAAATCCTTTAAAATGCTACATCCTACAGAACTTCTTCCTCTCCCTCCCCTCCTCTCTTTTTTCTCCCCTCTTCTCTATTTCCTCCCTTCTTTTGGGAGTGATTGTGGTTTACCATTTATATTTTGTAAATGATTTCCATCTGAAGTTTCCAAGTTCTCTGGTTGAGTGAGATATGCTTATCTAAAAGAATGTGATTTACTACCCAGACAGACAGACAAATTCAATGGGTAACACATCGTTCTCTAAAGGATCATGATACTTTTGCTAATTCCCTGTGTGTACCAATTTAATTACATTTCAGAAGTCAGAAAAATTTAAGTAGATCCAGTTGCAGTGATCCAGTTCACTAAGCATTAACTATAAATCACTAGTGGGCACTTTAAAAAAACCTGTTGATGGATTGTCTGGTATTTTACATGAGTATAAGCCACCTAACCTAAGGATTTCTAAGTTGGTTTTACAAAGTAAAAATGTGCTCTTGATCTCTCTCTCTGGCCCTATAATATCTTTGTCAGCCCCCACCCTATCCTGTTCACCTTTCATAGGGCCCCCTTTTCTTCTCCCTTCATATATTTCATCAGACTGTAAGGGAGTTATAGACTGGTTGTGATTATTACTGAGCCATATGGGAACCACACGTCTTCCTTTTTCTTCTTCTTCTACTTACTTGAATTATGGTTATGTCTTCCTAAATGAATTTTTAAAACAGCAACCAAGACGAGTTTTTAACTATTGAAAGACTTACTAGCAAATAGCCCAGCCTTAATTTCAGCATCCAACAAAGCCAAAGTTAATAACCCTTCTTTTTTTTTCTTTTCTTTTGGCTAACACCTGAAATCTCTTCTACAGGAGGGTGATCCTAGTTACTATAGTATATATTAGTGTTCAGCCTTCATGACCCCTTATTGTTTTTACTAACAGTCTTCTGGATTAGAAGGGTCTGGGAGTCATTATTTAGTTTCCTTTTCCAGAATGAACTGGATATACTGTGTAAAGTTTGGCTACAAAATAAGCATACTTATTTTTATTTGTTTGGGAAATCAGTGTCTATTTTACAAGTATATTCACTATTGTGTTGAGGCAAATTTGACTTGATTTCATATTTCATACCTTTTAAAAATTGTTTATTTTATTGAGTTATAGTCAGTTTACAATGTTGTGTCAATTTCCAGTGTAGAGCACAATTTTTCAGTTATACTTGAACATACATATATTCATTGTCACATTTTTTTGACTGTGAGCTACCACAAGATCTTGTATATAGTTCCCTGTGCTATACAGTATGATCTTGTTTGTCTATTCTGCATATGCTTGTCAGTATCTACAAATTTTGAAATCCCAGTCTGTCCCTTCCCACCCCCCGCCCCCTTGACAACCACAAGTTTGTATTCTATGTCTATGAGTCTGTTTCTGTTTTGTATTTATGTTTTTTATTTTTAGATTCCACATATGAGCGATCTCATATGTTATTCAGTTATTTTTCTTTCTCTTTCTGGCTTACTTCACTTGGAATGACATTCTCCAGGGACATCCATGTTGCTGCAAATGGCGTTATGTTGTCGGTTTTTATGGCTGAATTGTATTCTATTGTGTAAATATACCACATCTTCTATATCCAGTCATCTGTTGATGGACATTTAGGCTGTTTCCATGTCTTGGCTATTGTAAATAGTGCTGCTATGAACATTGGGATGCAGGTGTCTTTTTGAAGTAGGGTTCCTTCTGGATATATGCCCAGGAGAGGGATTCCTGGGTCATACGGTAAGGCTATTTCTAATCTTTTGAGGAATCTCCATACAGTTTTCCACAGTGGCTGCACCAAACTGCATTCCCACCAGCAGTGTAGGAAGGTTCCCTTTTCTCCACAGCCTCTCCAGCATTTGTCACTTGTGTACTTTTGAATGATGGCCATTCTGACTGGTGTGAGGTACGCCTTTTATTGAAGTATAATTGACATATAATAAACTGTACATCTATAAATGCATGTACAATTTGAGTTTTAACAGCACCCATGAAACTTTCACCACAATAAATGTATGCATCACCCCAAAGGTTTCTTTGTACCCCTTTGTAATCCCCCCCACTACCCCCAGGCAGCCACTTTCTATTGTTATAGATCAGTTTGCAGTTTCTAGGATTTTATATCAAGAGAATCATGTAGTATGTATTTTTCATCTGCCTTCCTTCACTCAGGATAAATATTTCTACATTTGTCAATGTTACTGCACGTATCAACAGTTTGTTCCTTTTATCGCTGAGTAATATTCCACTGCATGGATGTACCATTGTTTGCTTATCCAATTCACTTATTATTGAACATTTGCATTGCTTCTGGCTATTATGAGTATTTTTAGCTATTATGAGTAAAACTACTATGATCATTCATGTATAAATCTCTGTGTAAACACATACTTTTCATTTTTCTTGGTTAAATCTACAATTGGAATGACTGTGTCTTATGGTAGGTATATCTTTATCATTTTAAAAAGCTGCTAAAATTATTTTCTAAAGTGGTTGTACGTATCTTTTACCAACATTGTAAAAGAGTTCCACTCCTCCAAATCCATATGAACACTTATTATGCTCATTTAAAAAATTTAGCCGTTCTAGTATGTATGTATTGGTATTTCATTATATATATATATTTATATGTATATATATAAAACTACATATATAACATATATATATAAATATATATTTGTTGTTTTTGTTTCTTTTAGGGGGGAGGTATTTAGGTTTATTTATTATTTTTTTTTTAATAGAGGTATTAGGGATTGAACCCAGGACTTCATGCATGCTAAGCACATGGTCTACCACTGAGCTATACCCTCCTCCCTTCTTTATAGTTCTTTTTTTTTTTTTTGGTCTTTTTATTGAGTTATAGTCAGTTTTCAATGTTGTGTCAATTTCTGGTGCACAGCACAATTTTTCAGTCGTACATGAATATACGTATATTCATTTTCTTATTCTTTTTTGCCATGAGCTACTACAAGATCTTGTATATGTTTCCCTGTGCTATATAGTATAAACTTATTTATCTATTCTATATATACCTGTCAGTATCTACAAATCTCGAACTCCCAGTCTGTCCCTTCCCACCCACCTCCTGCCTGACAACCACAAATTTGTAATCTATGTCTGTGAGTCTGTTTCTGTTTTATATTTAAGTTAATTTGCCTTTTTTTTTTTTAGATTCCACATATGAGTGATAACATATGGCATTTTTCTTTCTCATTCTGGCTTACTTCACTTAGAATGACATTCTCCAGGGACATCCATGTTGCTGCAAATGGCATTATGTTGTCATTTTTATGGCTGAATAGTATTCCGTATAAACATGTCACAACTTTTTTATCCAGTCATCTGTCGATGGACATTTAAGTTGTTTCCTTGTCTTGGCTATTGTAAATAGTGCTGCTATGAACATTGGGGTGCAGGTATCTTTTTGAAGTAGGGTTCCTTCTGGATATATGCCCAGGAGTGGGATGACTGGGTCATATTGTAAGTCTAGTTTTAGTCTTTTGAGGAATCTCCATATAGTTTTAATTTACGTTTTTCTACTGACTAGTGATGTTGAGCATCTTTCCATGTGCTCATTTGTCATATGTGTGTCTTCTTTAGTGAAGTGTTTATTTAAATCTTTTGCCCATTTTTTTGGTTTTTCTCTTCTGATACTGAGTTGTAGGAATTCTTTATATATTCTAGGTACAAGTCCTTTGTTGGATATATGTGATTTGCAAATATTTTCTCCAAGTCTGTGGCTTGCCTTTCCATTTCTTAACAGTGTCATTTGAAAAGTAAAATGTTTTAATTTTGATAAAGTTCAATTTAATATTTTAAAAAATTTTATAGTTTCAGTCTTTTGTGTCCTGCTTAAGAAGGCTTTGCAGGTAACTATGATTTCTCACCTGTATTTTCTTTTAGAAGTGATATAGTTTTAGATCTTGCATTTGGGTCTAGGATCCATTTGGGGTTAATTTCTGTAAGTTGTGTGAGGTAACAGCTGAGGGTTTTTTGTTTGTTTTTGTTTTTTATTTATTTGTTTTGCATGTGAACATCATTGTTCCAGCAACATTTGTTGAAAAGATTATCCTTCCATTTAATTACTTTGGTACCTTTGTCAAAAATCAGTTGACTCCAGGGAATGAAAGTAACATGCAAAAATGAGAGTAGTTATGCAGGGGGTAGGATTATAAGTATTTTTGTCTTTTGGAAAAAAATTTTAAAAATGACTGTTACATCTTTTTCATAATAGAAATAACTAATTTCTAAAAAAAAAAGAATCAATTGACTCTATATACATGGATGCTCTATTATGTACCTGTGACCTATATGCTTGTCTTTAAGCCAAAACCACATTGTTTTGATTAATGCATCTTTATAATGTCTTGAAATCATGTAGTGCAAGCCCCTCTAACTTTGTTCTTTTTCAGAAGTGTTTTGGCTATTTCCAGTTGTTTGAATTTCCATATAAAGTTTAGAATCAACTTGTCACTTTCTATTTTAAACGCCTGCTGGGGCATTGATTGGGATTACCCTGTATCTATAGGAGCATGATATGTCTCTATTTATTTAAACATTCTTGAATTTATCTCAGCCATGTTTTGTAGTTTTAGTCTATGGCTCTTTGACATCTTTTGTCAAATTTATCCTTAAGTATTTCATATTTTTGATACCTTTATAAATGGTCTATATTTTAAAATTTCACTTTCTAATTCTTGATTGCTAGTATATGGAAATGTGATTGATTTATGTATATTGAATTTGTCGTGAAGCCATACTAATCTCACTTATTAGTTTTAATAGCCTTTTTGTAGATTCCTTAGGATTTTCTATCTAGCTGATCATATCACCTGTGTATAAAGATGATTTCACTTCCTTACCAATATGTATCCAAACACAGTTTTAACCAGCAGTGTGCAAGTTAGATGTGTTATATAATGTCTCTTAAATCCCAGTTTCCTCACCAAATATGGAGATCATAATACCTGCTCATAGGGTTATTGTAAGGATTAAAAGAGATAACATAGATAATCTTACTAGTACAGGACCTGGCAGATATATATCCCCTAAATGTTCATCTTTAGGGCCCTCCTCCTAGTCAACATCCTTAGTAAGGGATGTTCTCCAAACATTAATTTCCTTTTTTAACATCTATCATCAATGAAACTTAAAAAAACATTATATTGTCAGGCTGTTTTGGGGGTGACATGTTTTCTGACTATACTAATTGATGAAGTTGGACTTCTTTTTGTTGTAAATTTACCATTTTAAAGCCTTTTCCTGGGCCTTCTTCAACTTGATGCTGTTGTCCCTGAGATGTGATGACCAGACCTGTATACAATATCCCAGGTGAAGACAAACCATGAAGAAGAAATTTGGGGCAGGGTGACATGAAGGAGTGAGAGAAAGGAACATCTCATTATTTTTTCTATTCCTAACATGCTTTGACCAATAATTATTTTGGCTGAAACAGCAAATTAGCCTGGTGTCTTTAGTAAATAGTCTACAGTGACTTCCAGATCTCCTGTCCTATTCAGAGCTGATAGCTTGGAGCCCATATTCCCAGAGACAGAACCCTATACTACAAAAAAAGGCAAAAAAGTATTAATTACCTTATGTTTGTCCCTTTTGAGACTGCAGCTGGAGTAGCTGGGAGGTCTCTTGGTCTCTCAGCACACAAATATAAGTAGCCAGGGTCAGACAAGAATCTCCTTGGAAGTGTCCAACCACCTCATTCATTGCATACCCATCTCTGTCCCTCTGAAAGAGCACTCCCTGGAAATAGATGAATATTTATAGCACTACCTTCAATTCTCCCCGCCTACCTCTAACTTGCAGTGGGCTTGAACTCTATTTACATGACCAATGCAGAGCAAAATAAGAATTGTGGTTTGGAAAAATAGAGATAAGATGCCCGTACCAGATTGTCCTCTTTATGTTAACCCCCTGTTATCATCCTCATCTAAATTAGAACCTGAAGATGTAGAATGAAGGAAATTTTGTAGCTGAACTTGGTGTTGTTTGGTGAGCCTTGTGTCAGAGAAGAGAACGTACCCCAGTGATCTCAGATTAACTCTAATAGTTGGAGGGATGGGGGGGGGTGGGGAGGGATAAGGGAAGGAGGATCGTGGTTAGGCATAAGTTCAATTTGAGACTCTTGTGGGGAGGATGAGAGGAATCCTAGCAGCCTGTCTATTTAAATTGCCCCCGGTGGTTCTGTGCATACATAGGTAAGCCCCTATCTATCTTCTAACTTATTTTCCCCCAAACTGCCTATGCATTCAGTAAACCATAGTTTGCCATCTCTTATGTATAGGGCTCCCATTTCTGAAACCTAGGTGATTTCCTTCTCTGACTGTTTTGTTTGTTCTTTTTTGGGGGGGTTGTTTTGGGTTTGGCAAAGAGACTGAGATGATCATTCATCTCAAGTATAGAATTAGAAATGGAGAACATGAATGGTCTCTGACTTCAGGGAACATTACCCCATCCCACTCCACCATCACTGTATTATTCATGTAAAGCAAAATACCCCACAGTACACAGTTGAAATTGTTACTTACATGATCTGTTACCTTGGGCAGGTTACTACCATTCTTTTTTATATTTTATATTTTTGGATTTTTTTAGTTCATATTTTAACATTCCTTTTTATTTTTTACTGAAGTATAGTTGATTTACAATGTTGTGTTAGTTTCTGTACAGAATGGTGTACAGCATAGTGATTCAGCTATATACATATATACATATATATATGTATATATGTATTCTTTTTCATTATAGGCTTTTACAAGGTATTGAATATAGTTTCCTGTGCTGTACAGTAGGTCCTTGTTGTTTATTCCATATATAGTAGTTTGTATCTGCTAATCCCAAACTCCTAATTTATCCCTCCCCTAGAGATTATTATACCAAGTGAAGTAAGTCAGAGAAAGACAAATACATATCACTTACATGTGGAATCTTAAAAAATGACACAAATAAAGTTATTTACAAAGCAGAATAAGACTCACAGACATAGAAGACAAACTTATGATTACTTCCATTCTTTAGACTTTATTTCCCCCATCTGTAAAGTGAAGAATTAAAACTAAGGACATTAAGGACCCCATTGGCCTTAAGAATTCTGATCCCAACCTTTGTTTTCCCTTTGTGAGTGTGATATGGGGCTTGAGAAATTATTTAAAATGATGATAATCATGGTTTATTTTCAGATGAAAAAAATTAACTACCCATTTGAATGTTAAATCTGTTGGGAGTTTTGGCTTTTCAGGCAATCAAGTAAAACTCTTAAAATAGAAAATATCCAGCTGTATGTTCTTAAAAAGAGATCAAGTGAGTTAGGGATGAAATCGCTGGATCTATTTGGGGTCAACACTTTAATATTTGTCTCTATAGTCGTAGTTTGTATTAATATGAAACTCTCTGAGGACACAGACTCCTGGGCTGCCACTAACCTGCATGGTTCTTTTATGTCAATTACAAAAAAAAAAAAAAAAAAAAAATTCTCCTTTCTTCAGGGCCATTGAGCCCTGTGTAGAGGCACCAGGCTTGGCAAGTGAAGCCTGGGTTCCCATTTATTTCCTCAGTCTGGGGACCTTATTCAGTGCTTAGATACTATGTTATTTCAATAATAGCACTTTTCATAATGTCCTTTTTAGACAGGACTCAATTTTGCTTGTTTTTCTAGCTCTTTAAATCTGAGTTTGCCAATCAGGTCTCATCGCTACTGTCACTGACTCACTTTCAGCTGCAGCATCCTTTGAGGTCACAATGGCATCTTTGTTTCTTCATCTTTATTTTCTTACCCTCTGCTTGGTATACCATATTGTTGATTCTGGGTCCCATGATCTCTGCCTAATTTTTGGTTGACTTTTTAAAATTATCTTATTCATTTAGGTAGCTAAAAGTCTCTCACCTGTATGCCCAGAGAATTCAGTGTCTGTTTTCCCACCCTTGGTATACACAGGGCTGACTCGGTACTCCTTTGTATACCTCCTTACCCAAGAGATTTATTACTGAACAATACGAAGAGGTCCTCACCCATGTGCCAAACACCATACTGGGAGCTCCACCGCTATGCCTCTGGCCTCCGGAGGTGTTTTCCCTTCACAAGATGCTGCCACTGCTTGCTATGAGTTTGGAAGACTCCCAAAGACCATCAATTGCCTCATCCTTCTTCCAGTCTTTCCAGCAGGGAGGGAACATTATACTACTTTCCTATCTTGGGCCCTAATCCCAGGTATCATCTCCCTCTGACCTCTCTTAAAAGCAGGGTGTGGTTTGCCTTAATTACATGGAGGTGGTGATGGTGATGATGGTGACCCGGTGAATCCCTAGGGCAGGAAAGAGGAACCAGAGGTAGCAATCCAGGACAGGAGTGTTGTGGGAATGTCGTGGCCTCCCTCTTCTTCTTCATGTATGCTCCATATTCTCTGATTCCAGCATAGAAATATCTGTACCTAATTCCTGTCCAGGGACAGTCCAGGTAGCTGGGGATGCAGACAAGTTTCCATTAACCATTTCTTGGCCTGGAATACTGAGGGAGACATCCCAGAGTTGCACATACTTGCCTTTGGTTTACCCTCCACGGACTATTTGCTTCATGTTTAGGTCAGTGAGTGCAATATCAACAGTATTATGTTAATTATTTGTATCAGTTAGCTTGTGAGCTCTTACAAAGCTAGAGCTGGCTTTTCCAAAAGCTGGTTACCCCAAATAGTTAAACCATCAACTTTGACTTCTTTCTATATTATCTCTTAAAACCATCAACTGTTTCTTTTCTCTATTGCCTTTCTTTTTTCTCTTTGGGGGGGAGGTAATTAGGTTTATTTATTTATTTGTCTATTTTAAGGGAGGTACTGGGGATTGAACCCAGAAACTCGTGCATGCAAAGTACACACTTTATCACTGAGCTATACCCCCCCCTCTGGCTCTTGCCTTTAAAGCTTCTGTTTATACACATTAGAGAACATGGACTCTGAAGTCCATCAGGCCTGAATTCAGGTCTACCTGTGCAAACTTTGCCTTCTGTAAAATAAGACTACCATCCATCTCATAGAAGACTTGTGAGAATTCGGTATGGCTGTGCTCAATTCCAGCACACAGTCCATCATGGAAATAATTCTGTGGTCATGATTATTAATGGCCTAAAATTGGAAATAGTTACCATAATTATCTTCTAAGGAAGCATTTATAATACCTAAAACTTACATTGTGGTAACTGTGACAGATGCTGTTTGAGAGCTTCCTGTTGCTTCACTCATTTAATTCTCACAGCAATCTTTTGAATATTAGTGAATATGTCCATTTCATGGAGGAGGAAATTGGGGCACATGGAAGTTAAGTAAAGTGTCCGAGGTCACTCAGCTGGAAAGCCGTGGAGCCAGCTTTGTGATCTCAGGCTGGCAACTCCAGACCCCATGTTCTTAACCATTCAGCCCTAGTAAATCAATTTGATCATGATTACTTTTAAGTATGGCCTTTAAAACTATTTTTTAGCTGATGAACAGTTACTGAGGACCTCCTGGATGATTGACGTTGAGACAAAGCAAGGGAAAAATGTTAAGTTCCTACTTTTAAACCATCTTACCATCCAAGAAGGGAGGTGGGCAAATACCCATGAGAGAGGCATAAAAGACAGCTTGGAAAGAGTAAATAAATCTGTCAATTAATTACAGCTGTCAACAATTCACTTTCCCTTGACAGCTTTAGGGCCTCCTAGGCCAGTGCATCTCAAACATTACTGTGCATACAAATCACCTGGGGAATATTCTTAAATGCGGACTTTAATTCAATAGATCTGGCTGGAGCCAGAGAAGCTGCCTGTCTTAAAAAAAAAACAAAACAAAACAAAACAAAAAAACCTCCCAGGTGAGAGACTGATCCAGACTGATGAGACTGATCCAGAGACCACACTCTGAGTAGAAGGGTATGACACACTGAGGGTCTACTATGTAATACAGTGCTTTCTGGTGAAGCAAAGACACGGTGAAGACTTTTAAGCTAACTATATGGGGACTCGGATGATAGTTGGAGGATGTGATAGAACTAATTTAAACATCGCTGTGATATGCAAAGCGTACTTGGGAATCTGTGTGATTCTGAGCAAAGCATTAATATGGCCAGAAAGGTGATTTTTGGTGCTTTGCAGAGTATGGATAGAGGGGACCAGAGACTGGAGGGGATCTAGCTCAGAGACTGGTGTGGAAATTCAGGCAGTAAGAGGGTAAAGGCCTGGAATGTGATTATGGCCGTGGAAATAGGCAGGAAGAGACAGTGATTGGCCTCAAGAGACAGTGGCTCCAAGAGAGACTGATTTCCGCCAACCGTCAAAAAAATCAGCACACTTAGGACCACCTCAATAATAGCTTAAAAGTGAATAGTACTCAAATGTTGGAAAGATCACTTCCACATCCATTATCTCATTTTATCAACACAGCAACTATGGGAGATTAGTAGCTACTTTCCCCCTCATTTTACAAATGAAATGGAGATAATGTAGCAGCAGCTTCAACCACATCTGAGAGAAGGCAAAGCTAATTGCAAGGGAAAAGACATTGTGAAATGGTCACAGTTATTCATCTCGTTTTTATAAATTGATTTTTTCTTATTAACATAATAATAGATTCTGATTATAAAAGTAATATATGTTTGAGATCATATTACATGGCTCTACTGTTTGTATCTTTCCCTCAAATTCTTCCATTTAACATCTTATGGCTCTTTTTCCTTGTCATTAGAAATTATTTGAAAACTTAATTTTAGATGACTGCATAATAATAGCCCCATGGGGATGCATTATAATTTAATTTACGACTTCCATTTAGGTTTCTAGCTTTTTGCTATTATAAATAACATTGTGGAGAACATCTTTGTACATATATCTTGGTCCAAGCATCTGATAATTGACTTAAAGACGTATCAACTCTTTGAGAAGTCATCTACTGATTTACAACTGGCTGATTTAATGCTTGATAAAAGATTGGGTCAGCCTAGGACTGGAGGAGGTTCCCCATGCATCTCTTATTGTCTCAGATTACATAGTGAACTCCTGCTGGGCGGCCAGGTTCAGGAAGTCATATCTTGGAAAATTCTGCTGCGTTGTGGTATCATCACTGATCTTGGGTCTCCTCATGAGGGTCCATCAGCAACAGGTATGACTACTTATTGGGCTCTGGGCTGGGGTTGGAGTGAGATGGTGGGGAGAAACGAAAGAGAAGGGCTAGTTCCTTCGGGCAAGGGGCTTATCAGCTCTTTGGGGATAGACCCATGTGGGATAATTAAGGAGCAGATCAAATCAAAACACAAGTTTCTGTAGCTTGAAAGCCTGTAGAGGAAAGCAGATATGCTAATGCTGTGACTGGTTGGTTCTATTTTCTTCTTTTTGCTAATCTCTATTTTCTGTGGTATCTATACGAAAGAGGTAAGGAAGCAGTGTCATAGGGATCTGGAAGCTGAGTTAAACTGAAATTCTGTCATTTGTTTCTTGTGTTACGTTGGGCAAGGTATTGAACCTCTCCAATCCTAATTTTTCATCTGTGGATTATGGATAATAATATTAATATGCAGATTTTCTTATTTATTTAACAGAAGTACTAGGGATTGAACTGAGGACCTTGTGCATGCTAGGCATGCACTGTACCACTGAGCTATACCCTTCCCACCTATATGTGATTTTCTGATGTGCAGAAACCATCTAATCCCCATCTGGCACACAGTAATACTTATTACTAGATAACAAGTACAATCTATATTATTATTAATGTTATTAGATATTATTTAAATAAAAGGATAAAATATATGTAATTATATATGTATATGCATATATATTCCTACCTATCCTGTTCTTTTGAAATATAACTGTCTGTATATGTACACACACGTATATACATTTATAGTTATATTTAAAAAGAATAAAATAGGAATTTAAAGAAGTCTAGAAATCCAATTATTTAAAATTGAAGTATAGTTGATTTACAATGTTGTGTTAGTTTCTGGTGTACAGCAAAGTGATTCAGTTTTACATATATATATATATATATTTCATACTCTTTTCCATTATGGTTTATTACATGGCATTGAATATAGTTCCCTGTGCTATACAATAGGACCTTTTTGTTTATCTATTTTATATATAGTAGTTAGTATCTGCAAATCCTGAACTCCTAATTTATCCCCACACTTCCCCTAGAAATCCAGTTGTGATTGGTACCACTTCAGGCAAGAAGCTTTTCTCTGGTACCACTTTAGGCAAGAAGCTTTTCTCTGGCACTAAACTACCAAGGCCAAGTTGCTGCTGCCTCCCCCTCCTGCCACCACCGATGCTTGGGCCTTGGTTCCTTGGCTGTGCAGCACTAGCACTATTCCACAGAATGTATTGAAAGCCTACAAGTTGTAGAGCCACAGACATTGGGGTTCAAAGCCTGACATTCTCTTTCCTAGCCAGGTTCCCGTGAGTAGTTTCTGTGAAGCAACCCGCGGGGTCTCTGTTTCCTCATTTGTCAAATGACAATTATTCTTAGGTCACAGGATTGTCAGAAGGAGAATTAAATTAAAGAATAAAACAACACATTTCTTCTGTATAGCACAGGGAACTATATTCACTATCTTGTAGTAACCTATAATGAAAAAGAATATGAAAAGGAATATATGTATGTACATGAATGACTGAAACATTTTGCTGTACACCAGAAATTGACATAACGTTGCAAACTGACTATAGTTCAATTAAAAAAAAAGAGCTAATGAGGGTTAAAAATGAAGTTCTTAACAGTTTTGGCTTATTCCAAGAAAATACTTTTAAAAAAGTCTATAGGTTGTCCTTAAGTGGCTCTTAACTGTTTTCTAACATTAAATCTTACCTTAAAGTTAACCTCTGTACAGCATATAGATTATTAAAAAAAAAGGAATAATGCCAATCTGATTGGGTTTGGTCCATGACTGACTGCAAATTCTTTTATTTCCCTTTCTTTCCCCATTGGAATTTCTGCCTGGCATTTGCAACACCACACCCTCTCCACCTCTTCTCCTAGCCTGGACTCAGTACCACTTCCCTCACATCTCACACCCTTACCAGACTTTGGCTCCTAACAATATCTCCTTTTACTTGTCACCCGAGTCAGATGTTGGTCTCATAATATAAGTAAGTAAAAATGTCCTTTTTACCAGCTATTCAGACTTTTGCTTCCCAGACTATTTCTTACCTTCCCTTGTTAGCAGGCTATTTATTTCTCTTTACCTGTCTCAGAGTTGCCCCACCTCCAGGTCAGTTGAGGTGGGGGGGGGTCCTCTATTATCCAAGACACATATTTTTTCCAGCTTTGGAGTTCTTGCCCTGGCACTGTTCCTAAAAACCGGACTGTCTACTGGTTAACCCTCCCCGCAGGCCCCACTCTCTGTATGTATACCTAGAATTCTTTTCTCCCGAGTATGATCTTTAATCCACACTGGGCCTGCCTCTGGTCTGGCTTGCTCGGTGCTGATTTTTTTTTTCTTTTTCTTTTTTTGTGTCTCTGGTCCAACAGGAGTACTGGGAAGCAAGTGAAGAGAAAAAAAAGATTGTTCACATAGGGAGGGTGACTTAAGATGTGAGGGTCAATTTAAGAAATGATTATATGACAAAAGTACATTTTGCCACAGTGTTGTCAAAGAGATCAGCCTTTGTGAGTTTTTTCATTTGTCCCTTGTATAATTTATATGTAGAATCCAGAGCCAACCAGTAGTTTGCCTCCTGACTAGTTAGCTTGTTTCCTCTGATCAGATCAAAGTTTTAGGATCTTGAGTGTTTGCCTTTATGCCTTGGCTGCTAGGAAGCTCAGAGCCAATTTGAATTTTTAGCTGAAGCATATATCAATGAAAAGTTTTCTTCGTTTTAAATAAAATCATACTCCCTTCTGTTTTTTAAACCTATTTTAATTTTATGATCCTCTGATATAAGAATTTTTATTGTAAGTTCCTTCAAACCTTTTTGGATTTAAGTAGGGCACCTGGTGGGTGAGGATTGTCATCCTTTATTTTTTGCTAGCCTGAGAATTAGGCAAAACTGAGCTACTGTAGAGCACAGGGAACTATATTCAATACTTTGTAATGACCTATAATGAAAAATAATATGAAAAGGAATATATATATGTATAAATGAATCACTATGCTGTAAAAAGATAAAATTTAAAAAATTAGCACATAAGACAAAAATCATGAATTATTGGAAATTCCACTTGAAAATCTCTTGTATTGTAATAAAGCATCTATGTATAGAACTCTATACAGTAATTATTTTAAAAAAAGTTTTTATAATTTGGTTGATTTACAATGTGTTAATTTCTGGTGTACAGCAAAGTGATTCAGTTTTACATATATATAAATTTTTTTCATATTCTTTTCCATTATGGTTTATTACATGGTATTGAATATAGTTCCCTGTGCTATACAATAGGACCTTGTTGTTTATCTATTTTATATATAGTAGTTTGTATCTGTTAATTCCAAGCTCCTAATTTATCCCTCCCCTACTCTCTTTCCCCTATGGTAACCATAAGTTTGTTTTCTATGTCTATGAGTCTGTTTCTGTTTTGTAAATAAGTTCATTTGTATATTTTAGATTACATATATAAATGATATCATATGGTATTTGTCTTTCTCTTTCTGACTGACTTCACATAGTATGATAATCTCTAGGAACATCCATGTTGCTGCAAATGGCATTATTTCATTTTTATGGCTGAGTAATATTCCACTGTATACTTATATCACATCTTCTTTAACCAGTCATTGTTGATGGACATTTACGTTGTTTCCATGTCTTGGCTATTGTAAATAGTGCTGCTATGAACATTGGGGTGCTTGTATCTTTTCGAATTAGTTTCCTCCATATAGATGCCCAGGAGTGAGATTGCTGGTTCATATGGTAAGTCTATTTTTAGTTTTTTTAAGGAACCTCCATATTATTTTCCATAGTGGTTACATCAGGTCACAAGGAACTGAATCCTCCTGCCAACAGTCACATGAGCTTGGAAGTAGATCCATTTCCAATTGAGCCTCAGATGAGACCCTAGCCCTGACTAACACCTTGATTAAAGCCTTGCAAACAACCCAGCTTAGCCATGCCTGGACCCTGACCCACAGAAACTGAGAGGTAATAAAAGTGTGTTGTGTCAAGCCAAAAAAAAAAAAAAAAAAGGAACAAATGAAAGTGTTTATGCAGTTGTCTGGATAATTAAACCATTTTACGTCTAAGATGACCATCGCATTTCTAGTGGTGAATAGGGGAATCTCTGGAGAATTCTCGAGGTTTTGTTTGTTGGATTTGTTCCATTTTGTTTTCATATTAAACCTCTACCTTAATCCAAGTTAATAGAATTGCAATTGTGAAAATTTATGTTGTATGTAAAGCACTTAGTCCAGTTTCTGCCACCACCAGTAAGGATTTAATAAAATGTTAGCTGCTATTTTCCTTAGTAGTGATAATAATAGTAATGCTAGTAAGATATGTGACATCACCCAACACGGCCTGGTACATAGTCATTGGTCAGTAATGTTGGCTGGTTTGGGGTAGTTGAATCCATATATTTACTATTCTTTTAAAGTGTAGTGAAGAAGGATTTGGCCACCTGCTTCCTGTCTTTCCAAGTTTCCTGTTGTGGCCCCTTGGCCATGGGTCACCTTTCATCCTGAAGTTTGTTGTCAAGTAATTCTGAAGACCAGGAGTCTACCTTATTCATCTTTGTACTCTAACAGTTCCTGGCACATGATAGGTACTTAGGGAAGGAATAGATGGGTAGAGGAAGCAAGGGTTTAACTCACACAAGGACTCTCCTTGCCTTTGTGAGATTTTAGGGACCAGGCTTCAGTCTGGGCTATTGCTGCTTTTCCTGGGCTTTTGGCATCAGGCTCTGATGGGTCTATATATTCTTGAAACCTTGCTCTGAGCTGGAAACAGTTATACGCTTAATGGGGTCTCTGTGGCCTACATATTCAAAAATATAAAATCTGGCTTTGGTACACAGCATTTCAAGGGAGAAATAGCCCTTGAGAAGGAAGGTGCCAGGGCAGTAAATAAGAGCTTGAGATTTAGAGCCAAGAGAAACCTTAGTTCAAATCCTAGTTTTGTCACTTCTGGGTATGTGATCTTGGGAAGTCCTTTAAACATTCTGAGCCTCAGTCACCTCTCCTCATCTGTAAGATAGGGGGCAATATTACCCCTGGTGTTGTTATGAGGGTTAAAATATGATGTGTGTTTGAAGCTGTGGTTACATAATAGTTGCTCAGTAAATGGTAGCTACTATTGTTATTGCATATCATATCTTCTCTCCTATTCAGCATGAATATAGCTTTGTTTTCCATGTCATCAAAAGCAATCCTGTTTGTTGTTTCAATATTAACTAAGAAGATACCTAAACGTTTAAAGAAGAAAATGAAGATTACCTACATTCCTACTACCTAGAGATAACCAGCATTGATAATTAGGTGTCTGTATATCCCACATTTGATTTTTCTGTTTATACACACACATATTAAAAGTGAGGTCATAGAGTATGTATTGCTTTGTAACCAACTTTTGTAATACCTAATTGTATAACATTGTAGAACTCTTTCCAGATCTAGATAATAATTTTAATGGCTTTACAGTATCACACTTTATGACTATATTAATACTATAAATATTTTCACCAGTACCATGTTGATTTAAATCATGCCTTCTGTTTTGCTGTTATAAGCAGTGCTACAGTGGCTACTATTTGTGTACATCTATCTTCACACGCTTGTCTAATTATTTTATTAAGAGATATTCATAGAAGAAGCAGAATTGCTAGGTCAGACGGAATATGCTTTACATATCATCCCCTTCATTAAGTACAGCACATACTAGATTAATTTGTATTAAATGGAATAAAGAATGTGAGGAAGCTTTGGAAACTGCCCAACACTATATGAGTTATTGCATTGCAATCGTTATTGCTGAAGACGTGGCAAACTGATGACCTTCAAGACTAGGAGAGGGGAGAAGGCTTGATTTCTCCCTGATTCACAGGAAATACACCTATCTGAACATGCATGCAAAAGTGGGTGGTTACTGTCTATCTGAAAGGATCTATATCTTTACTCCCACCCCCAAACTTCAAAGATGAAGAAAGACTCTTGTCATCTTGAAGTGAAACCATTGCTTTTAAATATGGCCCTTTCAGCCAAGTGTTGATGATACAGGAAAAGAAAATGTGGGGTGAGAGGATGGCCGAGTCCCAGGCATCCTTGGGATGTGCCCCACCAAGTGTGGATCCTTGGCTTTGCACAGGGAAGAATTCAAGAACAAGCCACAGTTAAGTAAAGGTAGATTTATTTAGAGAGATACATACTCCATAGACAGAGAGCAGGCTGTCTCAGAAGGCAAGAGAAAGGCCATGAGGTGTTGGGGTTGGGTGCTTAGTAAAAGTAGATACACACTCCATAGACACAGTGTGATCCATCTCACTCAGAAGGGAGAGCGGCCACGAGGTGCGGGGTTGCTAGTTTTTATGGGCTCAGTAACTTCATATGCTAACAGGTGGGAGGATTATTCCAACTACTCTGGGAAAGGGGCTGGGATTCCCAGGAATTGGGCTATCACCCACTTTTTGACCTTTTATGGCCAGCCTTGGAACTGTCATGGCACCTATAAGAGTGTCATTTACCATGCTAGTATATTACAATGAGCATATAATGAAGCTCAAGGTCTACTGGAAGTCAAATCTCCTGCCCTCTTGGGCCTCAAGGCCTGCTGGGAGTTGAATCTTCCACCATCTTGGTGCTAGTTGCTGTGTCATTCTTTGAATGGCTGTGTCCTGCCCCCTTCCTTCCTGTCTCATTGAAACCCATTCTTTGTCAGCCTTTAATTTCTAGTAAACTCTTGAATAGAGAAGGTCTCCTAAGCTGCTTCTGCCCTGAGTTGTTCTACTATACTCTTGAGAACCAAGCCTGAGGGTCTGGCTACTTTATTTGTGTGTCTGGGAATGGGTGGGTGGGTAGGAAGTGGGTTGGGGAAAAATTTTTTTTAAAGGCCAGACAGGTCGGTCAGTGCCCAGCTTAAGGATTCCATGGTCACACCTTCAGTGGAGGGACTTAACTTTCCAGCGAGCCTGACATTCCGCAGAGCTCAGGCCCGCCTAGATACACTCACTCACCCACCCACTCCTCTGGCTTCCTGTTTTTCTAGGAGCCAGAGTGCCTCTTGAGTGTAACTCTAGTGTAAGCATTGTTGAGTAGGGGGAAGTGTGTGTTGAGAAGTCTTGAATCTGGATCTCCTCATCTCACAACCTGAATTCTCTCTGACTTCAAAGGCTGGGCACTCATCCAGGAATGATGCTCTTGGCCCCTGCTAGAAGGTGGGGCCCGGTGTGGGAATGCAAACAGACGTTGGGGGCCTGTAGGAGGGTAGAAGGCAGCAGGAGAGTATATGACCGTGGAGGGGTGCAGATGCCTGTGTGTTTGGCCGGGCTCCACCTTATAAAGGGTGCTTCTTGCGGGAATGTTTTCAGTGATGCCTGTCAGAGATCTTGGGCTCTTTGAACCTCGAAGTCTGAATGGGGTGATGCTTGCCATAAGCACTAATGAGCATGGAAATGATTTTTTCTGGGCCCTTGACTATATTACTCTTTTTTTTTTAAATGTCCTTTCTTATTGAAGTGTAGTCAGTTTACAATGTAGTGTCAATTTCTAGTGTACAGCATAATAGTTCAGTCATATGTATACGTACATATATTCCTTTTCATATTCTTTTTCATTATAGGTTACTGCAAGATACTGAATACAGTTTCCTTTGCTGTACAGAAGAAATTTGTTTATCTATTTTACATATAGTAACGTGTATCTGCAAATCCCAAACTCCCAGTTTATCCTTTCCTACCCACTTTCCATCCCCTTCCCTCCCTGGTGACCATAATTTTGTTTTCTATGTCTGTGAGTCTGTTTCTGTTTTGTAAATAACTTCATTTGTCTGCTTTTGAGATTCCACGTATAAGTGATATTACTCTTAAATCACTGGCATACTGATGGGCCTTACTGATCCTCAAACTGTTTCCTGTTCTGTCAATAGATCCATTCCCTCCAACCCTAGCAACTCAGTTGGCACTGCTGGCTTTGTGTATGTTGCTGCCTTGAAAAGCGGCTCTCTAGGTATTTTGGACTCATTCATCCTCCTTTCTCCCCAGGTCTCCAGCTCGCCGAGCTGTGAAATTTCACCACCCCTCTCCTGTCTGTTTACTTTCCTTTCTGACTCTGTAAGCAGCACTGTGTACATATCTTTTCATGTGTTCACATGCATTTCTGGGTATGCCTGCTTGGTTCCCTGAGGCTATTGGTAAATCTGCATGGATGTGGGTAAGCCTTTTTGTGATTAAGGGGATCTCATCTGTGTGGGCTCCATCAGGAACTTTGATGGTGTGTGCAGTGGAGACAGGAACTGGAGACAGGAGAGGTATATCACTGGGGCGGGCAGCGGAGAGGAATCGACCCTTCTTCGGGGCAAGCAGGCTTGAGCCTTTCATTGAATTATGAGTCTGGAAAACAGGGAATTTATCTCCCACTGTTGGGCAAACCTGGAAGATTACACTGACTCTGGAAGAGAATATCTTCATTTTTCTCCAGAGCTTGTGGGGTCCACTTGGATGATGAATGTGAATTCTAGATTCAAAAGGCCTCCCCTGTTTAGGAGAATGTAGGGTTAGAGATATGCCAGTGGGTTTAAGACAAGTGACAGTTTTATTTATTTATTTTTTGTATGGGGGAGGTGACCAGGCTTATTTATTTATTTACTGATGGAGGTGCTGGGGATTGAACCAAGGATCTCGTGCATGCTAGGGAGGCGCTCTACCACTGAGCTATACATTCCCCTCCTTTAAGTGAAGGTTTTAAATGGTTCTTATGCTCCTCATCCCCTCTAGACTCAGCCCTTTGAAAGTACAGTCTTCCTTATTTTTGCATTTCCTCTCTGGGCCTTGTGTGACCCAGACACTTAATCAACAGTGAATGGATTATTAAAGCAGAAGGATAGACGACTAAACTTCCTGAGACTGTCGATGGCCCTGTAGAGTCCCACATGACTCCCTAGGAAGGAAGGCTTGAGCCGGGGAGGTCTTGTTTCCAGAACTGGCCTTAGACTAGAGTCCCGCCCTCCCCCCTCATGAAGTAATTGGCAGAATGGCTAGAACAAGTGAATGATTGTACCGTAATTAGTTTATGACCGGAGGGCATGCCAGTTTGTAGCCCTGCCAGTCTGCTAGCTGCCACCAGCCCAGATAGGCCTCATAAAAGTGCAAGCAACAAAGCTATGATCCTATTTCCTGGGCCTGCTGGGCCTAATGACTCAGGCCTATGAACTGAGAGTAACCAAGCTAGTATGTTAACATTTCCTGAACGCTGACCTTTTACATTTTCATTTTATGCAAAAGTAACCTTTATTTCTTACAGTTGTTAATCCTTGCTTGGACTTAATTGTAATATGCCTCCCTCCCTCCCTCCCTCCCTCTCTCTTGCCCTCCCTTTCTTCTTTCATTTCTCTCTCTTTATTTTTGGAAGTGGACAGGCTGCATCATGAGGTTAGGGCAGGACAGAGCATCTGGCCTATTGTGTGACAGTAATAGAGATCACTTTCTGCTGATACGCTTAAGAAATGGTTCAGTCCATATCTCCTGCAGGCCTCACCCTCCCGGCCCACTGCTGGTATGATTGTTGTCTAAATAGTCTCCTCTGGTGTCCTAAGAGTTCAAAAAAAAAAAAAAAAGCCAGCTTTGGTAATGAGAAATCTATCAACCTGTCAACCTAATTCATATAAATGTGTCCCAGAGCGTCAGAGCCAGACGTCATCATATCTGGATTCTGAAAGGGTGTGCTGATTCTGTGGTTCCATAAGCTCTTCTTTCCTTTCCTGCCTGTCGACCTGCATTGCATTTTTATTTCCGATGCATTTTTATTTCAGACACTCAACATATGGGAATCTTTGGATCCATTCAAGTCAAATTAAGAGTGTACATGGTATTTGCTGCTGGCCAAAACACCCAGCACCTCAGGTTCAGAGGTAGAGAAAAAAAGTTTCCAGATTTACTAATACAGCTTTTACATATAAGAAATAAAGCAATTTTCAGAATGACCAGACTTGAGGAATGGCCCCCACTCAGCAAGTTCTTAAACTATTAGGATGATTGTTTCTATCACACAGGCAGAATTAACACCCCTAGTCCAATCCAGGGAACAGACATAAGGTGGGAAATTCTTCACTTTTTTTTTTAGCTTCTTGTCATCACAGCCAAATTTTCACAAATTCAGTTTCTTCAGAGTGTTTTGTTGGTTGTACTGCTCAAAATGAAAATATCATTCTCTTTTAACATGGCCAGCAATCACTTCTCCCACCCCAAACGTTCTCTTTTCTGTTTATTTGGAATTGTCTTTAATGTGTCTGCTGACTTCTTTGGTAGGACCGGTGTCTAATATGTTCACAAAAGGGCTCTAATATGTTTATGTTAGGGTACTGTGTTTGGTCTCTGCATTGATTTCAGATTTGAAGGCTAATCATGTTTGGCCTTATATAAAACCTATAACTCACAGAGAACCGGCATTTTTGTTTTTGCAGATTAGTTTGAGATTGGGTCCTTGATGTGAAATGTTTGCAATTGGGTCTTTGATGAGAAATATTAGACTGTGATTTTCATATGTTTGTGAATTTCAAGCACATTATCTATTATTTCAAAGCAGTAGTAAGCTATAATAAACCAAAGAAACCTAAATTTAAATAAATGCATTTTAGTTGATAATAGGCGTGTGAGCATGACCCTAATAAATGAATTTGCTATTACTTGTCCTCAAGTTTCTCTTTAATCATAACTGACCACATGCATTCTCAAGACTTATAATTTTATAGAGTTTAAGGCGATCTTCCCTCATCAGAGGTGTTTCCATATGAAAATATTTCTAGTATGAATGAGAAGAGTTTTATTCAAAAACATAGTGTTCCTGAAATGCAAACAGTTTTACTAAAGACCTATAATTAAGGCAAAACGGTCTGCAGTAATGCCTCACTTATCCTGAAGCTTAGAATGTGGCCTGGACCCCAGTAATAAGTTTAAAAAAAAAAAAAAGGCTTTGAGATCTGGAAACAGCTGTCACAAAGCCGATAGTAGAGGGGGAAGAAACCCTCATGCCTTGACTTCAGAGAGACCCACTGATCCTTAATTTAATGGGAACCTGTCATTCCCTCAGTTAGAGCAGAACACAAGCAGTAAATAACAATTGGGGGTGGCAGGCTGCATAGGTTTCAGGAGGTAGTTTACCCTAGAAATAGGCACATGATAGTGGAGTGAGTATTTGACAACTGGCCTGGAGAGACCACAAAAGGAAAGACCTGGCGATAGGGAACTGATAGCCTTCTGCACAAAAATATAAGATTGTGGTATTCCATAGCATTGACAGGCCAGATTTTGCTTAGCCATTCTCTTGTTATTGGGAATTTAAGTTATTTAAAAATTTTCACTCTTATAAAAAGTGATACAGTGGATGGGTTCTGTACAAATTGCATTGCATTTCTTCTACTTACAGTTTTTGCCTTCTGATACCTTACTAAATGTATAATGACCGGGTCAAAAGGTATGAGCTGTTTTATAGCTGTTGCCTGTTGCCAGATTGTACTCCCAAAAGATTAAACTGTGTAAGTATGCCTGTTTTCTCACAGCTCTTCAGCACTGAATGTCATCATTTCTAGTATTTTTCCTAGCTTAATAGGTATGTATGATCCCTTTGTTTTAATTTCTATTTACTTAATGAAGCTTTATATTTCTTAATGTCCTAATTTGCCATCTATTTCCTTATTCATTTTCTTTGAACACTTATAAAGTATAGTCGACTGACCTTCTATGTTTTTATCCATTCCTTCTATTTCAGATAGTTTGACTTTATATTTGTCACATCTTTTTCCAATTTGCTCGCTTTCATTTTTATGTGTGCTTTATTATATTTCACTATGCAAAAGTGTTCTTTTTCACATTTATGTATTCTGATCCATCCATCCTGTCTCTGATGTTTCTTTCATTTTTCAATATTCAGAAATTTACCACTCTTCCACAGCTGGGACAAATATGTGATTCTGTCCTCCTTCTCCCCCAGGGTGTTTTTTCTTTTTTGTGTTTAATTCTTGGACCCATCTGGAATTTATTGAAGTGTATGGTATGAGGTATGGATCTAAAGTAAAATCTCCATACTGATATCCAAATGTTTTAGCAATTCAATTTGGCAAATATTTCTTGAACTCCTCTCTGTGCTAAACATTGTGCTAAGTACCACAAGAAAGTTTTTTTTTTTTTTTTAAATGAGGCAAAGTCCATGCTCTCCAAGTGTTTGATCCTTTGTGGGTGTCTGTCTGTCTCCTGCTCCTCCTCTTTCTCTGAAGAGTGGAAGGGTGGCAGTGCAGTAACAAGGTAGATATTTAAATAATTATAACAAAGCACAAGGAATACTATGATGTAGTTACTATTATAGAGGTTAAAAGCAAGAAGCTGTGGGAATTTAAAGGAGTGAGAGATTCCACCTAAGACAAGGAAAGGCCTTAAGGTGGAGGCAACATTTAAGAATGCCTCAGATGGCAGGATTTCATTCATTTAGGAGAAAAAAATATATATACTGAATATCTATTCTGACACTCTTTGTGCTGGGATGCTAGCAATAGAGATGAACAAGATGTAATCCCTGACCTCAAGGAGCTCTCAGATTAGCAATGCAGGGTACTTCTAAAGGAAACATACTAGGAAGAAGTAGTAGAAAGGGAAACGGATGTGGTTGGAGAAAGTTGCTAGATTAAGACCGGAAAGGAAGATTGGGGCCTTAAATGTCAAGAGGAGGCATTGATTCTTCCTTTGTTTTGACATGGAAAATGTTTAGAGATTTAAACATTCCATGATCAGAGAGGATTTCTAGGCCAGTCCATTTCATTGGGAAGGCTGTTATCTGTTTGTACTTTTCTCTGAAATGTGGGTAAGGTAAACGTGTGCACTATTTTCATATTTGGGCTCCTTGGCAGGATCTAGTCTACCCTTTACAGTGTCTATCAATATGATTGGCAGGGTCTGTGACATCTTTCATATATTGCAGCTGGTTCCTTTTTGGTACTCCTTCATTCTCTGTTTCAAGTAGTTAGGACCACCTGCCTTTTGCTTAAGTTATTTAGGAGACATTTTAGAATGAGTACATCAAAATGGCTAAAATGAAGTATCTGGTTCTTGAAGGAATAAAATTCATGTGTAAAGAAGATTTGGTTATGAGAAAGCAGCTCCTTCCCACCTTCTGCAGGAAAAATGAGGGGCGAGTATGCCTGAGACCCCAAATTAACTTGAATGTGGCTCCTCACATGAACATACACCTAATTAACCAGAGAAGTGTTTTATTTCTTGTTGTGGCCATGAAGACTACAATGTAGAAATTAAACCATTGGTAAATAGACTTGTCTTGGATTGTTTTCCAGAGACTAAGAAAAGCTTAATCAGAGGATTGAAAATTAGTGGTTTGGGAGCAGAACTTCCAGACTGTGCGAGGAGCTTGACAGACCCTCTTCCCCAGTGAAACAACCACTTAACTGATGAAAATGATCAAAAACGTCCATTTAAAGTCTCTGGAAGTTGACTTAGGGGAATTCAATATATTCCTTTATTCAAGGAAATCTAGTACGTCTCAGTAAGAACAATGAGAGTCTACTTGTCACATCTCCCCCACCCAGCTCCATGCTGTGGATACTCTACTCTGGACAGGTGTAGCCAAAACATGGGGCTCCCTTTACCTCCAGCTCCCAGTCATAGGGCAGTGTTTTCACCCCGGGGGAACAGGCTGCCAACATCTCTCTTCTCACACTCTCAGCTTCATGTTGTGGAAACTATTTTGGGCTCACATGGGCAAGAAGACTGGAGTCCTCCCACCCTAGTTCCCATGTGCAGGGCAGAGGTTCCGTGCTGTGAGTGGCAACCAGAGAAGACCACAGGGTACCAGCCTCCCTAAGGTCCTGCTTGTAGGGTGAAGTTTCCATACCAGAAGGGCATGTCAAGAAGGTGGGGGAGCTCCCATTCCCACCTTTCTGCTCTTGCTTGTAGGGTAGATGTATCACTCAGGGAGAATGAAGCCATCACCACACCCTCACTCCAGTAAAATACTACAGAATTTCTGCTTGGGGGTTAGGCATGACTGGAGGATCAGCAGCTCCAGCTCTGTTAAGGGGCCTGATTTCATTTGGAACAGAGTATGGAGGAACTCATTCTTGAAGATATTGTCAAAATGAACAGAGATCTTTGTGTTGAACAACTAGTAGAAGGCTAATAGTTCCATGAAACTAGGAGCAACAGGTGAAATGGCAGACCAGCCATAATTTTAACAGAACCAGAGAGAGAGGCAGCTAAAAAGAGCCCTGTTGAGATCACACTTATCCTGGGGGTCAGGAAGGCTGTGCACATATGCTATGTTGCATTCCTTCAAAAGCAACCAGAGTGGGCACAAGAGAGGTCCTAGTCACTTCTTGAACGTGGAGCTGACTTAAAAGCATCTCTCAAGCCACACAGAGATCCAACATCAAGTTCTGAAGCTTTACTGGCTCAAGGGGCATAAGCACAACCTCTGACCGATCACTAGCTGAACATTAAGTTACACTGACCCAGGAGCAACTCTAAGGTAGTTAAAAACAACAAACAAACAAGGAGGAAAAACTGAGCAGTAACATAAGAGGTTGCACCATGCAGAGGAATTAGACTTCACATAGATAATTCAGGCAAGCTACCAGACAAGGCCCCTGTTGGTGGTGGTGTTGGGACTAATCAGAATCTAGAGTTGCTACAATATCTTATTTTAAATGCCCAGTTTTCAACAAAAAATTTGCAACAGATGCAAAGAAACAGAATAGTGTGACAATTGTACAGGGAAAAAGCAGGCAATAGATACTACCTTTGGTAGGAAGGGACACATGATGTACTTAGCAGGCAAACACAAGCACTTCAAAATAGCTATTATAAATATTTTCAGAGAACTAAGGGATTCAGTTTATAAAATGATGAAAGAAAGATATGATAACAATGAGTCATCAAAGAAAGAATATTAGCAAAGGGATGGAAATTATATTAAAAAAATGAAATGAAAATTCTGGAGTTGAAAAGTACAATAACTGAAAGGAAAAACTCACTAGAAAGGCTCAGCACTAGAATTAGGATGGAAGAATACAGAATAAGTGAACTTGAAAGTAAATAATCAGAAATTATACAATTTGAAGAACAGGAAAAAAATGAAAAAAAAAATGAACAGAGCCCGAGAAACTTGAGACATTATTAAGTGCACCAACAGACACATGATGGGAGTACCAGAAGGAAAGGAGAGGGTGAAAGGGGTAGAAAAAATATTGAAGATATAATGGGTGAAAATTTCCAAACATGATGAAAAACATTAATTGACACCCGCAAAACCCACCAAATCTACACCTATGCATATCATAGTTAAAATATTGGAAGCCAAAGGGAAAATCATGGAAGCAGAAAGAGAAAAAAAAATGACTCATCACATATAAGTGAATCTTAATAAGATCACTAGATGACTTTTCATTAGAAAAAAAAAATGGAGACTAGAGGCAGATGGATAACATTCAAAGCGCTTAAAGGGGAAAACAAAGTAAGAGTCCTATATCCAGGAAAACTTTCGAAAATGTAGGCAAAATAAAGACATTCCCTGATAAACAAAGATGAAGACAATTTATTGGTAACAGACTTGCCTTATAAGAAATATTAAAAGAAGTTCTTCCAGCAGAAAGGAAGCCACATCACACAGTAATTCAAATCCACTTGAGAAAAACAGGATGCTTGTAAAGATAATTATGTAGTAAATATAAAAAAACAGTATAATTACAGATATATTCTCATCTTTTTTGATTGATTTGAAAAACAATAGCATTAAAATATCTGTATTTGGGGGCTTGTAACACATGGAGATATACTTAACAATGACAGCACAAAGTACAGGGGAGGGAAGGAAGCGATAGTAGAGCAGGAAGGTGACACCAGATAGTGCCTCAAATCCACAGGAAGAAACAAAGAGTATCGTAAGTGGTAAATAAGAAGCTCAATTAAAAAATACTTTATATAGTTTTCCCTTTTTTCCCCTAGTTCATTCATAGATTATTTAAAGCAACAATTATAACACTATTGTTGGTTTTGTGAAGTATATAGATGTAATATATGTGGCATTAATAATACAAAGGAGGACGTAGAGGATGGAGCTATAGTGAAGCAAAATTTTTTATATTTAATGGGATTAAGTTAGTATAAAACTAGAGTATGGTAAGTTATGGTGTATATTGTAATTCTTAGAGCAACAAATAAGAAAATAACTTTAAAAACAGAGTGAAGAATTAAATAAAGGAATTTAAATGGTACATTAGAAAATATCCATTTTCTAGTGGTGGTGTAAACAACAGAAATTTCTTATCTCACAGTTCTGAAGGCTAGAAGTCAAAGATCAAGGTGTCAGCAAATTTGGATCCTCCTGAGACTTCTCTTTGGCTTTCAGTTAGTCCCCTTTTTACTGTCCTCACATGATCTTTCCTCTGTACACATACGTGTGTTTGTTTTCTCCTTTATGTACAAATTTCCTACTCTTATAAGAACACAAGCACATTAGATTAGGGCCCACCTCAATGCCATCATTTTAACCTAATTACCTCTTTTAAAGTCTTTATCTTCAAATTCAGTCACATACTGAGGTACTGGGAGTTAGGGCTTCAACATATGAATTTTGGGTAGACATAATTCATCCTGTAACAATTGACAAAATTTTAAATATATCAGTTGAGAAATAGAATAATGAAACTACTGATATCGAGAATGATGAAGGAACATCTCTACTGAACTCACAAAAAAGTGAATAAAAATGGTAGGAGAAATCTATTAATATCTGTATGCCAACAGATTCTATAACTTAGATGAAGTGGAAGAATTATTAGATAAAATTGTGAAAACTGCCCAAGAAATAGAAAATCAGAATAGTCTTATAATAAATAAAGAAATTGGATTAGTATGTTAAAATCTTCCCACAAATAAAAGCCCAGGCGTAGACAGCTTCATTGGTAAATTCTGCCAAATATGTAAAGAAGAGTTAATACCAATCCTTCATAAACTCTTTCAGAAAATTGAGGAGGGAACAACTCCAATGTATTCTACAAGTACTGCCTTGATACCAAAGCCAAAGATATCACAAGAGAGGAAAACGAGAGACCAATATCCCTTATATAAAAATCCAGGACAAAATGCAAACTGAATCTAAATCTAACAGCTTATTAAAAGGATTATACATCATGACCAAGTGGGATTTATCCTAGGAATGCAAGGATGGATTAACATCCAAAAATCAGTCAATCTAAAGATTGCATTAGTACAATAAAGTACAGAAAGAACATGATCAATCTATAGGTGCAGAAAAAGCATTTGACAAAAGTCAACACCCATTCATGATAAAAGCCCTCAATAAATTAGAAAGAGAAAGGAACTCCTCAAGCTGATAAAGGGCATCTATGAAAACCCTACAGGTGATATTATATTTAATAGAGAAAGATTGGATGTTTTTCCCTTAACATGAGAACAAGACGAAGATGTCTGCTCTCACCAGTTATATTCAACACTTTACTGGAGGTTCTAGCCAGGGCAACTAGACAAGAAAAAGCAAATCTGTCTTTGATGTGATCTTATATATAGAAAACCCTAAAGAATCCACTAAATACTAGAACTACTAAACAAATTCATCATGTTTGCAGAATACAACATCAACATTAAAAGACATTTGTATTTCTGTACAGTAACAATGAACAATCTGAAAATGGAATTTTAAAAAATTTCCATTTGCAATAGCACCAAAACCCAAAATAATTAGGAATACATTTGACAAAGTGAAACACTTGTACACTGAAAAGTATAAAACATTGATGGAATCAATCAAATAAGACCTAAGTAAAAAGAAAGACATCCTATGTTCATGAATTAGAAGAACAATATTGTTAAGATGTCAGTACTCACCAAATGGTATACAGATTCAGCACAATCCCTATCAAACTCACAGATGACTTTTTTTTTGTGGGGGGGGGGGGAATGGCAAGCAGATCTTAAAATTTATGTGGAAGTACAAGGAACCCAGAATAACCAAAACAATTTTGAAAAAGGTCAAACTTGGAGGACCTATTTCAAAACTTACTACAGAGCCACCTTAGTCAAGTCAGTGTGGTACTGGCATAAGGACAGACATATAGATTAATGGTGATCTGTTGAGACCCTGGAAATAAAGCCTTAAATTTTTGTTCAATTGAGTTTTTACAGAATTGCTGAGGAAGTTCAAAGGGAAGAAATGATGTTTAGTTAATAGGATTTAGCCAATAGGATTGACTAAAATTGGTATTTAGCCAATAGGCTATCCACATGCAAAATAATGAATTTGGTCCTTGCCTTCATACCATACACAAAGAATTAACTCAAAATGTATAACTCTAATTCTTGTAGGCCTAAGTACAAGAGCTTAACCTATAAAACTCTTTGAAGAAAGCATAGGAATAAGTTTTCATGATCTTTGGTTCCACAAAGATTTTTAGAAATGACAGCACAAGCACAAGTGATAAAAGAAAAATAAAATGATAAACTAGATTTAACCAAAATTAAATTTTTTTCACTTTAAAAGATACCATTGTCAAAGTGAAATATCACCCCAAAGTCTGGGAGAATATACCTATAAATGATATATTTTAAAGTATTTGGATTCAGAATATATGAGGACCTCTCACAACTCAATACTCAAAAGACAAATTACCCATTAAAAAAAGGATAAGAATTTGAATAAGTATTTTTCCAAAGAATATATACAAATGGCCAATAAGCACATGAATAGATACTCAGTATCCTTGCTCATTAGGGAAATGAAAAATCAAAACCACCGTGAGATAATATTTCTCACTCTTAGAATGTAATAATAATAAAAAGACAGTAACAAGTGTTGGTAAGGATGTGGAGAAATTGGAACTCTCTCATACATTGCTGTTGGGAATGCAGAATGATGCAATTGTTGGGGAAAACTCTTTAGCAGTTCCACAAAATGTTAAACATAGAATTTCCACATGACTTGGCAGTTTTACTCCTAGGTACCTATTTAACTAAGAGAAATGAAAACATATGTTCACAGCAAAACTTGTATATGAATGTTCATAACATCATTATTCACACTTGTCCCGAAGCAGAAAGACCCCAAATGTCTGTAAAATGATGAATGGATAAATAAAATATTGTATATCCATATGGTGGAATATTGTTCAGCAATGAAAAGAAATGAAGCACTGTTACATGCTACCATATGAATGAACTTCCAACACATTATGCTCAATGAAAGAAGGTAGATGTTTAAGGCCAATTTGTATGATTCCATTTATATAGATTATATTAAAAAGCAAATCTATAGAGAGAAAGTAATTGGTGGTTTCCTGAGACTGAGTGTGGGAATGGGGACTGACTGTAAATGGTGCAAGGGTTTTTAGGATGATGGACATATTCTAAAATTAGATGGGGGTGATAGTTGCACAACTCTATAAATATGCTAAAATTCAGGAAATTGTACATTTTAAATGAGAAAATTTTGTCACATGTAAATTATATATCAACAAAGCTGATAAATGCCATGATTTGAGAAAGTAATAATTGTGATGATTTTATAAAGAATAAATATACTGCAACATCTTTATCCAGTCACCTGTCAATGGACATTTAGGTTGTTTCCATGTTTTGGCTACTGTAAATAGTGCTGCTGTGAACATTGGGGTGCATGTATCTTTTCGTATGCCAGTAATTGATACATTATAACTGACGGTACTTCAATTTAAAAAAATAATAATAATTTTAAAAAAAAGAAAATGAGTATTAAAAAAAGAATAAGAGCACAAAATCAAATGATAAAATCCATCCCCAGATAAAGTATAGCTCTCAAATTTCTGTTCCTGATACACTTTCAGGACTTTGTTCCGTTCATCAGTTTCTTCTATGTACCCCTTCTGTCCCCTCCCATGGACCTCTTCCTTTGGATTCTGTGCACCACCTTTTCACTTGCCTTGAGCCTAATTACCCTTCCAGAACTTCCTTCTCCTCCCCAGCATTCTGGTCTGCACTCTCAACTCTTTCCTAAAACCCTTTTCTCCTGAGGGTTTATTTCATTTCCAAATCATGAATGTTTTTTCTCAAACTGCTGGTTCTATTTCTTTGATAAAAAGTGGCAAATCATTTCTCATGGGTTTATGCATTGGACAGATGTTTACTAAGCACCTGCTGTGTTCTTGACCTTGTGACGATACTTATGGTGGCTTAGGTTGCTGATCTTTATATTTGGGAAGCAATAGGAATTTTTAATGTGGCACGTAAATATTGTGTATAGAAGTTCTAAAGAGCTATATTTCATGGCAGGTTTTGTTCAACCTATGTAAAGGCCTCTATTTCAAAATGACAGGTGTGTAATTGCCTTCTCTTAGTCCCTGAATCTTGAGGTTTAAGCCAGTCGTGTGCTGGTAAACTGGATCTCCAGGGAAATTAAAAAAGTAAAACTTGATTTGTGAAATTTGTGATTTCCATGGTGGATATACTCCCACCATAGCCAGTTTCAAGTTATTAACATGATATTATGAAATGCAGAGTTGGGGTAAGCTAGCCAGTTTGAGCCCTCTAGGACAGTCACTTAGTCACAATCCCTTAGTCCTAATCACACCAAGAACAGCTTTCAGACTGTCCCTGAAATACTACCCAACTTGGTTGGAAGGACTTTGGAAAGAAGAGAACTAATGCTTCGGCTCAGCACTGTGCCCTTTAGGTACTCCTCATAACCCTGTGAGGGAGATACCCATTTTACAGGTGAGTAGAGGAGGCTCAGAGAGTTAAAAGGGTCTGGCCAAAGCCACACAATACACTGCAGAGCTAGAATGTGCACCCTGATCATTTTGATGCCAAATCACATGCTACATTAATCATACCATGGTACCTCCTCGGGCAAAGCTAGCAGTGGAGATAAGGAGAGAGTGTACTTTTCCAGTGGTAGTGCTCTAGATATTGTTCATCTTCTGAGGATTAGACATGAGCACATCACTTATAGTGCATTTGGCTTGCTAGAGGATGTTAGGGTAATCTCTCTGTGGGCAGCCAGCAGAGAAGGCAGTAAAGACCAATGTATGGTGTGGGGCAGGGAACTTCTAAAACCCTTTGATTGATTTCAGCCTAAGGAGGGACTGAATTGACTAACTAGAGCTTCCTGACTATTCTGGGAGAGTGGCAGAGATGCTGAAGCAGCACATTCCTTTTGGGCCCCAGGCCAGGCCTAGAATTGTCCATTTGAGAGGTCACTGCTGGTCCCTGGAAGTAGTGGTTTTCAAATCAAGTCAAGGAATATAAATGATTGAAGCAATTTTATGAAATCAAGTCTATGCCTATTTTTTTTAACTAGAAATCAAGCTTCATGACAGCAGGAATCCTTGTCTGTTTTGTAGATTGTTAGATCCCTGTTGTCTAGAACAGTGCTTGTCACTCAGTATGTTGGATGGATGGTTGGATGGCTGGATGATTTGCCTTCGGGCCTGTAGCTCTTTCTCATACCTGAGCTACTACTGTTTGAAAGCAAGTTTTTTTTTCTCAGGGATCTCTAAGAGACCAACACTGAGGTTCCTCACATTTTCCCAGCTAAGGATCTCACTAGCAATTATGTAAAGACAAATGATGTCACTTGGTAATAAGATGTGTAACATTGCTTTAGGAAGCCCTCTTCACTGTCTTTGGGTAGAGTAGCTATCAATTATTGTGTGTTTACTGGATGTTAGGTAGACAGATAAGTGCTTTACATGCTTTAATACATTAAATCCTCATAATGACCTTACGAAAGAGACACTTCATTAGGCCAGCTTTACAGATGAGGAAACCGAGGCCTGGAGAGTTTAAATAGATTGCCCAAGGCTGCACAGCTAGTATGAGGAAAAGCTAGGAGTCAACCCCACTTTTCCCAAATTATTGACCCTGTACTTGTTCTAATATACTACATTGCCTCCTTTTCTGTGTTACTAATCATTCATGGATTCAGGGAACATTTATTAAGTCCCAAGCTCTGTTGTATGCCAGACACTTAGACCTTCTGAGGGGAAAGGGAATCTTATTCTCCTGAGATGTCATGAAAAACATATTTTCTAACACCGTTTCGCCTTATTTCCCAGAACTGGGATGCCTGGTAATTTGGAGCTACCAAGAGACATCAAATAACTGTACACGTCCCGCCTTCCTAAATGCTTCAGCAAGTTCGCTGGGGTGAAAGTATCTTATTTAGTCCCAGAAGAGGAATGAAATCTCAAGCAATGGTTTTCACAAACTCCATCATATCTAACTCCCAAAGCTTTTCTTTTTACTTTCAGTACTTGAGATGCTCCCAAGAAAATGCTTACTTTATATCAGATGAGTCAGGGCCATATGAATACAGCCTTTCCTTTCAAAAACATTCTTTCAAAAATGCTAGATCTATTTAACGCTAGTTAAAGGAGCTTTAAAGGGTCACGTAAGGAGGCCCAGCAATGCAAGTTCCCCTTCTTGGGCTTGGAGACTCAGATGGAGGTAGAAAGGGATTGGATTAAACCCAGGGCTGAACCAACCATTCTTGATAACCTCTGTTAAGGTTGCATCCCTTTTGTTGTTGTTCCTGTGTTCCTTCAACAAACATATATAGAATGTCAACTATATGGCAGGCCTGGTTCTAGGCTGGCGCTGTCCAATTCAAATATAATGAGAGCTACATATATGCCATTGTAAATATTCAGGTAGTCACATTAAAAGAGTAAACAGTGATGCGACTGACAAGGGCTTAATTTCCAGAATATATAAATAGGTCATACAGCTTCATAACAACAACAACAAAAAACCAAAATCCAAAAATGTGCAGAAGACCTAAACAAGCAATGCTTAATATCACTAATTATCAAAGAAATACAAGTCAAAACTATAGTGAGGTATCACCCCACACCAGTCAGAATGGCCATTATTAAAAAGTCCACAAACAATAAGTGCTGGAGAGGGTGTGGAGAAAAGGGAACCCTCCTGTACTGCTGGTGGGATTGCAGTTTGGTGCAGCCACTGTGGAAAACAGTATGGAGATTCCTCAAAAGACTAGGAATAGACTTACCATATGACCCAGGAATCCTGCTCCTGGGCATATATCCAGAAGGAACCCTACTTCAAAAAGACACCTGCACCCCAATGTTCGTAGCAGCACTATTTACAATAGCCAAGACATGGAAACAGCCTAAATGTCCATCGACAGATGACTGCATAAAGCTGTGGCATGTTTATACAATGGAATACTACTCAGCCATAAAAAATAATAAAATAATGCCATTTGCAGCAACATGGGTGGACCTGGAGATCGTCATACTAAGTGAAATAAGCCAGAAAGAGAAAGAAAAGTACCATATGATATCACTTATATTTGGAATCTAAAGAAAAGAGACAAATGAACTTACTTACAAAACAGAAATAGGCACACAGACATCAAAAACAAACTTATGGTTACCGGCGGTGGGGGGAATGGGGTAGGAATGGATAAACTGGGAGTTCAAGATTTGCAGATACTACTATATATAAAATAGATATACAACAAGTTTCTTCTGTACATCACAGGTAACTAGATTCAATATCTTGTAACCTACTATGAAAAAGAATATGATAATGAATATATGTATGTGTATGTATGACTGAAACATGCTGTACACCAGAAATTGACACATTGTCAACTGACTATACTTCAATAAAAAATGAAAAAAAGTAAACAGAGATAAGCGAGATAAATTTTAATAATATATTTAACCCAGTATATCCAAAATGTTAACATTTCAACATGTTATCAATATAAAATATTATTAATGAGATGTTTTCATATTAAGTCACTGAAGTTTGGTGTGTATGTTAAATTTATAAACACATCTCAGTTTGGACTAGTCACATTTAAGCACTCAGTAGTCACAAGTTGCTAGCGGGTAGCTACTGGACTGGACAGCTCAGTGCTAGGCCTTGCTGTCAGGGATACTGACATGTATTAGATACCTTTCTGTGAGGTGATGAGGCAAGGCACATCAACTGGAAAGAGCCTGATAATTATTTGTTTAGCAGAAAGCTGTTCTTTCAATTATTACCTACATGGTCTGCAAAACACGAGGTTAGAACCCGTGTAACATTAACAGCCCTTTAATCTCCTTCAAAGTCTCCTCCAGTGCTTTTGAGACAGTGACTCTCTTAAAGCACGACATCATTTGGATTCTGCAGTCTCCAAGGCAGGGAGGTCGCAGACCTCTTTAGAGTGGCCATGAACTGGGGCAGGAAGTGATTTAAGTTGGGAAGTTCCAAGTCATCCAAGAAGAGGCCCCTGCCATTCAGTCCTTCAAGTAGTTCAAGGGGGAGACCAACACAGAACTACCTACTAGCTTGGGAATTCTCTCTCTTTTCTGTATCCTCTACCCCTCCCCATTACTCAACCTCTTCTCCCAGGACATCCATCTCTCAGAGGCTCCCTGTCTCTCCTCTGTGCTCTGAAGGCTGTGTAACTGAATGTGTCATCGGGTGCCATCATGAGTGTGACTGTGTGCAAGGGTACGGCTGTGTGTGGGACTCTATATATGCTCTCATGACTCAGCTGGGTAAGGGATTGATGGGTGAGTTAACAGCCCCCAAAGTATGTCTAGGAATAATCGAGTAAAAAGAATCTTCCTTGTTCATGTCCTCTCAGAAGGAGACACAATTTAATGGAGCCTGAATTTAGGCCCTGTGCTCACTTGACAATTTCCAGAGACGGACTCTGTCTGTAGATGCAGGGGCTAGCTGGTGCAAAGGAGAATTCAGAACTGGAGTTGGGTTTTTCTCCTCTGGGAGACAATATTTTAAATCTATTTTCTCATGTAATACAGGGCTTTTGAAGTTGTCTTAGGTTTTAGGTAAACGTCCTTGATTGGTGACTTAGGAATATGTTTTTAAAGAGAGCCCTTGGAGAAGGCAGATTTCTTTTTTTTTTTTTTTTTTTTGCTTTTGGGTTAGAAAGGAATGAAGGAATGAGAAAGGACAACTTTTTAGGAGGAGCTCTTGCCAGCAGGCCTTCAAGTGACATCAAGCATCCCCTCAGACTGCTTGTAAAGGGAATCTGGCTAATGGGGATAATCATCTGAAAAGTGAGACAGGTGGCCATCTTCCTGCTCTAAAATAGACACGATCACAGATTGTCTGTTGTCTGTTTTCCACAGGGAGAATCTGTGGCTCTAAGCCAGCATGTCAAAGGAGAAGGGAAAAAAAGGCACATTCCTTGGGATTAAGGTGTGGGTAAGACTTACCCTGACTGCTCTATCTGAATAAGAAAGGCTTACGGACCACATTTCCCAGAGGGCTTAGTCGGCTGTTGAAGGACCATGTGCAGCCAGGAGTGACTAAACCTGGGTGGAAAGCTGGAGGGAGATCAGGACAAGGAATCCTTGTAAATATTGGGCACAAAAAGCCTGGAATAAAATGTTTATCCTCTATCTTTAGTCAGGATTTACCGAACACCTGATCAGAACATCCTGTGTTATCTTACCAGATGTAGGAATAGCAGAGAGGAAAGGGAGGGGGGTAACTTTCGTTTACAGAAATGTACCAAGTGCTTTGTATATTCTTGAGGCCAACCTATGGGGTAGAGGGCATCTTCCCACTTAATAGATGAGGGGACCAAGACCTGTAGGACTTACATGACTTACAGCTAATGAGTGGGGATTCAAACTTTGATATTCTTTATTCCAAAGCCCATTCTTCCCACTGCCAGACACTGGTGTCTTAAGTCTTACTGTTTAGTTAGGGAGACATGACGTCTGTTCTCAAGGAAAAAATCAGAGAAAAGAAAGTTCTATGTTAATGGTAATTAAACACTAATAATGTAAAGTAGAGACAGCATGTATTTGACATGGTCAGGAACTATTCTAAGGTCAGAGAAAACTTTGTATTTCCCTGATGATGTCGGTCAGTTTCACGTTGGGTAGTAGGAAAAGCAGACAAAGAACTGTCATCAGTACAGCCCAATGTAAAGAAAATGACTACGGTCATCCTCCCCCAAGCACCTCAGAAATAAACCTGGACCAAAATTTCACAATGAACCCCAGCTCTGCTTGGTATACAGAATATCATTAGCTCCTTAACTAACATTATTTTGCCATAGTGATGGAGAAACACCCTTTTGGAAAGGCTAGGTCTGAGTTATACTAGTGGATGAAGAAATACTGGTTCTCTATTGTTTCCCCAGGAGATATAGCTCAGGATTCAATGACTGATAGTTCTTCAAGATAAAAGCTTCATTATTGTTTTGTTCTATTATCACATCACCCTAGAAGCAACGATTTCACAGTTGATCAAAGCATCAGTACCACAGGGGTCCATCTATATTCTGAACTATATTTAGCATAGACTCCATGATTTCAATTAGAGCGATAGAATTCTATCATTGCCTCATAAGTCTTAACAAAGCCAACTGTCTTGTTATAAATCACTAAAGATCAGTTCGATTTACAGTGCTTCTAAAAATACATTCTTACTGTATAGCACGGGGAACTATATTCAATGGCTTGTGGTAACCAGTTATGAAAAAGAATAAATATATATATATATAAGTATAACTGAATCACTATGCTGTACACCAGAAATGAATGCAATATTGTCGATCAACTACACTTCAATAAAAAATGGGAAGAAAAAAAGTAAAATTACATTCTTCTCTATGTATGTCTTTATAAAACCTTGGGTGAAGATAATGAAAGGCAAGGCTTAAATTTTCATCCCGTTTTTTATTGTGCAAGACAGACTTTTACTATTGAATATGGAGTGATATATTAAATGACGTCTTAATGGCTTGACAAGTCTTAATGGCCAGCCTCTTCTAGTAACCCATTTCAGAACAATCTTAACCAAGCTGTGGTTAGAGAGCTTTTATTAAATGCCCAGCACAGTACTTACTACTGTCTATCATTTTTCAACCTGATCATTTGCTTCAGAGTGATGAAGGATGATGATGAATATTATAAGGTTTCTTCCCTTATAGTCCTTAAAATCAACTGAGGTCAATGCAGTTAGAAATAATTCAGAGATCTGGCTGCTTCAGAAGAGATATAGCCATAGAAACAGGACCTGTGAACCATTTTAAGAAGGAGGCTAGTGACAAATTCAGAAGTTCATCCCTTTAGGAAGGGTCTCTAATAACAGCAATAAGGATTCCTGACTGAAGCCCTTTGGATACTTTCCCCTGGAAAAGCATGGGCCTTTAGTAGCTGATGTCGGCCAGGTGGGCTGACACATGTGGCACTCCATTCTGGTCTCTCAGTATTAGAGTCTCATCGCAGGTAGATCAGGACATAGATTCTAGCAAACACCGCCATAATAATCATTCCATTCCTGGATATGCTTCATGGAAAAGGCCAAAATAATGAGACTGCTGTCTTCTTTTGTTGGTGGCTTATGACCAGCTCAAGGTCCCCAAGAAGTGTCTCTGTTGTCCAAGACCAGCTGACTGGTTTTGATAACCCTCAAGAGATAGATGATGGAGGTCTTCTAACAAACAGATTTCTGGTGGCAAGAGCACAGTCCAGTCTGGGGTCAGCAGTGGAATCCAGTTCAGGGTATCAGCGATTGGTAAGCTTGCTGAAAGTCTGGTTTCAGAGAGAATCTCCACATAGCAAGAATATCAAAAAGTTGATTCACCACTTCCTCACACATCCTATGCCCTAACCAATACATATCTGACAAACTGTATTCTTCAGGTACGCCAAGATCTTTCCCACCACTTTGTCTTTGCACATGCTGTACCCTTTGCTAGACTATCCGCATCTTCTTTTTACACAGTAAACTCTCAACCATTCTTCAAAGCCCAGCTCAAATAATATATTCTCTGTCTATTTTTCCCTTATTCTGACCTTACCCTTTCTATGGTCCCACAGCCTTCTGTATAGACCTTTCTTCTAGCATTGCTCAGACTGGGGAGTAAATCATCTATGAGGATATCTCTCTGTTAAGTTGTGATCTTTTCAAAGGTGAGGATTGTGTCTTATTATTTCTGTTATCTCCGTTAGCCAGAACAGAGACTGGCATACAGACTGAACCAGGTAAATGCTGATTAAGTAACTGAATTATTTATCCAGACATGGCTGGGGTTGCCTATTTCTGAATTCTACCTTCAGTATGCTTTATTTTGTATCATATCATGTGTATGTGGTATATTTCTAGGACCTCTTGTTTAATGAAACGATTAAACTTTTGGACCTTTTTTGCTTGATTTTTTGAGCTAAAGGTACATTTTTAGCCTTCAAGTGAATTGGTCCAATGCCCAATTTCCAATGGAACACCACTGGCTCCCTCTTGTGAGGCAGTCTCAGAATTTCTCCTACAGTTAATTTCTTAGGAGGTCCGTGGACAAATTCCTCTTAGTAGAGTTGTTCAAATGCTTTGAACGCTTTGGCTTCTACATGTTGTGAACCCACCAGTTCCTTCTTGGAAAACCTTAAGACCTTCACTTGACAAAGGTAAGGAAGCCATTCTGGGAATTCTGACCAGCTCAAAAATCTGAGCGCCCTGGAGTTGAAAGGGTTCTTGGAGGTCATCTTTATAACCTAATTTCACAAAGCAACTGGTGCCACTTTTGAGTTGCTCTCTCTTCTAGTGGTTTCTCTCTCTTTTAGAAGACTATTCCTTTTAAAGGTCCAACTGGTCCATACAAAAGAATCTACCATCTTAATTACTAACTGCCTTTTGGATAGTTAAAACCAATGTTGGACTCCTCATGACATATTTTCTACATTTGGTTTTTTCAACATTTTGGAGCACCTTTCTAGTGCCAGGCACTCTGGTCTAATCTTCTCCAGGTCCCTCAGCTGTTTCCCATATGTCAGGTTCCTCTGAACTACTTCTTCTACATAATTTCCACTTTGTCACTGGCTCCAAAGTTTGTAACTTGTTAGATGTTATTCTTATTAAATGCTTCCCATTGTTCCAGCCAGTCCAGATCTTTAAGATCTCATCATATGTGAGACCTACTATGTTCTAGGTGAGCCTGCTCTTTTAGTTTGTCAGTATCAGTTCCCAGTTATGGGACTTTGGAGTAGTACCTCTCACGAAACAGCATGGTATAGTTGAATTGGAGGGCACCAGATCTGTGTTTGATTTATTTAACCTCTTTAAGACTCTTTGAGGGCAAATTACCCTTCCTTCATAGGGTCACTGTCAGGATTCATAAGATACTACCTCTAAAGTATTAAGTGCTGTTCCTGAGCACTTAGTGGGTGCACAATAGAAATTAATGTCCGGCCAGCCTGGCCTGCCTACCACTGCCCTCTACTGAGGAGAGTCAGCAACTGCTTTGAACTTGCATTTCTGGTTTGAGCCAAGTAGCTCTGTTCCATTCAGTCTCTTTTTAGCCCTTTAAAGAATGGTAGTCTTGTGGAGAGGGTATAGCTCAGTGGTAGAGTGCATGCTTAGCATGCATGAGGTCCTGGGTCCAATCCCCAGTAAAATAAATAAAATAAATAAATTTTTATTTTATAAATAAATATTTTATATAGATAAATGATATAAAATAATAAACATGCAATAAAATCAATATATATGTAAATATTTATTTAAAAAAATAAAATTATAAATAAATAAATAAACCTAATTCCCCCCCCCCAAAAAAAAAATGAATGGCAGTCTTATATGAGATGTAACACAAACTGGTGGACTGGACTCAATTTTGTAAAGTAGTCCTTATAAAAATACTGCAGTGGGAATCTTTGCCAATTTCTGACACAGCACAACTGAATTAGAGATATATTGCATGGATAGCTATTGGTGAGGGTTTTTTTGTTTTTTATATTTTTGTTGTTGTTGTTGTTTGGGTTTTTTGTTTGTTTGTTTTTTTAGTTTTACAAGATGCCCAAGATCCCAAGGTGCTAATCACGGATGTTTGGAATATAATCCTTTGTGTTGTTCATTATCATGTAAACAGTCAAAATCGCAGCCAGAATCTGAATTTCATTCACTGGTTTTCTGGATCATATGATTCATATGTTCTTTCGGAAGAGGAACATTTATATGAATTGGTACTTTCAGTTGCTCTGACAGGATGATATAGGTTCACATAAGAGCAATAAAAGTACAGGGACCCAAGTGGTTTTTAGTGTTACACTAATGAAGGGCCATATCGTTGGACTTCTCTTCCATGAGAGGATTTGGGGATGTGGAGGGAAATCCCTAAGCCTGGCAATCAGACATCATAGTAGAGTAAACAGAGGGTAGTCTTGGTGTCTACTCTGAGTTTGAAAGCCACCTCTGCCATTCACTATCTGTATGATCTAGGACAAGTCCTTTGACCTCATCTTACCTCAGCTATACCAAACTTGAGGACTTGTGAGTATTATAAATGAGGTTAACATTTCTGTACCACTTAGCATGGTGCTTGGCATATGGTAGGCAGGCAAATGAATCATTGTTCTTAGGATCAATTCTAGTTAATAGCAGTTAAACCCTTTGGAGTTGCAGTTTCATTTCCCTGTTGGAGAGTGAAAAAAGCAATATCATGTGCATGATATGGGGATTCAATTCCTGGGTTCACATAGAAACTGAGCCACGCTGGGTCTTTCAGATTCTGCTAGAAGTTTATAATCATTCACCTGAAGGGCAATGGGAATAAACTGAGTTGCTTAGTAGTCCTTGGTGGCCAAAAACAGTGAGAAGAACCCCGGGGAGTGAGGTACTGTTTATGCTCTGGCCCACAATTCTTTAATTTTTTTGTTTGAAGTATAGTCAGTTACAATGTGTCAATTTCTGGTATACAGCGTAATGTCCCAGTCATGTGTGTATATATATATATACACACATATATTTGTTTTCATATTTTTTTTTATTAAAGGTTTTTACAAGTTATTGAATATAGTTTACCATGCTATACAGAACCACAATTCTTTAAATGCAAGATAGATTTACCAACCCAAACAGGAGTGAAATGCTGCTGCCACTTTGGGGTTCTACAAACAAATATTCATGAATCTGGTGAGCTAGTCATCAAAGCTCCCTTTTGAGAGGAGGGAGGTTGCTGGAATATTTGTTCCCTGTTGAGGAATCTTACCCTAGAGACAAAAAAGAAAATCCCTAAAATATGCTGCTCACACACACACACAAAAAAAGAGCAATCTGACTGAGGTTGGTTCCTTAGTAAAGCATAAACTTCTCCACCAACCAGCTTTATAAATTACAAACAGGCAGGAAAACTAATCCATAGTGACAGAAAGATGATCAAGCCTGTGGAGGGGGGCAGAGAAGGGTGGGGGTGGCAGTTCAAAGGGCAGAAGGAAACTTTGAGGGTTAATGTATATGTTCACCAACTTGATTATGGTGATGTAAACACATATGTCAAAGCTCATCAAATAATATACTTTAAATATGTGCAGTTTAATACATTTCAACTGTAACTTAACAAAGCTGTTACTTAAACCCAGTGCACATAACACCTGGCACATAGTGAGTGCTCACTAAATATGTACTGAATTAAGAGAAATAATTGTGACAAACCAACTTCTGGAGTGGCTGTGTGAGAAGCTCAGCGGACTTTCTGACTAGTGAAATAATCATTAAACTGTTAAAAATTTATCAAAAACAACTGCTTAAAGGGTCAGGAAATTGATTTCAGGACAAGCAACACATTGAGAAGCATGTATATAAGGACATTTATGGAATTTTGGTAAGAACAACTGTCATATGTGGCATTTGAGCCAGGACTTGCTCCTATTTCCCCTCTTATATCTTTATATTGCAGAAGATTTGTCCCAGGTGGGCACAGCCAAACAAACAAGCCAAAAAAAGCCAGGGACTCAGTTCTTCACTAGCTCCTGGTTATAGGGCTATAGTTTTACTCCAGGATGGGCAGGCTGCTTAGTGAATCTCATTCTGTCCTTGACTTCTGTGTTGTGGAACATTTATTCTGAGTGAGAATGGCCAAGAAGATGGAGGGCTCTCATCCCCTGCCCAGTTCTGAGGTTTTGTCTTATTCTTTCCTTTGGAAGGTATTCCTTTGTCTCCCCATTTTGTCTAACCATCTGCATTTGTTTCTATGAGTTAAGTATATCAGCTATGTCTCCTGGTCTTGAAAGAGTGGGCTTATGTAGCAGGTGTCCTGTAGGACCCAGTGACTTAATCTCTCTTGGTCACTAGAAATGAGTACTCCAGTGGTATCCTCTGTGTGGGCTGCATGCACTCTCCTATTGTGGTTGGGCTCTGATTACTGTTGGTGTGCTGGTAGGTGGGGTGATCCCCAATCCTAGCTGGCTGTGTAGCTTAGCTACAACTACTGTGGATCCCCTGATGGTCAGGGCTGGTCCCTGGCTCAGCTCTCTGTAAGACTTGGCCACAACTGCTATGGGTGTACTGGTGGGTAGGGCTAGCCACTGGCCTGGCTAGCTGAGAGGTTTGGCTGCTGTGTGCATGCTGATGTGCAGGGTTGGTCCTTGGCACAACTGGCTGTGAGGCCTGGCCATAACTGTTTGAAGTGCACTGGTTTGTAGGGCTGGCCTCCTGGAGCAAGAGCTGGTTTGGAGGGGAACCAGTGCCAGTCATGGCTGCCTGCTGGGTGTGGTGAGATGGGGGCCACTTTGGAAGGGCACCTGTGGTGCCAGCCATGGCTACCTGCCAGGTGGAGCAGGGCAGGGATTTTTTAGAGAGTCCAGCTAGGACAGGTAGTGTGGGCAGGACTGGTCTTCAGGGGAACACCAGGGTAGGGTGTACGGTGCTAGCTAGGTTGATGGAGACTGACAGAAATGATGCCTGACAGTGCCAGTCCAGCTAGGTGGAAGGTGAGTGGAATAAAAATGGTACCTGCCAGCACTTTTTTCCCTGGAGGAAGTTCCACCTGATCCTTGCCCCTCCAGCACACACCTGAAAATTAGTCAGTGAATCTTCTTCTTATATAAGCTGCCTTTGAGGTAGGTCTCCAAGTGAGCTGAAAGATACCCCATGTTCATGGATTGGAAGACTTAAGATTGTTGAGATGGCAATACATCCCAAAGTGATCTGCAGATTCAGTGTTATCCCTATCAAAATCCCAATGACATTTTTTACAGAAATGTACAAGCTGAATATTCATTTCATTCATTCATATCCATTTAATGTTAATTCTAAAGTCTATATTAAATTGCATGTACCCCATTTAGCCAAAACAATCTTAAAAAAGAAGAACAAAGTTGGAGGACTCACACCTCTTAAATTCAAAGTTATTACAAAGCTATGGGAATCAAGACTACATGGTCCTAGCATAAGGAAACATATATAGATAAATGGAATAGAATTGAATGTCCAACAATAGGACCATACATCTTTAGTCAATTACCATATGATCTAGCAATTCTATTCTTAGATATCTACCCAAAAGAAATTAAAACATTTGTCCACACAAAAACTTGTACATGGTCCATCAACAGGTGATTGGATAAAGAAGTTGTGGTATATATATACAATGGAATACTACTCGGCCATAAAAAATAATGAAATAATGCCGCAATATGGATGGACTTAGAGATTATTAAGTGAAGTAAGCCAGACAGAGAAAGACAAATATCATATGATATCACTTAAATGTGGAATCTTTAAAAAATGACACAAATGAATTTATTTACAAAACAGTAACAGACTCACAGACATAGAAAACAAATTTATGGTTACCAAAGTGGAAAGGGGAAGAGTTTTAAATTAGAAGTTTGGGATTAGCAGATACACACTACTATATACAGAGTAGATAAACAACAAGGTCCTGTTGTATATTCAGTAGCTTGTAATAACCTATAATGAAAAAGAATAAATATAACTGAATCACTATGCTGTACACCAGAAACTAACACAACACTGCAAATCAACTATATTTCAATTTAAAAAAATTTGTACATGAACGTTCATAGCAGCATCATTCCTAATAGCCAAAACGTAGAAATGTCCCAAAGGCCCATTAACAGTGAATAGATAAACAAAATGTGATATATCCATACAATCGCATACTATTTGACAATAAAGGGATTTGAAGTACTGTTACATGGCACCGTATGGATGAACCTTGAAAACATGCTAAGTGAAAGAAACACAGCACAAAAGACCATATATTTTATGATTCCATCAATAAGAAAGGCAAATCTATAGAGATAGGAAATGATTAGTGTTTGCCTAGGGCTGGGGCTGGGAACATGGGCTGACTAAGTATGAGCTCACAATTTCTTTCAGGGGGCTATGGACATGTTCTAAAATTAGACGCAGTAATGGTTGCACAACTTTATAAACATGCTTAAAACCACTGAAATATACTTAAAGCAGATATATTTTATGGTATAATTTTGTGGTATATAAATTGTATCTCAATAAATCTATTAATTTAGAAATTATAAATAATTGTTTCCCTAAATGCTACACAGTCAGAAGTCAGAAGACTTCAGTTGTACTTTGTCACTATAGCCTAAGGGAAATGTTAGAAAGGGAGTGAGATGGGAAATAAAATAATATGAAAAAGAATATGTATACATATGTATGTATAACTGAATCACTATGCTATACACCAGAAACTAATACAACATTGCAAATAAAAAATTTTTAATAAAAGATATATAAAGAAAAAAAGAAAAGAAAACCTATTCCCCTAGTTTTTTTTTTTTTTAATGTAATTGGAATTTCAGGAATTGAAGTCTACTGTTCTCAGACCGGGATAGATACACACATGACCAGGCTTCTCATCTAGGCTCCATTTCAGAATTATACTGATAACAGACAGGGAAGTCTGGGAGGTTTTTTTTGTAAGATCTACCAGTTCTTTGAGAATGTTGGCTGCCTTTACCTGGAAAGTGCTTTCAGTTCATTTTTTGTGCTTTAATTTCCATGGTTAATGGGGAGAGCCCATACTTTGGGAGTCATGCTGGTGCTATTGCAGCTGCCGAGGATGAGAGCAAAATCAGTCTGAGTGCTGACTGCAGAGGAGCCAAGGGATGGAACTGGCCACTTCCCTTCTGTAGGCTTTTGCCTGACTTCCCTACACTTGCCCTGGCTGAAACCCCACTGCCACCCCTCCACAGTCACATTCCCTGGCCTTCCGGAACATTGCTGTGGGCCCCCACCCTGGATTTCCCTCCCTCCTCTGGACTTTTCCAGAAAACAACTTTTCTGCATTGCTGCAAACTTCCTTTTTCTCTTCCCCTCTGCTATTACTTAACTCAAGGACAGAGGAAATAACTGCAGTCCAGAAACACACATGATTTAAAAAAAGAAGAAGAAGAAAGAGAAGACGTCCCACATCGGATTCCCAAATCTTTAAAAAAACAATCCCATAGGATTTGGTCTCCAATTGCCTTGCATTGTGGGGAATGAAAAAACATATGCTCATCAGGTCCCTTTCTGGAGCCTATCTGACTTCTCTCCACCCTCCCCAGCAGGCTGGGCTCCGCTCAGCTCAGGGGAGCTACAAAGCCGCCAGCTTAGAAGATGGAGACAATTGGCAAAGCCCCAAAGGACAAAGCAAGACTTGTTACTAGTTTTGAGGCCAGAGCAATACATGCAGTATTTAAAGGCTGGGGGGTAGATGCTGCAAGCCTGGAATCCAAGCCTCGAAGTTCGACTGAGGCTGACTGACAGTGACTGCTCGGGAGGCAGCATTTTCTGAGCTGGACCTCCATTTGCTTCGCCACCCTGACTCTCACCTTGACTCTTGCCCGACTTTCCCAACTCAGTCTCTCTGCAGCAAGTCAGTGCCTCTTCTGAACTCTCTGCCCACATGGCAGCCTCAGGGCTCTTTCTAAAATAGAAATATGAGCTCTACTCTCTCTCTTCTAGTTTTTCGCATCTCCTCCAAGAGAAAAGCACATTCCTTAACATGATATACGAGACCTTTCATATGGCCTCAACTGCTTTTGCCTCACGATCAGTCACCCATCCTCACCCTCAAGTCACCCCACAGGACTATTTACCATTTTCCTGAACACATGGTTTTTTTTTTTTTCCTTTTCCTGCATCAGCCCCTTTGCAACTGCTATCCCTTTAGCCAGGAATGACTACCCTTTTCTTCTTTTTCTCCTTTAGAGTATATCTCACTCATCATTGAAAATCCAGGGCTCACTGGGAGTAGTTTTTAGCTCGTTTCTTGTTGCCAGAGCTCACGGAATATACTTCAGGAAGGCAGAGTGGTGTAATGGAAAAGAACCCAGAATATGGAGTCACCAGTCTGTGTGATAAGTCAGTGACCTCATTTCTCTCTGAGCATCAGTTTCCTCATCTGTAAAATGGGAATATAAATCCCAAGGGCAAAGGAGTTGATGTTTCTAAGTGACAGGCACAGTGCCTAGGACCTGGTAGGTTCTTGGGCAACATTGCCTGTTTGTAAAAGAAATAGAAAAATCATTCCTTCTTCATCAGTTAGGACTCTGGCAGCATTTTCCTCCAGGCAAACTAGTGGGTCATGTTCTCTGGGACAATCTTTACCTAGTTGTCTTCTTGTGGTTCACCTGCCTTTGGCCACCTTCACATCTAAAGGGTGTTTTACAAGTATCCTGGCTTCTTGGGGGCAGCCACCAGCTGCATCCTAATTCGTGCCCCTTGGAAATCTAAATGGGCAGGTATGAGAGGGGAAGGATGAAATTTTAACGCTTCTGCTCTTCCTCATGCCCTAGTCTCGTCCTTCAGCCTCAAAGAGATTGTCGTGCCATCACTCCACACTGGCTTTGTTCTTTCCTGCAACCTGCCCCCTAGACTTTTTTTTTCTGCAATTGCGATTTCAGAAATGAAATTGTCCATGAACAGGAATCTGCTGTTCTTAGATTGGGATGGACATACACATGAGCTCGTTCCTCATCTGGACTCTATTTCAGAAATGTACACAAGATGTCAAAAATATACCACTTGGAACCAGAGCAATATTTATTTAAAAAAATTTGAGGAAAAAAAAAGTTGCCTTGCTTCAGTTCCTACTGGAATGTAAAATAACTATGTGCTGATGCTGCACTTTGACAGCATTGATTTAGTTATCCTCAGGGTCACTGGATGAGTGGTGCATGGATACACACACACACACACATATACATTCAAAGTGCTTTGTTGTGAAGTGGGAATTTCAAGCATTCTGATGCCAGAGTAAGGCTTTATTGGATCCAGCCATTCATTAACAACACTTTATTAAGTGTTCCTTTGTGTGCCAAGCATTGTGCTCAGTGGGGAGAAGAAAAGAAACCAGGGAACCAGAAGTCACAGATGGAGAAATCAGAACACAATAGGAGAGAAGAAAGAAAGCACGAAGGTGATAATACAAACTAAATATTAAAGGAGAAGGAGTGGAGGTTACTGAACTGGAGTCCCAGGGCAAATATCCCGGAGGGGATGGTGAGACCTTAACAGGGCCTTGGAGGATAGAATTGGAGACTCTGAGTCACTCACACCACAGTCTTAGAACTGTGCATTAGAATGGATTGGGTGAGTATCAGTTTGCCTGAAATGGGAACAAGAATGATCAGGAGTTATTCTGAAGGATGACATGGGAAGGTGGAGAGGAACAGGAGCAGAGGCAGAAGAACAGAACAGGAACAAGAGGCAGAAGGCATCTTAGTTCTAGTGTTACCACTGACTCATTGTGAGTGACCTTGGGCAAGTACCTTATCTCTGAACCTCGGTTTCCCCCTCTAGACACTGGAACTAAATAATATCAATCTTTTTTATTTTTTTAATTGAAGTATAATACATAATACCAGTCTTACCCACCTCTTAGGACCATTGTTAACAAAATGAATGAGATCATTGTGTGACTGTGCTTAGAAAAGTAGAAAGGCGTATCCATAACATCGGTTCATATTATGAAGGCAGATGTTTAGAGTGTAGCCACTCTCCTGCAGCTGGAAATATTTGAATGAATTTGAAGTATTTGAATGAATTTTTCTTGGCAGGCCTCTTACCTGCCATAATTATAGTCTGCCCACCACAGTTGAGTGTGCATGCATGAGTCTGTTATATAAGTATACGTGTGTGTGTGTGTGTGTGTGTGTGTGTGTGTGTGTGTGTGTGTGTGTGTTTGTATGCATCAGCTTGCATGAGGCTAGGATGGTGGAGCCCAGATGGCAGAAAGACTGGAGAACTCTTAGGAACAAAGATGATATATAGAGAGAGGGATTTGTGCAGACATCTTTGGGCCTGCTTACCAAAATACATGCCCCATTGCCAGTGCAGTAAACGCCGTTATCTATCTTCCTTGATGTATTGCAAAGCCTTTCTACTCATCTCCCTGACTGCATGCTGCCCCAATCCAGTCCATCCTCTATGCTGCTGTTAATGAGCTCTTTCCAACCCCCATGGAATTCCTGGGCTCCTAGATAGCCATAGAGTAACATACATGTCCATTCACATGACATTGAAGCAGGGCACTGATAGAGCCACACTTCTGGTTAAAATTGTGGAATATTTTAATACCAGCTGCCCCTCTTTATCCCCTTGAGACCTCTCCTGCTCTATGTCCCACTCTTGGACCCCTTTTTCACCTCCTCAAGACCCGGTGACTAAAGGGATAGTGCCCAGCAGGGCAGGGAGCCTGGAGAACATTTTGAGGCCTTATTATGCATGGAGATGCTTGTGTTTCAGACTGGAGATGTGCATTAGAACCTCTAGGGAGTCTACGTGGGTTAACCACAACATATGGAGACGAGGGAGAAAAGAATTTATCAGCCCATAGTTGACTTACTGTTTTCTACAGACTTTATTCCTTAGTTTGCTCAAGTACAAAGCAGGAAGACTGCTTAGTCATCCATTCTGCTTAGTCAGTGGTCCTACTTCTGATTTTTAGATATTTCTAGGATTCCCTCCACCTTCCTAGTTCATCTCATCCCAGCTAAGCTTTGTGGCCTCGTGTCTCACAAGTTCTCCCCACAGATGGCAATAACACTGAAATTCTCATACTCCATGTCTGGATTGTATACCCGTTTCTCTCACTATACTGGAAACTTCTTGAGGTCACAGACATTGGCTCCATTGTGGAGTCCCAAACCCGCACTCAGGGTGCAGCACATAGCAGACACTCAATATATGCTTGTTTCTGAACATACAGAAAGTTGGTAGGTAGAACCATGCTATTTGTAACCCGGAAACTACTCCAGGGTCCAGACCAGAAGCTGGTGCAAGGCACTTTCCTGGACTTTTTAAAAAAATTGTTTAATTGGTAGGGGGTAGGTAATTAGGTTTTATTTATGTATTTAATAGAGGTACTGGGAATTGAACGCAGGACCTTACGCATGCTAGGCATGCACTCTACCACTGAGCTATACCCCCCAGTTTCCTGGTCTTAATATGTACCTCATGACTATTGTTCACATCTCCATATCCATGAAATGGAGGGGAAGAGCAAGGACTCTTTCCATTCTATTCCTGGGGAAATGGAAGTATTCCAAGAGTGCGTCTCAACCACACAATGAAGGCTTAATAGAACTAAGACATAAAGTCATGTCTCTGGAACTTTTCCTTAGCCACAGTGCTGCAAAGCCCTTTGGGATTTGGGGGTGAAAACTGCTACCCTAATGTGAGTAATGGTGGACCACTGCCTTCCGGGGAGGTGTTGGCTTGCAGTCTCTCTAATGGACCCTGAGGACTATCTTTTGGGAGTGACGTAACTGTTCATGTCCCTTCTCCAGCACTGCTAGGGAGGACACTGGTTTTTGGGGTTGTGGTGGAGAATCCATTCTCTCTCTCTCGATTTGATTGCCAGCTTCTGCATCATTAACATAGCTTCATAACTGGTGGTCCCTTGAGCAACAAGCTAGCTCTCATTTCAGAAACCTCTTCTGATGACCCCCGTTCTCTGAGTTCCATCTTTTCCACCCCCAGAAGAATAGCCTATGGAAGCCAGCCAAGCCCTGTGTACTGGAGAGAAGACCAGGCTGGGAGAATGGCTGGACCTCATCTTCAAAGAACTTAGTCTTTCTTGGAAAGTGGGCCTCATATATCAGCTATGAATGACATCAGCTGCAAGTGACCAAAACTCTGATGCTAACTGGAAATTCTCTCACATAACAGGAAGTCCAGGGAAAGGGAGGGCTTCAAGATTGCTTGATTCAGCTGCTCATAATAACCATCAGCAGGAACTAGGGGAAATTGTTCCCTTGTTCTCAGCCAGCAGGAGAAAGAAGCTAATAACTAGGAAGCCCAGGAAACCACGTTGGTGTCAAACATCCTCAATTCCATCTTTATAGACAGTAGAGAAACATGGGCACTAGAGAGCAGATGGGTAGATTCAGAGTACCCATGGAGTTCACATTAGCTGTGTGGCCTTGCACAAGTCAATTAACTACAATGAGTCAGTTCCCTTTGGTGTCAAAAGACATTCGTCTCCTAGCAGACTCCTGGTGTGGGGATCCTGTGACATAATGGGAAAGCCCTTGGTAAACCAAATAAAGTGCCATGTATCTTTAAGGCCTTTATTTAAAAATATTTTTAAATTGAAGTATACTTGGTTTACAATGATGTGTTAGTTTCTGGCATACAGCAGAGTGATTCAGTTAAAAATTAATTTCTTCAGAGAAAAGGTACATGGAACAACTCCCATGTACAAAGCACCATTAGATTTCAACGTTAAGATCAAACTCAGTTAATACCCTTAAGTTCCCCCAAACAGTCCAACAAATATCTACTAAGCACCCATAGGTGCTGGATAAAGAGATAGGAGAAAGACCTAGTCTCTGCCTTTAGGGAGTTCCCAGTGGAGCAGAGGAGAAAGACCCACAAACAGACAACTTCAGTCAAGTGTGGTAGGTGCATGGAAAAGTGGAGGTGTGTGCAGAGAGTTCCAGGAGTACATAGGAGTTACTCACCTAGCCAGGCTACACGGGGAAGGGATAAGAGTAGTGTCCAGAGCTTATAAAGCAATAAAAAAAGAAAGGAACCTTATGACATAGATACATGTCTAGCAAAGCCCCCAGTCTTCCTGCTTTGTACTTGAGCAAACTAAGGAATAAAGTCTGTAGAAAACAATAAGTCAACTATGGGCTGATAAATTCTTTCCTCCCTCGTCTCCATATGTTGTGGTTAACCCACGTAGACTCCCTAGAGGTTCCAATGCACATCTCCAGTCTGAAACACAAGCATCTCCATGCATAATAAGGCCTCCAAATGTCACTGTCCACTGACCCTCACTGACAGACGTCTCCTCCAAAGTCGCTTCATGAGCCTCTATAGCATATCTTCTGGAAATTGCAGAAGATTGGGGCTCTGATAACTGGTTAAGGCATGAGTATCAGCTATGTCAGAAAAAAATATTTGGCTTTAGAGTCTCATATCCTATCATGAAAAATTTCAATCCTCTATTCTATGTTGCTGCCTTAATATCCCTTAAGCTAATACTGTATTTATAAAGGGTTTATGAACTTTTTAATTTTTTTATTGAAGTATAATCAATTTACAATATGTTAATTTCTGGTGTACAGCACAGTGATTCATTTATACATGTATATTCCATGTCATATTATTTCATTATAGGTTATTACAAGCTATTGAATATAGTTCCCTGTGCTATACAGTAGGCCCTTGTTGCATATCTATTTTCTATATGGTAGTGTGTATCTGCAAATCCTAAACTCCCAGTTCATTCCTCTCCCCTATCTTCCCCCCCTCCCCGGTAACCATAAGTTTGTTTTCTATGTCTGTGAGTCTGTTTCTGTTTTGTAAATAAGCTCATTGGTGTCTTTTATTTAAGATTCCACATATAAGTGATATCATATGGTATTTTTCTTTCTCTTTCTGGCTTACTTCACTGAGTATGATAATCTCTATGTCCATCCATGTTGCTGTAAATGGCATTATTTTTGTTATTTTTTATGGCTGAGTAGTATTCCAGTGTGTGTGTGTGTGTGTGTGTGTGTGTGTACACATACATACATACATACCACATACTCTTTGGGTTTATGTACATTTTGAAAACAACAAAATAGTCTTTAGATATAAAGAAATCTTTTACTTTCTTCAAGGGCTATTTTCCTTTCCCTGAACCTGCTGTTGGCTCTGTGAGGCATATAAAGTCTAGACTCTAATCCTTTAACTAAACTTGAGGGTTATGTGTTGAGTCTCAGTGATAGAGCCTTACTTGTCACCACTTTCTTATGCAGAGACTTGCTGTTCAAGGCTTTCTGCCTCCTAAAATGCCTTAATTAGATAGAGCCTGATTAGGTTTGACCACTAGAAATTCTATTGCACTTTTGGTGCACAGTTTCCTGTACTACAGAGAGCGCTCATAAAGCAGCCTCCTGGACAGCTTCTCAGGCCTGGATTTCTGCTCTTTGGCCAGCTCTGTCCTTTATTACCTCCTGAGGTACCTATCCACTTGCTTGTTCTCAAGTTACTTCCCCAGGCCCAAAGTGTGACAGTGCTTTCCTAGGGGACACAGCCAGTCTCCCTGTTGCTCCAGACCAGCTAGAGGACTTGCAAAAACCAGAGGCAACTGCTTGCATGGGCCTGGCCTTGACAATGGATGGCTTTACCTCTTTCACACTGATTAGTGAAGGATGGGATCTGCATTAACGGGAAGAATGCTAAGAGAATCTTTCTAAAAAATGAATGGAAAAGGCAAACAAGAAGGGGTGGATATGTTCTCTAAATGGTAGGACTCCTTTTTCTGTTGGGAGTCATCCCAGGGCTAGAAAAGCTGCCAGAGCTGTGGGAGAGGATGAGCCCATGAGCCAGTGCTTGAGCATCTTGACCTTGGGTTCAAGTGGACATGGCAGAACTACCTTAGACCACGCTGCAACTTCACTCTTTTCCTTAAATTTTACAGTCTACTTCTTTTCCCCAAAAAAGTTGCTCTCTAGGTTTTTATTTGTTTGCTTGTTTTAATTCATTTGCAAAAGGGAGTTTGCAAACCCCAAACCTGGTTGGATGTCAGGGGAGTTGGTTAAAACATTTGAGTCCTGTACAAACACCATAATCTAAGGTCTTGGCTCAAGCTACAAACAATTCCCAAGAAACAAAAAGTGATCAGCAATTAAGTTGGAAGTTGACATAAAAGGATTTCCAAGGTTGAGACCCTGTGAATCCCACAGGGCGGGGTGAAATAAGAAGCACTTCACTGAGATGTCCCTACTCAAGAGAGCTCTCATTAAGTGCTCAGCAATTTAAATGTGGTTCCACCAATAATCACTCTGTGAGGAAGGCATTATTATTCTCCCCATTGAACAGATCAGGAAGCATGTTTCAAGGGGAGAGGGTATAGCTCAGTGGTAGAGTGCATACTTAACATGTGTAAGTTCCCAGATTCAATCCGCAGTACCTCCATTAAAATAAACAAACAAACAAACTTAATTACCTACCCCCCAAAAGAAACAAAATTAAAGTGTTAAAAAAAAAGGCGTGTTTCAGAGAGATGCAGTGACTTGCCCAAGGTCTAAGTGCTACTAAATGACAGAGCCAGAATTTGAACTATGCCTACGCATACCACAGTCTTAGCTTATGTGTATTGTTTATGGAATGAATAGATTAATGAACAGTCTTTCTGATGTGATCCAGGATCATTTTGGGAGGCCTGTTGGTATGTGCTTCTGACATTTTAGAACAGAATTTTTCAAACATACAGAAAAATTGAAAGAATTTTCCATTGAAAACTCATCTACCCATCGTTTAGATTCTATTATTGACATTTTACTATATTTGTTTTATCACGTATCTGTTCATTTGTTGATTTCCTTCTATCCATCCATCAATCCCTCTTATTTTCTGATGCATTTCAAAGTAAATTGAAGACATCAGTACAGGTCCCTATTAAACATTTCAGCATGCATATCATTTATGCTTGTTTATAGTTCATTCTTTTTGTTCTTTTGAGGTAACATTTACATACAGTGAAATATATAAAACTTTAGTGTATCATTGGGTGAGTTTTGGCACGCCCTGCACATATGTATCTCAAACCCCTATCAATATATATAGAACATTATCATCAGCCCAGAAATTTTCTTCATGCATGCTGCCTTTAACTGTGCTGTACAAGTTCCCTAACTGAACCAGCAACTACATTGGAAGCCAGAAGTGAATGCTTTTAACTGGGAGACTGTGTTGAGATAACTTTTCATTCATTGACTGATGCTCTGGGGGAGACCAGGTGGCACTTACCAGGATGTGGTCCTCAGGCCCCTCTTCTTTGATCAGTTTCACCTGGAAGCACTTCTTCTCCTTTCAAGCAAACATTTGTGAAAGGTTGCCCGTTGATTATAGCAATTACCTTTGTCAATTTAAACTGAAGTGAAACAATGAATAATTTGTTGTCTTTTATTGTAATATAACGTCAGTTATATCTAAGGGCCCGCTCTTTTCAGCAGGGACTCTTTCATCTGTTTGTTTAAAAGGAAAAATAATGCTGCTAAAGATAAAATGTTCCCGACTGGGACCTCAAAGTGAGCCCCAGTCAGTTCATTGAAACTCAGATCAGGGCTAAGAGCTGAAATATACACAGAACACCCCTAAGGAGTGTGTATGCCTGAGTAGGATTTAAATGAGAAACCCAAGAGCCTTTGGCCTATTTGAAAAAAGGCCTATTGGAGCAGATAAGCAGTTACCTCCTTGAAACCCAGGCTTCGAGTAATTTGGTATACAGTAAGAGCCAGGCTATTCCCTGATCCCAGGATTCAGAAAGGCATTTCGACTGAATTGGCAGTGATAGTGATAGGCCTACCAAACATGCCTGTGGCTTTGGTCCTTTTGGTTAATGATACTGTTGCCAGTGGGCAGTGGGATCATCACCACTAGGACTTCTGATCCAGGGATTTTTCACCAGTTAGAGTTTATCAGAATCACCCTGAGGGATTGAAATGCAGATGGCTGGGGCCCACCCTCAGAGTTTGTGATTCATTACATCTTGGGTGGGTGCTGAAAATCTGCATTTCTAACAAGCTCCCAGGAGATGCTGCTGCTGTTGGTTCAGGGACCACACTTTGTGGACCACTTCTTGAATGAATGAATGAATGAATGAATGAATAGGATCTCTTGTTGAAGATGGCATTTCTTCCCCTCTATACCCTTATGGTATTATTTCTAGTTGAGGGTGTAGGGTGTCCCTGTTCCTACTAAGTTTTAGAGTGGGAGGGTACTAGAGAGGACATAGATACTACTTCTTTCTCCAACCTGCACAACAGGAATTTCAGTTCATACTGGGGCTTATTATGACCCTGGCTTTTTCACAGTCCTAACTGATCTTGCTGCTGACAAGGAAAGAACCCAGGCCTCAAACCACGTGGCACAGTTTTAACTCACCTCCTGTGTTGGGACCCTTAGAAAGAGATAATATGGGGCTACAGAGATCATACATCCCAGATTTCCAGGACAGCTCTAATTTCATAAATTCTATCCTCTTGTCCCCATAAATATCATTGTCAGGACATGTCCTGCTTTGGGGTTCAGAAAATATTGTTCCCATATACATGGCTTAGGGGCCCTGGAGAGCCAAAAGCAAGTCTTCACTTTCTGGTGATTGTGGGGTCAGGCCCCAAAGCTTGGCTCATAAAAAGGGCTAAGGAAATGGGGTAAATCTAAAGATTTGAGATCAGCAACAAGCTGCTTGTTGCTTATTCTTTTTTTTCCCCAAGCATCTCTCGGGTGATCCCTGTTACAGATAACTGATTGTTACAAATATGAGATTCCAAGTGCAGAGAGGGACTGGATTGGACCTCTGGCTTCCCCTCTCTCCTCCTTCACCCGCCCTCTGGGAGGACCACACAGAAAGAGCGCAGACAGAAGAGCCACTCCAAAGAAGGAAATGCCACATCCTTCATTGACTGACCACTCAGTCTAATATTTACCTACTTTCTCTGGCAGGAAGTCCTTCCTTCTTGCTCACATCAGTCACTCTCATTGCAATTTCAGTTTCTTTTCCCTCTGGTTCTGCTTTCAATCAAAATTGTGAACAGCTGGTCCTCACCCTCTGTATTCTTTATGTACTTAAAATTCCTATTCAACCATCCTTCCTGGGTCCAGGTTTCACCATCCTTGGAGTGCCTTTATCCTTCTTGCACGTATCTGACTTGCCAATCGTTTCATCATCTTTGCCGGGGGAAGTAGCAGAGTCAGTTTGGGCCAATGGTGCAGCCAAGCCTAAAGCTTTCTAACTTGTGCTAATGGGCGTGCTAAATGTTTAGTAGAGGCTATTTTCGAGCACGTAATTGTGAACAATTTAAAGTGGACTGTACATGGAACCCATTTCCTCTCCTGGCTCCCCCAACAGGGCCTCCCCTTAGCAGCTGAAATGAGTTAGTGGCAATCAGCGCAGAGGAGGAATCCTGTGGTTTCTGCCCTTCCCTCCTGCTGCTTCTGTGGCAGCTAGTCTCTGAAAATAAGCTTTCTCCTGAGTATGGCCAGTAAGTGTGACTTTGGAATCAGTTGGGCGAAGGGTCGCAGAATCACGTTAGCCTATGAGCCAGGGGCAGGAGTGTGCCGAAGTGCTGAAGTTGTATGCGAAGTTTAGGAGAGGCTGGGGAGATGGAGGTGAACAGGGATCCCCGTGAGAGAGGCTGGACCGAGACTGTTTGCAATCACCAGGCTGATGGCACCTCCAAGTTGTGCATGCCTGTTTTTGCACGTTTGGGGAGGACGGGTTTGGCCTTTGTTTATTTGGCTTTTGTCCACGGCACCAACTCTGTGAAAGTCAGGCCAGCAGTCTGGCAGAATCCCAGCCTTGGGGCCAGTTGGGTTCCAAACGAGAGGATGGTGACTTGCCACACGACAGGATGCTCTTGGTCAGCAGGGTTATGTGCCTTGGGTGGGATGCATGACTGAGCTGGTCATAGGGTGTTGGGGGGGAGGCTACTGTCTTAGGTCCCACACTGCAGGGGTGGTGCAGAACCTCTCCTGATCAGGATGAAACAGATCGAGCTGACAGCACTGCCGAGGAAAAGCATAGCACCAACTGATATGTGTCCTGTTCTCATCTCCTTTTTAATAAAACCTGAAAAGCTTTCCTCTTTATAAACCAGGCAGTTTGTCTCAGCAAAGCTTCAGGAGCAGTTAACAGACCCGCCCAGAAAGAAGGAAGAGAAAATGAGAAGGAAAAAAAAAAGAAGTTGGCATTTGTAGGAGGGTGTCATTGAAGGCTTCATCACAGATACACTCAAGATTGAGACAGGAACAGAAATTGTCTTGAGGTGGGGGTGGGGAGAGCAGTTTGATTGAAGCATTAGCTGCCTTGGCCCTGAGCCAAGGCAAATTGCCAGAGAACCATTAAACTCTTTGTAATTCCGTATAATTCACAGCAGCCACAGGTAATCTGAATCAGACCTGACAAAACTTCCCTATCACTTATTGTCCATGAGGGCTGAAGGCATATTCCCTATATTTAAACTTTTTTTTTTCACTCATCTCATCGTGGCCATATTTTCCAAAACCCAAATCAGGAAACCTGGCTTCACAAAGGGTTTTTTTTTCAGACTTGTGAATATGTTTCTATGAAAACCCTCACAAAGGTATAAACATGAAATCACACTTAAACACTGAACAAATGGCCTTTAAGGAAGGGACTGTAGTCACATGAAATTGGGCTGGGCTGCCTCATTCAGACAGGTCCCCCCCTAACACAGACACCTTTTTAGGGGTCTGAGGGAATTGGTTAACTAAGCTCTAAATCAAATTAGAATCTGGTTTATGCCCATCATCTGGATTTGCTCTTAAAATGTTCAGGGATGGGAGACTGAAAGGGCCTGTTGTAATGTCTGTACACAGGAAGGTGGGGTAGATGTTGCTTTGAATTCCCAGATGCTGGGAGCAGTTAAATCTCCCAGTGTTCATGCTCTGTTTGTGAGGGCTTGTGTGTGTTTTAAATTAACGTCCTAGGGCTGGGAATGTTACAAACTAAAGAGAATCGTATATGGATACAAGATATTGTTCTCATGCACCTCAGTTTACTTAAAAGCTTCGTCCCTCCCACCAAATTAAGAGTTGAGCATTCACCTCTGGGCACTCACCACAAAGAGGAGCTATTTAGTGTAAAGGATAATTATTCCAGAATATTCTGAGCCAATAATAAAAATAATGCTTTTTAAAAGGCTTGGAAACCTCAAGTGCCTCTTTAAGCAGACCTCTCTGGCTTTCTAGTTAAGGATCATAAGTAGCAATATACCTATGGAAAACAAAAATGTTTTGTCACAATCTGGCAGAAGAATATATCTAAAGCCAAATAGATTCTCTAGCAAGTTACATGACAGCTCTGAACCTCAGGTACATGATCAGAAAAGTGAAAATAATGTTACTTGTCCAGAATCAGGTAAATGAGTGGAGTGATATCCTGTGGTTCCTTCTAATTCTAAGTTCAAAAAAGATTTATTGAGCAACTACTATGTGCTCAGTACAGACATGTCATTTCCTAGGTCCAGTGATAGAACCGGCAAAAGACATTGTCTGACTGTCTCTCCCACTACAATGCAGGTATTCTGACAAAAAGTAAACACATGTAGAAATAAATGGACTAATGCAAAATGATCAATTCTATGGAAAAAATAAAACATGATAATGTGATGGAGAATGATGAGGGTTGGGATGGGGGAAACAAAGAAGGAATCTATACTGGTGGTCAGGGAAGGCCTCTCTCAGGGCTAGCATTTGAGCTGACATCTAAACGATGAAAGGAGCTACAGAGAGATCTAGAAAAAGAATGTTTTCAATGGTGAGAACAGCCAGTGCAAAGGTCCTGGGGTGGGGATGGACTTGACTTCTCTGAAGAAAGTAAAGTTCAATATGACCACAGTATGTGTGGGAAATGACACCAAAAAGACAGACCTGGCCAGACTGTGTAGGGCTTCTAATTTGCTGCTCTTTACACTGTAAGAAGCATTCCTTGGTTTCTCTGATTCAATTAATGAACATAAATGCCAAATGTTAATGATAGGGGTGCTTGATGTCTGCCCATAAGAAACCCAGGAAGAGGCACTGGCGAGGGACGGGGAGGGGAGGTTAAAACAGAAAGCAAGCTCAGATGCCTGGGGAGAGAGAGGTGGGAATGGAAGAGTGATTGTGTACCCAGGAGAAGTGGTTAGGGAGGGCTGGAGAAAGTTTGGAGGGAAGAGGAAAAGCACCAGAGTGACCTTGGCTGTGAGGAACACCCTCAGTGCCTAGGTTTGTGGAGTCCATTGACAAAAGGGATCACCCATCATAGCAGAAGGGACAGGGCTCTGCCCTTGTGTTTAATGTGAGAGAAGTAGGGGAGTGAGCAGGGACAGGAGGTAAAAGTCTGGTCCTTTCTTTTCATCCTGCCTTAACCTGCAAAGCCAGCCTGCTAACCAGGACAAAGGCTCCCACACTGCTTTACCTTTATTGATTCCTCAGACTTTGAACTCAAATGCCCATCATCTCTTCATTTTCTTCCCAAATGAATCCTGGCATTGCAAAGGGAAATACGCTCTGATGTAGGAGTCCCTGCTCGATACTAGCACAGAAATAATTGAGTACATTTTCTCTCCCCACCTTTTTTTTTCCAATTGTGGAAATTTTTTTTTTATTAAAGTATAGTCAGTTACAATGTGTCAGTTTCTGATATACAGCATAATGTTTCAGTCATACATATACATACATATATTCATTTTCATGTTCTTTTCCATTGTAGGTTACTACAAGATATTGAGTATAGTTCCCTGTGCTATACAGATGAAATTTTTTATCTACTTTATATATAGTAGTTAATATTTATGTCATTTGATGCATCTTGCTGAGGAGGAAAGAGATAGTATGTCATTTCTCAGTCAACATGTGCACAGGATGGTGGCTTGGAACGGAACAGTGTGATGGCTTCCTTGTGCCCAGATTTGTAGCAAGATGTGACAGCAGCAGCCAAGTGTGCCAGTTTAATTTAAAATGGGATCTCTCCTAGGGTCAGTAAGGAATATTATTGTGATTACCTTTGCAATGTACATGTGTACCTTGGTAGGTTATTTTTGTGGGAGTTGTTGGCTTTGGTAGCAATTATGCAGAAGGATGGGAGGAAATTAAATGCCTCTTTTTCCCCCTTTTTATCTAACACTGTTCCAAGGACTAAATGAAGACCAAAGATTCAAATCACTGCTGGGGGGAGGGGGCCTGGGCAGAGGCAAACAATGTTCTGTGAGCAGAATTCAGGGGCCCAACAGTGGAAAATGGAAAGCCAGCCCCCTCCCCTTTGATCCCCACCTGGTAGAGGGCACACAGGTGCCCAGGAAGCTGGACAAGTGGGTTCCAGGCAGTAGAGCAAAAACCTAGCGGTTTCCAGAGGCAGCCTTTTGTCCCTTCCCTGAAGGGTGTTAGTCCTCTGGTCTTTTTCCAGTCAGAAATGACTAATGTTGGGTGTGCACTCTTTAGAAACTGTCTTTAGCTTTTTGCATAATGGGTGATAAATAAATGGCTTCAGGGAACCAGAAATGAGTTATTGAGTGAACCTGGCTTTGGGATGGTTTGGACTCTGGATAGTTAATCACATCCTCTTGGGCTGGAAGGCTGGATCTAACTCATTCACATTCAGCTGGAAAGTTTAGACACTTTTGATCAATTTGAAGAATAGTTTTTAACATCAACAATAGATTGGTATTAGAGAAATAAAGATTATATTAATCCAAGTAGAATTATTCCCAGTTCTGTGTAGTAATCTGGTAGAATTTAACACCCACTTTAAAAAAAGAATTTATTGAAGTGTAGTTAATTTACAATGTTAGTTTCAGGGGTACAGCAGAGTGATTCAGTTATACATATACGTACATTTTTTTCAGATTCTTTTTCATTATAGGTTATTACAAGAAATTGAATATAGTTCCTAGTGCTATACAGTAGGTCTTTGTTGTTTATCTATTGTATATATAGTAATGTCCCACTCTTATTTTTGATTTCGGCCTTTCTTACAAGCATTCATGCAGAGTTCATAAATTCCAAAAGTTAATATGTCCTATTTACAGAATTTTTATTTTAGGTGGTATATAAAAGACTGGTGGTCTTTTCAGTCCCCTGGGCTCAGCTGCTAGATTTGCACACCATGCTCTCTTAATACTGGGAGGGGCATCATGGACTTTCTGGTTTGTTTTAGACTATTTGAACCCTATACAAGGGAGATTACATCACCATTGTATACAGTGCACTCTTTTGCTTGCAACCGCTTCTAGAAGTCAGGAGCAAAGTCTTTAATACGCGACCATACCATGTCCTCCAGTTTCTTCCATCCCAGTCCTCCCTGAACTCTCTCTGCCACATCAACTCTGCAAGGGTCTTTTCTCACTTGTACCACTGAAATTCATAGCTTATTAGACCACTAAGAAGCATAGGTCATCCAATAGGAGGCAGTAACGATGCTTCTCAGAGTAGGTATGAGGAATCATGGGGACCATGACAAAGAGGCATACCTGGGATAGACAGAAGGCACAGAAGTAGATGGCTCCAAGATTGGACAAGGGATTGATTCTGGCTTTATGATGTGTCAAGATAGAAATTGGTTGGTGATTAAAAATAAAACAAAACACGTTTCATCTTTACCAGTTGGCAGGTAAAGAAAATGAAGTGTATTCATTTTCATTTCCTACTGAAATTATTCACCTTATTGTAAGAGTGGTGGGGCAGGGGGAGGGGAGTAGATAAAAACTGTCTCAAAGCCCAAAGGAACAATGGGCAAATTCGTAAATTATAGCACTTGTAAAGGCTTACCCTGTAAGTGAAATGTTTTGCTTTGGTTAAAACTGTATGTGAAAATAGTGCCCAATCCTTGGGCCCTACCTCAAAAATCTATTCTATATAGTGTAGGGTTCTTGATTTTTTAAAAATTCTTATTTACTTATTTATTATTAGTTTTTTTTTTTAACGGAGGTACTGGGGATTGAACCCAGGACCTCGTGCATGCTAAGTACACACTCTACCACTGAGCTATACCCTCCCCCTAAAATTCTTTCTTAAATAAAGGGATAACTTATGTATATAGTAAAATGCACATATCCCAATGAATTTTTAGATGTGTTTAGGTCCATGTAATCAGTTTCCATATCAACATGTGAAACATTTCCAACACCCCTGAAAGTTACGCTCCTATGCTTCCTTGGCCAGTAGACCCTCTCAAAGTTGAGCACTCTTCCGAGTTTTATCACCATAGATTAGTTTTGTCTGTTCTTGTCCTTTAAATAAAATGGACTCATACAGTATGTATTGTTTTAGTCTGGTCTCTCACTCAATATAATATTTTTTTCTTTTTTAAATATGTATTTTTGTTTTTATTTGTTTTGTTTTGCTTGGGAGGGAGGTAATTAGGTTTGTTTGTTTATTTATTTTTTTAATTGAATTTTCTGTTTATTAATTTTTTTACAATATTATTTTCTTTTTTTATCAACCAAATTTCATAGTTTACATTAGGGTTCACTCTTGATATTGTACATTCTGTAATGCATAATGACATGTAGTCACCACTATAGTATCATACAGAATAATTTAATTATCCTAAAAATCCCTTGTGCTCCATCTATTCATTCCTCCCACCCTCCCTCTCTCCAAACCCCTGAAAACCACGAGCTTTTTATTGTTTCTGTAGCTGTGCCTTTTCCAGAATGTCATTTGGTTGGAATCGTACAGTTTGTGGCCTTTTCAGACTAGCTTCTTCCATTTAGTAATATGTCTTTTAAGTTTCTTGATGGAGGTACTGGGGATTGAACCCAAGACCTCATGCATGCTAACCATGCACTCTACTGCCAAGCTATACTGAAACACCTTTCCCTGCAATGTAATATTTTTGGTAGTCATCCATTTCATTGCCTGTATCAGCAGTTTGTTCTTTTTAATTGTTATGTAGTATGCCACTTTGTGTATATGTATGTTTTGATAGGTCATTCCTAGTTTTTGTCTATTGTGAATAAAGCTGCTATGAACAATGAAGTCTTTCTGTGTGTGTGTGTGTGTGTGTGTGTGTGTATGGACACGTGCTGCTTTCTCTTGGGTATACCTAGGTGTATAATTTCTAGGTCTGAAGGTATACAGATTTCCAAAGTGGCTGTACAATTTTACACTCCCACCAGCAATGTGGAGATCAATTTGCTGTCCACTATTGCCAATACTTAGTATTTCTAGTGTTTTTAATTTTAGACATTCTGGGGGATGTGTAGTGATATTTTATCATTATTTTAAATGGCATTTCTCCAATGAGAAATGATATTGAGCACCTTTTCATATGCCTTTCAGGCACTTGATTATCTTTTTTAGTGAACTTCCTGTTCAAGTCTTTTATCAATTGTTAATTGGTTGTCTTTTTCTTACTGATTTTTAGGAGTCCTTTTTATATTCTGGATATATGTCCTTTGTCAGATGTACGTATTAAGACTATGTTTCCAGTCTGTGGCTTGCCTTTTCACTTTTTTAGTGACATTTTTAATGAGCATTTTTCAAAAATTTGATGAACTGCAATATAGCACTACTTCTTTAATGGTTATTACTTTTTGTATTCTACCCCCCAAAAATTGGCCCACCTCAAGGTCGCAAAGATATTCTCCCTTTAAAAGCTTTATGGTTTTAGTCCCCTATGATCTGGCCAATTTTTTTTAATAAAAATTTACATCAGTATTAATGCCTTGAGCTTGTGTCCCCAATCTACACAATTTTCCTTATGGATGATATAATTGACCACCACCGATATTAAAACCAATAAGGCTTGATTTTTTCTTAAATTAGATAAACATAAATATAAAATGGAAGTTTCATTATCTCCCTTTCCAGCAGATCATTTTGTGCATGGCCTGGGATCAATAAATCCACTGTGGACACTACTGTTTTAAACCACCAAAGGCTAAATAACATTTTTGACAGACACTAATAACATTAATGTCAGCAAAAGACTTCAAGGTAAACAAATGGCTGTGGTTGACAAAGTGCAAAAAGGATCCTATAAATATGTTTGCTAATAATGTAAGAAACTCTGAGTTTACTCTTGCACAGTGATGTTTTGTCCCCCTTACCTAACTTCCGGAGATAGCAGGACTGATCTGACTAGATAGGAGCAAAGCCAAACTCACTTTTGGTCACTGATGTAGGGTACAGTGGTTTTGACTCCCTATCCCATTCCCCATCACCAAATTCCTAGAGCTGAACCTGGCTCTGGACAGACTGAGTTTTTGGCAAAGATACTTAGAATTTGACTTGGGCTAATCCTCAGGGAAATTTAATGAGTCGGAGTTTAGAGGGCTTTTGTTGTGAGGATTTGTAAACTAGATGATAATTAAGCAGCTGGGGAGGAAGGAGTTGTCTGTAAGGAGAGGTCATACTGTGGGGCACAGCACAGTTTCCTTGGTCCAAGGTCAGGAGAGCCAATGGGCCTGATGCACAGGACTTTACATTCCAGGGCAAGCTCTTGTACGAGTTGGGTATCTACTTCTTAGCTGATAAAGGAAAGAAAATCTTCTCCTTTGGTGTCTACCACCTCAGTCTAGCTCCACATAGGAATTCTTACTTAGAACCAGGCCTACTTACATCTCTTTAATTGGTGGATGGTTATGAATTCTCATTTATTTAAGAGAGAGGTTTTTGTTTTCTGTTTTGCCTTTTGGGAAGCTGGGGCAAGGTAGGGAAGATGAAATTAGGAACAGTGGTTTCTTGTTTTTCAAATAGAGACGACTTTGGAATTGAAGAGGTATTTTGAAGGGAGAGAGTTGCTAAGAGAAACAAGTTAGGGCAGCCTGTACGTCTGCAACCTGGGATCAGACTGTTGAAAGCCATGTCAGAGAGATTGCAGAGGTTTCAAATCTGTGTCTCCCCTGCCTGGCTCACTCTGATTAATCTCTCCGAGCATGATCAGATTCTAAGGGATAGCAATGGGGTAAGAGAAGGCAGATCAGAAACAGCCCCCAACCTGTGGTCTGCTCAAATCAAACTAAGTTTCAGAATAAGCACACACTTTATCTACTATTTGATGATCCTGCTTCCTAGTATTTAAACTTCTCAAAACCAGCTTATCTCCATCTCTACATTTTCTCTCTATTGATTCCCCAGAAAAGACCAAATTGCTGAATTGGTGTCTTGAGTGTTACTAAAAACTTGAAAAGCTTTTAAAGGGTGATAAAGACATTCAGAAGATATTCTTATTTTTTTTAAGCAATATAGCTACTGTATTTTGGGCAGACCTCCGTTTATGTATTTCTAAAAAAAAATTACAAAATTAGCTATGTTGTTTGCCTTCTTAGACTATAGACAAGCTGGTGGAGGTAGGGAAATGGGTGGGTACAGTCAACCCTAGGTATCTGTCAGAGATTGGTTCTAAGACCCCTGTGGATACCAAAATCCATGGAAGTTCAAGTACCTTACAGTTGGCCCTCCCTATTGGTGGGGTTCCACATCCATGAAATTGACCAAAAAGATGAACCCGCGGGTGCAGAACCCGCGGATTGATTTGGTGGGTTTACTCCTATAACTGGCTCTTATAATTGGCCAACAAAGTTTTGGTCAGTGCCTCATTTTTCCAGTAAATTTCTTGTAGCAAGCAGAGGTATTAACAATCATGCCATTGACTATTAATACTACCCTTACACTATTGTAATAAACATTCAATACTTGTTGGTTATTGTTGCAGATGGTATTTCTCCTGCTGATGCATTTTTTTCCCAAGATAAACCTAGTTTATCTTTTCTCTTTCACTTTCTCATATTTCCTAGTTTAGTCAAAAGACTCAAGCAAGTATCTGCTAGTATCTCTTATTTATTACAGAAATTACTGGGAAGCCAATAAGTGCTGTTAAGTCCATTTTTCTTTGCCTTTACTCTCAAGGGGCCAACTTGTCACTTTGTTGACAGTTATTACAGTACTCCATGCTTCACTGAAAATCCATCAAAAATTTCTAATTCGCCAACTCATTAGCACAAACTGGGGCTTCAGGAATCTCTTTCAGTGTCTCAACCCAGTGTGCTTTTATAAGCGTTCCAATCCTGATGGACAACTCAAGAACAAACTCAGGGAGATGAGAGACGGAAGTTGATTAGTCAGTTCTGAAGGAGTGAATTGTGGGTGAAGGCAAAGTACAGTGTGATTATCTGTGTCAGCAGAAGGACTTTGCTAGCTGTTCACAGGTCACGGAATGTCAGAGTTCCACGGGTCCTCAGAGATCATCTAGTCAGACCTCTATGTTTTACCATTAAGGGTAAAAGAGGCCAAAAGACGGGAAAGGGACTTGTCCAAGGTCAATCAGCTCTTCCCAACTTTCCAGACACCAGCTGGCTTTTTGTCATATGACCTTTATGCAATCAGTTTTCAATTACTTGGGCTACTCACTGCTAGCCCAGAGATCACTTGGATAATCCAAAATGACAGGTAAGTTAACCATTGTTTACATTGGGCTTTGTGATGTGTGTTTATACTGACATTCCAATGCGTCTGGGTCCAATCTGAGAATTCACAACACTTCAAACGAAACAAGAAAGCCACCCTGAAGGGCTGATTCAGGAAGAGCTGGAAAGTTGACCAGCCTTACTGAATGGACAGCATCAAATGATGCTATACAGCCCTTCAAGCAAGACATGTTATTCTCAACATGTTTGTTGATTCACACCTGTCTTACACCCCAGCCAGAGTTATGAGTGGCGAGATGGGAAGGGAAAAATAAAATCTTTTATAGAAAAAAATATATATATACACACATAGAAGAAGATATATATATATATTATATATATATATATCTTATTTCCCCCCTTCTTTCTTCCCTCCCTCCCTTCATCCCTCCCTCTCTTCTCCCTTCCTTTCCTTTCCATTCTTTTTCCTTGTTAGAAAAATGAACAGCTGCTTCATCTTCTATATAAACAAATATATAGATGGTTGAGCCATTGACCTGGAGAACTAGCTTTCGGGATGCCAAACAATAAATGGAAGACATGCTGGATCCCAGGAATCTAGAGGTGGAGGAGGGAGCAATACTTTTTAAAAGAATCAGTAAGTTAGGAGGAATAAGTAGGAATCTGTTGTATAGCTCAGTAAATGCCCTGGCTCTGGGAAAGAGCTAGTTTGAGGTATGGTCCAAGGGCTCTTCAACCAAATGGAGTTTCATTTCCTGATCTGGACCCTTCCATACTCTGGGATTGTGCTGGGAGGCCATAATTTGCTGGTTTGTTGTAGGACAATCCTCACAGTTATGCTAAAATGGAACTACTACTATTCATGTTCTGAAGACGATGCTACTGGTGACTGAGAAAGGGCATGGAACAGAAAAACGTGCGTGGACAATTTGCTTGCACCTACAGCCCAAGAAGGAGTTACCACAAGGATTCAGATAGTAGCAGCCAAAGGGGTGGGAGGGAATGCAAAATGCCCGAGCTCTTACTGCAGCAATAATTAAGCATTTTCGTTTAAAAGGTTCCCCCCCTACTTTCATTTTCTGGCCTAGAATAAACAGATCTTGTTAATGTAACAAAGTACTTAATTAACCCGAGGTGGGACTTAATATCAATACATATTGAAGGAAAGACTTGCTGTGGTTAACAGTAATATGGATAATTGAGTTATGTGAATTTAAAAAAATGGGTAGAATGAATTAAGACTAATGTACATCAACAGGAAAAATCTATTAGCATTCATTAGTTAGACTCCTGTTTGTGGTTCTTTGTCAGCCTAAGGAAACCCTTTTAGATGGCTGATGCCTGTTGAAAGCCCTGCCTGATGTTGACATCCTTCCATGGATGCCAAAGGAATGAGTCATTCAAATAGAACTTCTGAAATTCAAGTATAGCCCTTTGCTTCTTTTCTTTCTTTCTTTCTTTCTTCCTTTCTTTCTTTCTTTTCTTTCTTTTCTTTCTTTTCTTTCTTTCTTTCTTTCTTTCTTTCTTTTCTTTCTTTTCTTTCTTTTCTTTCTTTTCTTTCTTTTCTTTCCTTTCTCAGCAGTGACTGTGAAGGAATAATGATAATGACAATGGAAATAAGAGTGTGATCCTAATTAATTTGCTGAGAATTGGCCCCCATTTACCAATATTGACTTGTTTTGCCTTGAGTGGTGGCCCAGGTATTGGAACAAAGGTATATATATATATTTTTTTTTTCAATGTCACTTGGCTAACCTATGATTTGTCAGACAAAGGTTAATTAAAAAAAAAACTGTTGGGTTAGCAGCAATAAATTTAATAACAGTCTGTGTATTTAACTCAGAATTTCAATTTATTGGATGGGATTTTTAAAATCCTGAATTAACATTTTTCTCTGTACTCAGAGGTCTCTTCTGCCAAATTGCACATGAGCTGGCCAACCTAAAGCTCAGCAGAATGCTAACTTACATGGTGTGGGGCTACATTGGAGGGATGTTATAAAAGACTGAAAGAAAGATTGGAACAAGAGTAGAAGTAAATGTAAAACTATCTACAGCAAAGACCAGCCCTTAGCTGCCCCATTTAGAATCTGCCTTTCCCTAAGGATTTAATCATTCTCAAATCTTTTGCACCTGGGAGAAAACAAACATCTCTTCCTGATTCCATTAGTGGGTTGGACCTTTTTTCACCTGACCATCTCCATGGACATATGAACTTTAAATGGTAACCCACCCCTGAAGCTGTGAACTATGTCTGCTTTGTTCATTTTTGTATCTCTAGCACTTAGCAAGTTGTCCCATGAATACTAGAAGTTAGCTAAAAACTTGAGCAATGAATTAATGGATGGATGAGATGGCTCCTGCCACCAAGGGTGGAATTGATATTCCAACAGGCAGAACTCACTTTTGTGAGTTCTACAAAAGAAGCTATAATAAGGACCCTTGGGGGACATTCTGCTTTGCTTTGCTTTTGCCTACCCCAGTGGCTATTATTTCTACCTTTGCTTTCAATGCCCCCCTGCCTGACTACATTCCTACCAAGATTGCCATGGCCAGTGGAAATTCTGTAGACTGTGGTAAAACAGTGAACACCCGTGTTTCCAGCTTTCGGTCAGTGTCCACTGTGTGCCAGACACTGGTAGCACTATGCTAGGCACTTGTTAATCAGTTATTTTGTATCTTTTGAATTTGCAGCTCCACTCACAGAGTATTGAGCTGGAAGCCACCTTTAAGGTCTTCAGAGTCAATCTCTTTGCTGTAAAAATCAGAGCTCACATGAGAAAGGAACCCTCCTACACTGTTGGTAGGAGTGTAAATTGGAGCAGCCACTATGGAAAACAGTGTTGGAGATTCCTTAAAAAACTGAAAACAGAGTTGCCATATGATCCAGCAATCCCACTTCTGGGCATATATCTGGAGAAAACTCAAATTCGAAAAGATACATGCGCCCCAATGTTCACAGCAGCACTATATACAATATCCAAGACAGGGAAAAAACCTGAATGTCCATTGATGACTGGGTAAAGATGATGTGATATATATATCACACATATATACATATACATACAATGGAATACTATTCAGCCATAAAAATAATGAAATAATGCCATTTGCAACAACGTGGGTGGACCTAGAGATTATCATAGTAAGTGAAGTAAGTCAGACAGAGAAAGACAGCTATTGTATAATATCACTTATATGTAGAATCTAAAAAAAAAAAGTACAAATGAACTTATTTACAGAGCAGAAACAGATTCACAGACATAAAAAACAAACTTATAGTTACCAAAGGGGAAAAGGAGTCAGAGAGGGATAAATTAGTTTAGGTTTAGCAGATACACACAACTATGTATAAAATAGGCAAACAGCAAGGTCCTAGTGTATAGCACAGGGAACTATAGTCAATATCCTGTAATAAACCATAACAGAAAAGAATATGAAAAAGAATACACACACACACACACACACACACGCACACATATATACCTGAATCACTATGCTGTACACCAGAAACCAACACAGCATTGCAAATCAACTATACTTCAATTTAAAACAATCACAGTCCACAATTATTGAGGACTTACTGTTCCCAGATACTCCATAACAACCCTGTGAGATAGGCACACATGTTATCTAGATTTCACACATGAGGCCATTGGGACACAGAGATGTTAGGTAACTTGCTTAGGGTCACACAGACAGAAAGTACTAGAACCAAGATTCACACTCAGTTTGTCAGATTTCAAAGTCTGCCCGAAAAGAGAAAAGGACTTGCCAAAGGTCATTTTGGGAGAGCCTAGGACTTCTGGCTCTAATTTGTGTGCACAGTGTGCTATCCCTTGCTGCTACCTTAGGGGCTCCTGCTGAACATCGTTTTTGTGTTTAGAAGTTTTTGTCTCCCCAACTGGACTGTGGATTTCTCCAGGGCAAAGACTACATTATTTCTGTTTCCTTCTTCCTCAAGGGCTTGCCAAAGCTTGGCCTTCAGTAAATAATGCCTGTAATCAGGCTTAACTACTTGTGACTCAGAGGTTGGAAGAACCCAAGAAGTGGAATTTGGGGGACAGACCCACCTCACCACCTGCTTTCTCTTTTGTTCTCTGCCACACAGATTGAAGATGGAGGCAAGGCAGCCTTGTCCCAGAAGATGAGGACTGGCGATGAGCTGGTGAATATTAATGGCACTCCATTGTATGGCTCCCGCCAAGAGGCCCTCATCCTCATCAAAGGCTCCTTCCGGATCCTCAAGCTGATTGTCAGGAGGTAAGATACAGGGAGAGTTGCTATAAGGTGCAGGAGCCGCTGGAACCACTTGGTTGGTAGTGAAACCTCAGTAGAGTCATGTCAATCAGTATCACCAAGGAAAGAGGTGTTTCACATGAACAGAATTTTGCAGGCCACTGAAGTAGAATGGCATAAGAGAAAGCACCTTTGGTTCAAATCCTGGCACTGCCATGTACTGCCCACGTCATCTGGGATAAATTTATTTTCCCTCTGTAAGACTCAGTCTCCTTATTTGGTACTGAGAGGATTAAATGACTCCATCCACACCCAGGGCCTACCTAACCCAGAGTTTTCCTATCTCCCCCTTCAGAAGAGGCCACCACTGCTGAACCACACAGAGATTTAAAGAGACCCTCCTCCCAGCCATGGTAGGCACTCCGGTGGCTGTGGCAAACTCTAAGATAGAAGTCCTGCCCTTGAGGAGTATGCAGTCTAATAGGGGAGAGAAAGGCACACATGTGATGAATTAATTAGCCATACTTTTTTTTTTAATGGAGGTACTTGGGATTGAACCCAGGACCTCATGCATGCTAAGCACGTGCTCTACCACTGAGCTATACCCTCCCCCCAGCAATACATTTTTAAACAAAAGCAATAAAGGAGATTTCACAGGGTGAAGTGTCATTGTCGGATGGCTTGTTCAGACAGCAACTGCTATTTAGAGTTCAAGAGAAAGAGAAAGCACTTCCAAAGAGATTGTTAGGGTAAGACTTCATAGAGGAGGTGGAATTTGAGCTAAAAGGTAGGTAGTATTTGATAAAGAAGCCTTCAAGAAGGGAAAGGAATTCCAGATAAGTGGAGCAGCAGAGGCAGAAGGAAGATAAGAACACAGCATCCAGGACTGACCTGCCCAGAGGCTGGCAGGCATGTGGTTTGGAGGGAAGCCCACATCCCACCGAGGAGGGGCATCCATGAGTATAGCCAAGGCCTGGCTTGGGGTGCGGAGCATGGAGCTGTCCCTGTGGCCCATGGGAATTCAGCCACATGTACAGTCACTCTGGCAATATACCTTCTCCAAGCCAGAAACCAAATTTACTTTCATAAAAAAAACTTGTGAAGAAAAATTTTTATAAAGAGAAGGAAGACAAGGACATATTTGGGCACAGTCATTCTATTACTGCCAAAGCATCTCCTTAACGGTGAGCTTTCCATAGGTCTCTCTTTCAATTTGCTGCTGCATCTTTGCTCTGCACTACTGGAATGCATCCTTCTCCCTCTCTCTTAGTTTCCTTTATCCTATACATATGCCTATGTTTTTCCATGTTATTTATTTTTATTAGAAAGTGTCTTCCCGCAGTCAAACTTCCCCCTCTGGTTCCTGCCCCGTCTTCTTCCTTATGTTCATACCCAGTCTTTCAAAAGGAGAATCTATACTCACTGTCTCCACTTCTTCACCTGCCATTTAGCTTTCCACTCACTCCAGTCTGAATTTGAGCCCTCAAACTCCACTGAAACTATTCTGTCAAAAGTTATATATTACTATCCAGAGGAAACTCTAATTCAAAAAGGTACATGCACCCCAATGTTCATAGCAGCACTACTTACAATAGCCAAGACATGGAAACAACCCAAATGTCCATCAACAGAAAACTAGATAAAGAAGTTGTAGTATGTTTGTACAATGGAATACTACTCGGCCATGAAAAAGAATGAAATAATGCCATTTGCAGCAACATGGATGGACCTGGAGATCGACATTCTGTGTGAAGTGAGCCAGAAAGAAAAAGAAAAATACCATCTGATACCAGTCATATGTAGAATCTAAAAAAAGACACAAATGAACTTATTTACAAAACAAAAACAGACTCACAGACATAGAAAACAAACTTATCATTACCAGAATGGGGAAATAGGGTGGGAAGGGATAAATTGGGAGTTTGGGATTTGCAGATACTAACTAACTACTATATATAAAGTAGATAAACAACAAGTTCATACTGTATAGCACAGGGAACTATGTGCAATACCTTGTAATAAACTACAATGAAAAATAATATGAAAATAATTATGCATGTATATGTATAACTGAAACATTATGCTGTACACCAGAAATGGACACATTGTAAACTGACTATACTTCAATAAAAAAAAAACCAAAAAAATCCCCAACAACAAGTTATATATTACCTCCTAATTGTCCAAGTTAATGGATTATTTCCAGTCTTCATCAGATATGATTTACATATGACATTTGACTTTGTTGCTCTGGATTATGCCCTCCTTTGTGAAACTCTTCTGTCTTGCTTTCAAGATGCCCCATTTTCTTTTTTGGAGGGATCTAACTGGTAAAGATTTTATTTTTTGTTTTCTTTCTTTTAAATAGACTTTATTTTTTAGAACAGTTTCAGGTTTACAGCAGAATTGAGCAGAAAATACAGAGTTCGCACATAGCCCTCCCCACCCACAAATATATATTCCCCTACCCTCAACATCCCTCATTAGTGTGGCATATTTGGTACAATCGATGAACCAATATGGGCACATTATTATCAATCAAAGTCCATAGTTTACATTAGGGTTCACTCTTGATCTTGTACATTCTATGGGTTTTGACAAATGCATAATGACATGTAGCCACTGTAGTAGCATACAGAATAACTTCATTGCCCTAAAAATCCCTTGTGCTCCATCTATTCATTCCTCCCTCCCTCTCTCCACACCCCTGGAAGCCATGATCTTTTTATTGTTTCTGTAGCTGTGCCTTTTCCAGAATGTCATTTGGTTGGAATCGTATAGTTTGTAGCCTTTTCAGACTGGCTTGTTTTCTTTTTTTATTGAGGTTTAGTCAGTTATAATGTGTCAATTTCTGGTGTACAGCATAATGTCCCACAAGATACCCCATTTCTTTGTTCTCCTCCTACTTCTCTGTTCATTTTTTTTAATGAGGTTCATTTACCACCTGCTTTTCCTCTGACCATCCCTTAAATGTTGGTGTTTCCCCTAGCTCCACCCTTTTCTCACTTCATTAATAGACTGGAAAATCTCACCAGGTCCCTGAGCTTCCATTATTATCTATATGTGGATGACTGTATCTCTTATGCCCCAGACCCCTATAGCCAACTTCCTACTGGACATTTATACTTAGATGTCTAGAAGCATTTCACACATAACACGCTCAGAACCTAACACATTATCTCCTTCTCCTCGCAAGCTTCTTATCTCAGTAACTGGGACCACCATGCCCTTAGTCAGCCAAGCCAGAAACACGGACGCCATCTTTAATTCTTCCATCATTTTCATGCTCTCCATCTAAATGATTGATCCTGAGGAAAGAATATTTAGAGGGAAAGGGATTTGAGTGAGTTAGTAAGGGTGAAGTTTTACGGGATCCCATTGATCTACTACCTGCTGGTATCTAAGATTAAACCATGCCTGCCCGAGTACCTGAGTAGGAGGTGGCATGTTAAGTAATGCCTTGTACAATAGACACATTGTCACTGACTCAATCCTGGACAGGTCATGATCTATGTTTTAAATAAGGGTTCTTGAAGGGCCAGCTTGGTGAATTTGGAAGTTCTCATTTTGGAGCCAGATAGACCTATGTATGCTACTTCCTAGTTCTGTCACATGGGAAATCATAGTTCCTGTATAATGGCATTATTGTGATGATTAAGTGAGGCAGTTTCTATAAAATGCCTTTAATGTAATAGGTTCTCAATGAATTTCAGTCCCATTCCTTTCCCCTGGGTATAAAAGAAGCATAATTGGAGTAACCAACCATTATTAAATAAGGAGAGCATCAAACCGGATTGTGCTTTGCAACCTAGTCTTCAGAGAGCAAGAGTTGCTGGGAAACCATTAGGGGTGGAAAAGATCAAAGAAATAAAGGCCCTTGGGAAGCATTGGTTGAAACATTGAAACACAGAGGTACCAGCACTTCAAAGGACTGTAGACCATCCACAGTGGTGGCTTCTGACCCAGTCAGAAAAATGGAAGAGTTCAGGTGCATCACTCTCTCACCCTCCCTCAGTGAACTCCATGTCCTCTTTCTCCTTGCTGTAGTGACATCTGCCACTACCAGTCACTTAGGAGTGGCTATAATTATGGCCTTGGAGATAGTAGGGCCCTTGGTTTTCATAGTGTGGCAGGTCCTATAGCTCCCTGAACCTTCATTGGTCTACCCTTTCAGCCTCACCTTCTCAACCCCTATTGGAGGAGGCTTTCAATGACATCATTTATTAGGTGATGCTGCCCTCTTGTGGAAAACTTAACCTTCACCTATGGACTACCCTGGGGATGGTATAGGACATTTATTCCTTCCTTCTTAGTCCAAGTTATTCTTCCAATCTATGAAAGAGCTCTTAGCACATAAAAGAAGTGTGATCTCCCTGAAATTTAGTATTTGGCCTAGTGTTTTATATTAAGGTAGACTCTTTGGTTTGAGTCAGCAATCAACTAACAAAGATTCAACACTGAGCTTTAGATCTTTGCTTCAGTCTTTGGGGATGAATATATAGAGAAGGAACTTTAGAAAACGGCTTATTCTGAAAAGCCAGCCCAGGTCTTCCTCATATATTATTTTTTAGATAATGGTCAACTAATTCAGAAATCTAGGTGTTACCCTTAGCAATTTCTCACTTGCCTCAAAGCAGTTCAGTCCAAGTTATTTAAAGTCTTGATGATTCTACTTGCTAAAAACCTCTCTGTATCCTTTTTCTTAATCCAATTGCTCATTGTTTCTTACCTGGACCATTGTAAGAGCCTTCTCACTGGCTTCTCATCTTTCAGTCTCACCTCATTCCAATCTTTCCATTCTCCAAATAGGCATCTAATCATGTCACTTATCTATTTTTTTTTAAAAAAGGACCAATAACCACACAGTAATGTTGGAGATTCATTTTATATTGATAGAAGATGCAAACTATATTGAAGATTTGTATTCATGAACTCTTTTTTTTTTGGCAAAAACAAAAACAAAACAGTATCCAAATATGCAGAGGAAAAAAACCCCTGCAGTGCAAGAAAAATTATAGAAATGTTTATATGGGAGACTTTAACATAATTTAACTATAACAGATAAAGTAGAACCCAAAAATGTTCCTCAAAGGTTTGAAAACATAATTCATAAGATCTAATGAATAAATGTCAAAAATTATAGTGTATAGACAGTGAATACACTCTTTTCAAATATTCAGATAACATTTAAAAAAATAATCATATGCTAACACCACAAAGAAAACCTTTGCAAACTCTTACGAGTAGAAATCACACTTGCCCTGTTCTCTGATGATAATGTAAGACTTTTATAAACTTAAAAACAAATTTAAACAAAAGTATTCAGCTGCATGAATATTTCAGAACACATTTATATGCAAGTATTAGCCCAAAGAAACACTGGCAGACTAATAAAAAAATAACAAAAATGAGATCATGGCTTATCAAATCTTTGAAAGCAATATTCAGAAGTAAATTCATAACCTTAAATATTTCATTATTAAAAATGAAGAATGAAATTATGTGACTAAGAATCCAATATAATATGAAGCCGAGGGGTAGGGTTTTTTTTTATGGGGGGATGAATTAAGTAGATAAGCCTCTAGCAAATTTAATCTAGAAAACAAAGACGAATTATAAATAAAACCTAAATGATAAATGGAATATAACAACAACTATAAAGAAGGTCTCTTAAATTATAGGATACTACTAAATTGTACCTTCATAAATTTGAAAATCTCAGAGAAATTTCAAGTACCTAATAAATTGTTAAATACCAAGCATTATTGAGAAGTTGAAAACTAAATGGATCTGTAATTGTAGAAACATTGGAAACAATTATCAAAGAGAAAATTCCAAAAATCCTTTAAGGCTAGATGTTTTTATCAGTGAGTTCTTTCAAGGAACTTTCTAGGCATAGCCAAATTCAATTCTATAACAGTGGTATAAAATTGAAAATCTTGCAGAGTTATTCACATTGTTTTTGAAGCTAGCATTGCTCTGATACCAACGCCTGACAAATTGCTCCAAAAAGAATATTCTATCCAATTTGTGGACTTAGATGCAAAACCTATATGAAATTCTATCCGATCTCCTTCAGTAATGTTGGGCAATAATTCACTGCAATTGTTAAAAGATAATTGTTAAAAAGGCAAAAATCTTAACTCTCATACCGATATAAAAATGAACATATGTTAAAGATTTTATTTAACATTAGTGAAGAAGTTGTTAAGGTGTTACAATCACTTCAAAGGATAAGTCAAAGAAGCACAACTTTAATTTAAAACTAACACACACTAGGCCACGGTCACCATTGGGAGCTCTAAGAAGAAATATATCTCATTCACAATAGCAACCAGACACATACAATTCTCAGGAATGATCTTAATAGGAAATATGTATGAAAGAAAGAGAATGCATATGGTGGGAATTACAAAACTGTACAGAAAGGGAAAATGTGTAGACATTATTTTTGCTCAGGCAGGTAAACTCTTAGGGCACTGCTATAATGATAAAAAAGCAAGACACAATGTAATTAATGGATAGGATATACACATGTCCTGGTTTAGGCATGCTGTTCGAAGATAACTTCCAAACTGTTGTTCCTCCATACTCATGCAAAAATCCCTTCTGAAATTCAAGCAAGTGGGTTTTACCATTTTCATTCCCTTATCAATGTCATCCGTCAGCCTCCAAGTCATTCTCCCACTCCCATTTTATACTTTGGCACCTGCTTCACCATTGTCTTCTCTACCCCAGTTCCTACTGTCATACTGAAAGATTTCAAGGTCCTCGCAGAGGAACACAAACTTTTGTCTTATGGGTCCTTGATCTTGACTTCAGAGATAAACCCTTTCAGATCAGCTGCTCACTCCCCTGACTGTACCATGGACATTCTAACCTTCCAGTAAACAAATATTTATCGAATGTCTAACCTATGCTAGAGTCTAGTGATTCAGTCATGAAAGCCTGACACCTTCCAGTCTTTCTCCATCAGAGTTCCTTATTTGAATCATAGAACAAAGAAAATAAATTGAGTGACTATTACCTCAATTTTTCCCAAGGATGATACATAACTCAGAGTATGCTAGATGCATAAGACAGAAGTTAATTCATTACGAACAATGGATACTTTAGGGCTGTGATTCTCACTGATGAACATCACTTAGGAACTTGCTAGAAATGCAGATCAAGGGTGCTACTGTAGACCTATGGAATCAAAACTCTGGGTGTGGCCCCCAGCAATGTTTTAACAGGCTTTCTGGGTGAAAAGCTTACAGTTTGAGAACACCTGTCTTGAGGCCTTAGGGCTCAATTCCCATCTTAATTCTCATGAATCAGTTGAGAAAGACTGAATTCAACTCTCTGATAACAACCTTTTCTTCTTCTAGCTTTCTCATACCCCATTCTCTTTCCAGCCACTCTTACATATCATTAAGGCTGAAAATATCTTGTTCTCTTATTCTGTCAGTCACCTTTTGATCACCATTGACCATGACTCTCCTTATTCTGCTCATTTAATCTGAACAACTGCATTCATTCATGGTTTTGACTACCACCTCTGTGCTCACAATTACATCTCTAGTTCTGATCTTTCTCCAGAGCTCATATGCACAGCAGCCTGGTAAAAATCTCTGCAGGAAAACCCAACAGAAAACTGAAATGCACTGTGTATAAAGATAAATTCATTATTTTGCTTACAAAACTCTCTCCCCTTCCAATAGTGGTTGGTGGTACTTTCATCCACTTCACCATCCAACTGGGAGAGACCTGAGTCACTTCTGATTCCTTGTTCTCCCTCACTAAGTCATGTTACCTCTCAAACACTTCCAGAATTTCTCTTCATCCCTCCATTCCCACCACTATTGCCCCAGTTCCAGCCCTCATCATCTCTCGCCTGGACTATTTCAGTAGCCCTCTCGGCTGTCTCAGATCTTTCTGCCAAGGTGTTGCTACAGAAACAAATCTAAAATACAAATTCAATTATATTAATCTCCTGCTGGAAACTTGTCTGGGGCCTTCATTACTCAGAGGCATGGTAGATAAGACATCTTATATCTTCATCCCTACGCATACCTGCAACTTCATCTGGCACTTCTTATCTTGGCTTTTATGCTAGAGCAATACCTTTCCCCAAGAATTTCATGCTATTTATCAGCTCTGTGACTCTGATTCTACTGCATTCTCTGCTTTCTACTTGGAACATACTTCCCCTTAGTTAATGCCTTCATATTAACCTTTAAGATTCAGCTCTGGTGTTGTTTCTAAGATACTTTCTCTGATGCCTTGGGTTGAGTTAGGTGGACTTTCTCTGGCTCCTACAGGACTCTAGTAGCTTTGATCACATTGTATTGAAATAATCTGTGTCTCTATGTATCTTCCCCGTTAGACTAGACTGAGAGTTGGCAAAGTACAGCCCACGGGCTAAATCTAGCCCACCCCCTGCTTTTGTATGGCCTGCTACTGAGAGTGGTTTTATTAAATTTTTTTTTTTGGGGGGGAGGGAGGTAATTAGGTTTATTTATTTACTTTTTAGAGGAAATACTGGGAATTGAACCCAGGAACATGTGCATGTGCTCTACCACTTTTAGCTATACCCTCCCCTACTGAAAGTGTTTTTTAAAAGATATTTTTAAATGGTTGGGGAAAATAGATAAACAAGTTTCTTCTGATTCACACAAGGAACTATATTCAATATCTTGTAGTAACCTATAATGAAAAAGAATATGAAAAGGAATATGTGCATGTATATGTATGGCTGAAACATTATGCTGTACACCAGAAATTGACACCACATTGTAAACTGACTATACTTCAATAAATAAAAATAATTAAATAAATGATTGGGGAAAAGAAACCAAAGAATAGGATTTCAGGACAGGTGAAAATTATATGAAACTCACATTTCCATGTCCATAAATGAAGTTTTATGGGAGCAGAACCATGCTTATTCATTTACGTCTTTATCTATAGCTGCTTTCGCACTACAATGGTGCAACTAAGGAGTCGTGACAGAACCTGTCAGAACCTGACCTGAAAAGCCTACACTGCTTATTGTTTGGTCCTTTACAGGAAAAAAAAAATGCTGGTGCTTAGCCCTGGACTAGAAGAGGCATGAGGGGAGGGGCTGCTCCGTATTCATTGTTGTGTCCCTAGCACTTATGATATCATATGGCACATAGGAAAGACTGGGAATTTTTTTTTAACACTTCCTGATGTAGGGAAGTAGAGAATATAAGTAATTGATCCCCTTGATAATTATATTTTTCATGATCACCTAAATTGGCATTTCATTCAGTCTCTTGTAAGTATGGTTATTTATGAGCCTGTTTTTAATGAATCAACTCTAGGTACACTGATGCAAAAAACAAAAAGAAAATCTGGTTTTTGTCCCTGTAAACTTGAGGTCCAGATTTTGGAACAACATGATTATGAAAGGGAGCTGTACTGCCATATCTTGGGGTTTTGTCCAAGCTATCTTCCAACCTCCTTAGCTGACCTCTCTCTGTTGTCAATATATTCTTGTCATCTACAATTATATGGAAGGGGTTAAAACTCAGGAAAACTGTATTCGTCCAATCAAGTATTAATCTATCAGGGATAGGAGGAGCTCCACAGTTGACACAGTGTTAGAGAAGTCCTGGAAAGGCAAGAGATGGAAGAGTCAAGGTCATTTTTTTCATGTATTGTCATTCTATTTGACCTGGGTCCATCCTCTGTATCTGCAAACCAGCTCAGGACTCTCCCATCTTGAAAATAATCTTTGTTAGATCTCTGTTTATCTTTAAACATTACCATTTGTTCTTTCATGGCTAAGCTACCTTGAGAAGTTGTCTACACTCATGGTCTGTGGCAACATCTGGCCTGCCACCTGTTTTTGTAAATAAAGTTTTATTGGAACACAGGCAGGTTCATTGATCTGTGTGTTGCTTTTATACCACAATGGCAAAGTTGAGTAGTTCCAACGGAGAACATAAGGCCCTCAATGCCTACAATATTTACTACCTGGCCCTTTATAGAAAAAGTTTGCTGACTCTTGGTATCAGGCATCCTTCAAAAAGAGGATCTTGAGACTCTATCTAAAGGTTAAAAAGACTGAAAGAGAACCACCACACTCTATAAGTGAGACTGAATTAAATATCACAGAAGATTTAAATCCACAAACAAGTGAGGCAGACTAATTAATTCTTGAGATTCTATTCTTTTGAATTTTTTTTAACATTTTTTATTGATTTATAATCATTTTACAATGTTGTGTCAAATTCCAGTGTTCAGCACAATTTTTCAGTCATTCATGGACATACACACACTCATTGTCACATTTTTTTCTCTGTGAGTTATCATAACATTTTGTGTATATTTCCCTGTGCTATACAGTGTAGTCTATTCTACAATTTTGAAATCCCAGTCTATCCCTTCCCACCCTCCACCCCCCTGGTAGCCACAAGTCTGTATTCTCTGTCTGTGAGTCTATTTCTGTTCTTTATTTGCGCTTTGTTTTTGTTTGTTTGTTTGTTTTTGTTTTTGTTTTTTAGATTCCACATATGAGCGATCTCATATGGTATTTTTCTTTCTCTTTCTGGCTTACTTCACTTAGAATGACATTCTCCAGGAGCATCCATGTTGCTGCAAATGGCATTATGTTGTCAGTTTTTATGGCTGAGTAGTATTCCATTGTATAAATATACCACCACTTCTTTATCCAGTCACCTGTTGATGGACATTTAGGCTGTTTCCATGTTTTGGCTATTGTAAATAGTGCTGCTATGAACATTGGGGTGCAGGTGTCATCCTGAAGTAGATTTCCTTCTGGATACAAGCCCAGGAGTGGGATTCCTGGGTCATATGGTAAGTCTATTCCTAGACTTTTGAGGAATCTCCACACTGTTTTCCATAGTGGCTGCACCAAACTGCATTCCCACCAGCAGTGTAGGAGGGTTCCCCTTTCTCCACAGCCTCTCCAGCATTTGTCATTTGTGGATTTTTGAGTGACGGCCATTCTGACTGGTGTGAGGTGATACCTCATTGTAGTTTTGATTTGCATTTCTCTGATAATTAGTGATATTGAGCATTTTTTCATGTGCTTTTTGATCATTTGTATGTCTTCCTTGGAGAATTGCTTGTTTAGGTCTTCTGCTCATTTTTGGATTGGGTTGTTTATTTTTTTCTTATTGAGTCGTATGACCTGCTTATATATTCTGGAGATCAAGCCTTTGTCAGTTTCACTTGCAAAAATTTTCTCCCATTCCGTAGGTTTTCTTCTTGTTTTATTTCTGGTTTCCTTTGCTGTGCAGAAGCTTGTAAGTTTCATTAGGTCCCACTTGTTTATTCTTGCTTTTATTTCTTCTAGGAGAAAATTTTTGAGATGTATGTCAGATAATGTTTTGCCTATGTTTTCCTCTGGGAGGTTTATTGTATCTTGTCTTATGTTTAAGTCTTTAATCCATTTTGAGTTGATTTTTGTATATGGTGTAAGGGAGTGTTCTAGCTTCACTGTTTTACATGCTGCTGTCCAGTTTTCCCAACACTATTTGCTGAAGAGACTGTCTTTATTCCAATGTATATTCTTGCCTCCTTTGTCGAAGATGAGTTGACCAAAAGTTTGTGGGTTCATTTCTGGGCTCTCTATTCTGTTCCATTGGTCTATATGTCTGTTTTGGTACCAATACCATGCTGTCTTGATGACTGTAGCTCTATAGTATTGTCTGAAGTCTGGGAGAGTTATTCCTCCAGCCTCTTTCTTTCTCTTCAGTAATGCTTTGGCAATTCTGGGTCTTTGATGGTTCCATATAAATTTTATTATGATTTGTTCTAGTTCTGTGAAATATGTCCTGGGTAATTGGATAGGGATTGCATTAAATCTGTAGATTGCCTTGGGCAGTGTGACCATTTTAACAATATTGATTCTTCCAATCCAAGAGCATGGAATATCTTTCCATTTTTTAAAGTCTTCTTTAATTTCCTTCATCAATGGTTTATAGTTTTCTGTGTATAATTCTTTCACCTCCTTGGTTAGATTTATTCCCAGATATTTTATTACTTTGGGTGCTATTTTAAAGGGGATTGTTTCTTTACTTTCTTCTTCTGTTGATTTATCCTTAGTGTAAAGAAATGCAACTGATTTTTGAACGTTAATTTTGTAACCTGCTACCTTGCTGAATTCTTCAATCAGCTCTAGTAGCTTTTGTGTGGACCTTTTAGGGTTTTCTATATATAGTAACATGTCATCAGCATATAATGACACTTTTACCTCTTCTTTTCCAATTTGGATCCCTTTCATTTCTTTCTCTTGCCTGACTGCTGTGGCTAGGACTTCCAGGACTATGTTGAATAGGAGTGGTGATAGTGGGCATCCTTGTCTTGTCCCAGATTTTAGTGGGAAGCTTTTGAGTTTTTCACCGTTGAGTACTATGCTGGCTGTAGGTTTGTCATCTATTCTTTTGAATTTGAGTGATGATGTTGTTGGTATGAGGCACAAGGAACAGTATTTGTTTTCACCCAATTCTGTGTTTGCTTGCTTGCTTCCTCCCATTCAAAAGATGTTCACAGAGTGCTCCAGGTAGTCTAGATCCTGAGCTGACTGCTGGGGATACCATAGAGAATAAAACACACACATTCCCTGCTCGTATGGAGCTTAGAGTCTATTGTGTTTGATCCTGGCATGACTTTGAGCAACTTTACATAACATTAGCCATTCTTTTCCCTCCGGTATAATGAGAATACTAATGCCTCTTTTGCAAGTTTGTTGTAAGGATTAAATGAGATTATATATATATTTCCCCCAAGTCATTCAAAGGATATTTATTGAGTGCCAACTATGTGCTAGACACTATTCCAGGTATTGGTGCTACAGCAATTCATACAATAGATTTAAAAAGAAGATCTTGCCCTCATGAAAACTGCATTTTAGTCAAATATATGAAAGTCCCTGAAACACAGGGCTTTTGATGACTGTTGTTTTCCTGAGTAAATAAAAGGAAGGCAGTGCTTAGCCTTTAGTACTGATTTTAGCAGGGAATACAACATTGGTTAAAACTTCATTACACAAATTTCCTTTTTTCCCTACCCTGATGAAACTAGCCCACAAGCTATATAGTGGATACATGGACTGTGAGTATAGCTTCAGTACCACCATTCCTCCTTTTAAGACCACCAAGACCAGTGTTCAGATCCGACGGGAAAGGGAACCGGCAGGTACGCGTTTCCTTGTGATGTCTAGCACTTTTGACAACATAGACTAGGTGCTATTATCAATCGTAGAGTACCTTAATAATTGCCCATCAGAATAATCATTCGGTTGGATACCACAAGTTGTGAAAAACAGCCAGCTCCAAATTGGTTTACTTCTGCTTCCTTAAGTGTGCCTCTTTTCCTTCTCTGTGTTGTTCCTAGACCCAGAAAAGTTTTCACCCCTCTCTGCCAAACCAAGGACTGGCCAAACACTAAAGTCAAGCTGCAGGCAAATACCATATGATCTCACTCATGTGTGGAAACTAAAAAAAAAAAAAAAAAGACACAAATGAACTTATTTACAAGACAGAAACAGACTCACAGACATAGAAAACTCACAGACATTATGGTTACCAGCAGGGGAAAGGAGGAGGGGAGGGATAAATTGGGAGTTCAGGATTTGCAGATACTAACTACTATATATGAAATAGATACACAATAAGTTTATGCTGTATAGTACAGGGAACAATATTCAATATCTTGTAGGTACCTATAATGAAAAAGAATATGAAAATGAAGAAAAGATATATAGAAGTAAAATATATGACAATAAAAGCATAAAGGATGGCAAGGGGAAATGAAAATGTACTGTTTTAAGATTCTTACACTTACATGTGAAGTGATATAATATTATTTGAATATAGATTATAAGTTAAATGTGTATACTGTAAACTTTAAAGTAACAACCAAAAATTAAATAAAGTAAAGAAGTATGGATAATAGGCAATAAGGGAGATAAAATTTAAAAAAAAAGGAAAATGGCTGTCAGAGCTTAAAAGGGGCTCTCTCTAATCACTGTATTCAGCAACCCCATTTTACAGGTGAACAAACTGAGGCCCAGGACAAGAAAAGGCTCTAAGTTCACACAACTTGGAAGTAACAGGGGCAGGAGTAAACCAGCAGCTTCTGCTTACCAGTCAAGCATTCTTCCCACTGTTTCTGGGATGTCTTACATTTTTTGCCCTCTCTAGGAAGCCTTCCTGCACTTGAGGGAAACAGCTTCTTCCTACACCCAAAGTACGTTCATGATCCCATTGTTTACCTTCTCTTTTCCCTCTGCCAACTCTTCTTTTTTGAACTGATCCACATCCAAGTGTTTCACCTCTCTCCTAGATGCAGGGTACTGCCTTCATCTTCCCAGTTTTACCTACTTTCTGAGCTGCCGATTCCCATTGCAAAGTATTACCCCTTCACCCAACCCCCCTGCCTAATAGCTCTATTTCTGTCCATGGCATATTTCCCAACCCTGTAAGTCAAGCTCACAACTGTAGGCTCCTCTTCAGTTCCCTCTTTTATCCCCAGCAGTCCCCAGGTCCTTTCTCAGCTCCTTCTGCAGTATTTCTAATGTCCATCTCATCTATCTCCTTTGCCTTCTTCCTACTACTGGCAGGGACTCATTACCTCTTATCTGGATGCCCTCCAACCCATTCTCTGCAGTTCTGCCAAATGAATCTCCCTAAAGTACATCTCTGTATTCATTTCAATCAGCAGTAATTGTGCTCTGGGTAAACCTCATGAGTTATGAGATCTCAATTGTGCTTAGCCTGGGTCATGTCATTCTCTTCCTCAAAAAAAAAAAAAAAAAAAAAAAGCCCCAGTCGCCTCCAGAATTAAGTCCCAACACTTCATTTCAGCCTTGAAGACCCTGTATAGATGGGTCTAAAGGAACTTTTTTCTATCCTTATGTCCCTGAAACCTCAGGGATATGTATTTACAAAGTTTATCTCCTCACTTGGACATACCCAATTCTTTCACTTTGCCCTGGTCGTCATCCTCCTCTACTTCCTGGAGAAATTTTGCTCCTTTGAGCCCTCCTCTCCTTATTTTTCACATATTTTCAGCCTGTTAGCTTTCTCTTTGACCTAGGTCCTTCCTCTGTCCATCCTCTGTATCTGCAAACCAGCTCAGGGTCTCTCCCAGCTTGAAAATAACCTTTGTCAGATCTTTGTTTATCTTTAGGTATTACCATCTGTTCTTTCATAGCTAAACTACCTTGAAAAGTTGTCTACACCTGTTGTTTCTACTCTGCCATCTTCTATCCATAAGCACAACCCATAAGAACCTCATTCTGCCCCCCACTGCATTCCTTAAGTGACTCTGATCAATATTACCAGTGACCTGTTTGTTAGCTTCCATGTCTTGGCTATTGTAAATAGTGCTGCTATGAACATTGGGATACATGTATCTTTTCAAATTAGAGTTTTTCTTTTTTTTTCCAGGTATATACCCAGCAGTAGAATTGCTGGATCATATGGTAGTTCTAGTTTTTTAAATGAACCTCCATACTGTTTTCCATGACTGCAGCTGTTAGTTATTTAAAGCAATGAACTTTTTAAAGTTCTTATCTTACTTCCCTTCTGCATTAGTATGCCAGGGCTGCCATACAGCTTAAAATTTTAAAAAAAAATTAAAAAATGGGCAGAAGACCTAAGTAGACATTTCTCCAAAGAAGACATTCAGATGGCCAACAGGCACGTGAAAAGGTGTTCAATATCACTAAGTATTAGAAAAATCCAAATCAAAACTGCAGTGAGGTATCACTTCACATCAGTCAGAATGGCCATCATTAAAATGTCTACAAATAATAAATTCTGGAGAGGACATGGGGAAGAAGGAACCCTCCTACACTGTTGGTGGGAATGTAAATGATGCAGCCACTATGGAGGACAGTATAGAACCTCCTTAAAAAATGAAAAATAGACTTACCATATGATCCAGCAGTCCCACTCCTTGGCATATATCTAGAGAAAACTCTAATTTGAAAAGATATGTGCACCCTAATGTTCATAGCAGCACTTTCTACAATAGCCAAGACATGGAAGCAACCTAAATGTCCATCAATAGATGACTGGATAAACAAGATGTGGTGTATTTATACAATAAAATATTACTCAGCTATGAAAAGGAATGAAATAATGCCATTTACAGCAACATGGATGGACCTAGTGATTATCATATTGAGTGAAGTAAGTCAGGCAGAGAAAGACAAATATCATGATGTTGCTTATATGTGGAATCTAAGAAAGATAAAACTTTTATTTATAAATCAGAAATAGACTCACTGACATAGAAAACAAACTGGTTACCAGGGGGAGAGAGGGGAGAGATAGATTAGAAGTTTGGGATTAACAGATACACATTACTATATATAAAATACATGAACAATAATTTTCTTCTGTATAGCTCAGAAAACTATAGTCAATATCTTATATTAACCTATAATGAAAAAGAGCATAAAAATGAATATATGTATGTACATATATGACTGAAACATTATGCTGTACACCAGAAATTGACACAACATTGTAAACTGACTATACCTCAATTAAAAAGTTAAAAAAAGAATATAACCCTATTTATCTCTACACAAGCTTCCACTCTATGCTATGCCCATATTCAACTGCATACTGAACTATAACATCATCTCCCATATCTCTTTTCACATTCTGCTCTTTCTTCCTGGAATGATGACTGTTCCCTCCTACTCTTTGCTTAGCTAACCCAAGACTTGACTAAGGCTTTACCACTTGTAAGACAATTTCCTTAGCTCTTTCATCCCTGGACTGTATTAAGTTTTCCTCCCATAAACAACACCCTCTGATTTCCTCTGTCTAGAACTGCATATTCTATATTGTAATAGCCTATTTACTCACCTGTTTCCCCCTGTAAATTTTGGGCAGTGTCCATGTGTTATTTATTCTTGTATTTCTAGTATAGACATCATTGTGCCTAGCAAGGATACAAGCTCAATACTCATTGAATACCTAACTGAATTGAATGAATGTGTGCCAGGCAAGGGCAATCAGGGTTACTGGAGTGAGGAGTAAAAGCTGAGAATCCCAGGGGTGTTGGGTTGACAGACTTCCAAATATTGGAAAAGTGAGGTGGTAGGTTCAGTACACTAAATAAATATGAGTCAAGATGAGTCCAAAGTTTCTTGCTTAATTGGCTAGATGGAACTAGGATTTATTGAGTGCCTACTAGGCACTGAGCATTTGACTCTGTATTTTATGTACATTATATCAGAAGGCAAGAAAATAATGAGCTTGGTTTTGGTCATGCAGAGATTGAAGTATTTGTAAGATCTCTTTCTAAAATGTCCAACAGGCAATTGTACCTATAATTCTTGGGTATAAGAAAGAAACAAGGACTCAGTAGTCAGACTGAGAGTTAATTGGGTAGATGGTCATTGAACCCATAGAGGGAGGTGGGAGGAGGTCTTCCAAAAAGGGTAGTATAGAGGGGAAGGGAAGAGGACTGGACAAAATCCTGGGGGACATATATTTAAGTGCTAAGCACAGTGAGAGGAACTCTTCCTCCCTTCCTTCCTTTCTCCCTCCCTCCTGTCCTTCCTTCCATTCTTCCTTCCTTCCTCAGACAAATACTAGGGCCATACTCTGTGCCAGGTATTCCTAGAGGAACTGGGGATACAGCAGTGGACAAAATAGTTCTTTCCATCATGAAACTGATACTCTAGTAGGGATAGTGGAAATAGACAATAATCACAAACAAATAAACATTATATAGTATCAGTTTGTGATAAGTCCTATAGAGAAATCTTTGACAAAGGAGGCAAGAACATACAATGAAGTAAAGACATTCCCTTCAGCAAATGGTGTTGGGAAAACTGGACAGCAGCATGTAAATCAGTGAAGTTAGAATACTCCCTCACACCATACACAAAAATAAACCCAAAATGGCTTAAAGACGTAAACATAAGACAAGACACTATAAACCTCTTAGAAGAAAACGTAGGCAAAACATTATCTGACATAAATCTCAGCAATGTTCTCCTAGGGCAGTCTACCCAAGCAATAGAAATAAAAGCAAAAATAAACAAATGGGACCTAATTAAACTTACAAGCTTTTGCACAGCAAAGGAAACCATAAGCAAAACAAAAAAATAACCTGCAGAATGGGAGAAAATAGTTGCAGAAGATGAGATTGACAAGGGCTTAATTTTCAGAATATATAAACAGCTCATATGACTTAATAAGAAAAAAACAAACAACCCAATCCAAAACTGGGCAGAAGACCTAAACAAGCAATTCTCCAGTGAAGACATACCAGTGATCAATAGGCACATGAAAAAAATGCTCAATATCACTAATTATCAGAGAAATGCAAATCAAAACTACAATGAGGTATTACCTCACACTGTCAGAATGACCATCATTCAAAAGTCCACAAACAATAAATGCCGGAGAGGCTGTGGAGAAAAAGGAACCCTCCTTCACTGTTGGTGGGAATGTAGTTTGGTGCAGCCATTATGGAAAACAGTATGGAGATTCCTCAAAAAACTGAAAATAGACTTACCATATGATCCCACAATCCCACTTCTGGGCATATATCCAGAGGGCACCTTAATTCAAGCAAGTTCATACTATATAGTATAGGGAACTATATTCAATATCTTGTAACTTATGGTGAAAAAGAATATGAAAACGAATATATGTATATTCATGTGTGACTAAAGCATTATGCTGTACACCAAAAATTAACACAACATTGTAAACTGACTATACTTCAATAAATATATATGTATGTATATACAGAAAGAGGAAAAACTTGCAACACAACTTTAAAAAGAAAAGAAAAAGATAAAAATGTAAGAGTATATAAAATGACTGAATGTGGGTATAATTGGTTTAATGGGGGCAGAAGAGTCTTTAGCCAGTTCAGGGAAGTCTTCTGTAAAGATATTTGAACTAAGAATTAAATGATGAGAGTGAGGCAGCCATATAAAGATCTGGGGAGAAGAACATTCCAGGCAGAGGGACATCAAGTATAAAGGCCCTTAAATGGGAGAACACATGATGTATTCAAGGATCAGAAAGAAAGCTGAAACTAGAGTGTATTAAGCAAAAAGAAGCATGAAAGGAGATGAAGAGGTAGTCAGGGACACAGTCGCATAGGGCATTGTAAACACTGGTAGGGAGCTCAAATTTATTCTGATTGCAAGAGGGAACCTGGTCTAAGCAGTACAGTGCTGTGATTTATTTTGAACTTGGAGATGAACACTCTGGCTGCTATATGGACAATAGACTGTAGGGGGCAGAGAGGAAGCAGGGAAATTTGTTAGGAGGCTAATTGCAATAATTCAGGCTAGAGGTGGTTATGGGTTGGGCTTGGGTTTTAGTAATGGAGGTAGTGAAAAGTAGTTGGATGTGGAATTTGTTTGGGAGGACCTGTTAATGGCTTAGGTGTGAGCTGGGCAGCATTGTGGTATGGAATGAGTAGGCAAGGAATAAGAATTTCCTTGGTTTTGGCCTGAATAACTGGATGGTGCTACTTACTGAGGTGGGTAAAGACTGGAAGAGGAGCGAGTTTGGTGAGTGGTAAGAAGGTATAGGAAATAAATAGCCCAGTTTTGTACATGCTAAGTTTGAGATGTCCCCTGGGCAGCTCCATGCTAGCATTTACCAAGAAATTAGATAGATGAATCTAAAGTTCAGGAAATAAGTCAATATTAAATATTTAAATTTTAGAATCACCCTATGATAATTAAAGCTTTGAGACTAGATGAAATCTCTAATTGATTAAGTGTAGACAGGAAAGAGGAGAGGTCCCCGGACTGAGCCCTGGGATACTCCAATAATTCAAGGTTCGGCAGATGAAGAGCACCAAAAAAAAAAAAAAAAGGTGAGACATGACGAGTTGACCAGTGTAGTGGGAGAAAACCAAAAGAGAGTGGCGTCTGCAACCCAAGTGGAGAAATTGATTAAAGAAAAAACGAGTAGTCAACTGTGTCAAATGTTAATGAGACATTGATTCTGAGAATTGACTATTGATTTTGGCAATATGGAAACGATTGGCAACCTGGACGATGGAAGGATGGAGACAAAAGCCTGAATGGATTGTTTCATGAACGGATGGGAAGTGAAAATAATAAGAATTCCTACATGTTTAGCTGTGAAGGGGTACAGAAAAGTGGAGGATTAGCTGAAGGGCAACTGGAATCAAGAAAGAGAGATTTAATATTAAATATCTGACTATTTAATATGAAATATCTGACTGCTAATGGGGTAATCCAGTAGTGAGGGAGAAATGGATGGTGTAGAAAAGAAGGGATAATTACAGTAGCAAAGTCCTTGGGAGGTCAGAGCAGACGTAGAAAATTGAACTTTTATTTTAAAAAAAATAAGGATAATCATCTATATTAAAAAGAGGTAAGGCAAAGTAGGTTGGTAATGAAGTGATGGGAAGATGAGGACGTTCTCTTTTCAAAACTTCTCTATTTAAGTCAAATATGAGGGGAAATTATCAGCTGAGAGTGAAAGGAGAAAAGGGGCATAAAAGAAAAAGAAGGGGCAATCAGAGATGGAGGAGAGGAGTGGAGGAGGAGACATATGGGAGAATGGTGTCATGGAAACCAAGGGCAGGGGGAGGATTTCAAGAAAGAGCAAGCCATTGATCAGTAGTGTTAAACGCTCTTGCATTAAAGGTGTACGAATATTGAATAGAGGCCATTGGGTTTGCTAATTAGATTATCATTTGACATTGGCAGAGAAGGCTTCATTAAAACATTAGGGGCAGAGTCCCAATTTCAATGAAGGGTAAATGGGATATAAGGAATTGTATTTATAAACAACATTCTTTAGAACATGAGGCAGGGGATAAGAAGTTGGAGAGGACCTATTTATCTCCTTTATTAGTCTGTGAATTCCTTGAGGGAGAGGAATATGTCAGATTCACAGGGTATACCTAGTGACTTGTACAGGGTATGGCCCTGCTGGTTTTCAATAAAAGTTAAACATGTGAGTGAATGAATGAATTCTGCACCCAGGAAGATCAACAAAATCTTTTAAGATGTTCTTTTGAGAAATTGGATCTGTTCTACTACCTTCAAAACAAGTGGCTGGAAAAATAGAGAGGTGCTACTGTACACTAGAGGAATGTAGATGACAAAGGAGGTAGTTCAAATGCAATCTGTGGTTTTTGAACACCTGCACCACTGCCCAGTCTGTAGGCAGAGACCTGGAAAGTCTGAGCCCAGAACTGTAAGAAATTAGATGGTGCTCTCTGCATAGGGTCGGAAATACTGAGGTGCTAGAAGTTGTGACGAGGTTGCAAAGTTTCCTCTGCCAATGTTAGCTTAAGAGTCAGCCAGTTGACTTTTGGAGAAGGGAGGGAATAGAGCATGAGAGCCATATAGCTATATTTGAAGGGTATAAATGCAACATATGAAGAATTGCATAGATTGGAATCAGCGTTGATCTGAACATAATTAGATGAAGTCAAGATAAGGGCTATTTAGGCTGACTATCAGAGAGACCATCTTGACACTGAAAATTACTGGATTGTGGGCTAACCTTTGAGAGGAAATAGTGGAAACCCTGCCACTGAGTCACTGATCATTATTTACAATTAGGCAGGACAATGTAGTTGAGAAATAATGTAGCATAATACAAGGAGTGGTTTTGCTCTGTTCCCAGAGGGATGGACTGGATGTGACCTAATAGCTTTTTCCTACACTAATTTGGTTGATTGTGTCAGAGAAAAGATGAGTTGATCATTTTGTTTTCCCGCTGTTGAGTGACTCATGCTTGAGTTGACCACAGGGCTTTATATAACAAAGAGAATGCCCGTCGATTAGGCAGATGACAGAATATGGAGTGGGAGGCCAAGAGATTGGAGAGAAGACTTAAACTTCTTCCAAACTTGAAGAGTTGGTCAGGAACAGGTAAAGCTCCCTAAAGTTAAGACCTTGTGTTGTTTCCCATTAATTTCAGGATGTGGCTCCAGAGCCTGGAATATAGTATTTGATGAATAAATAGCCGATGGATTAATGAATATGGCACCTTGGGAAGAAGACTTAGGAACAGCAGGATAATACAAGCAGTGGACGTCAGGTTTAACATCAAGGTTGAACATGTTCCTTAACATATCTGAATCGGTTTTCTCATCACATTTTCAGTGGGTTCTTCTGAGGATGAAATAAGAGCATGTAGATAAAATACATGGGATTTAGCACCTTAAAAAGTATTAGTTCTCTTTCCGCTTTTTTTTTTCCAGACTCACTCTCTCTAGACAAGTCAAACTTTTTCTGTTTGTGTTTTACCACATTGGGAAGCAAGAAAATTATGCCTTTTTGCTTAAAAAATCATAAATATTGATGTTACAATAGCTTAGCTTAACATTAACCAACACAGCAGGCAATTTTAGAGCAATTTTTAAAAACAATAAACAGCTAAGGCACTACCAGGTGTGATACTCCTTCACTTTGCTTTTATCAGCTCAACCCCAAATCTTAATGCAAACAAAATAAAAAAGCTCCCTGGCAAGATGTTCTCATCCTTTGGGCTCACTCAGTATCCCAAACACCCAGGTCTGCCTCTCTCTGTGATTAACTGTAATTCACACTATAGTGGCCACAGATATAAGCTGTTTTAGCCTTAGCTGTTGGAGCTAACCAGTAAAAAATTCCAAATTTACCTTTTCAAACTCCTTGCTTCCAGATTTTTTTTTATTGTTGTTTTTTTTTTTTTGTCCTTCTGCACAAGACAGAGTTTATAGATAAAAGAAGAGCTTTATTAAAGAAGTAATACCACGAAGTGTATAAAAATCTCTTTTCCTTAAGCAGGAGATATTTTCTGTTTTTCTCTTTGGCATTTCTTTTCTTCCTTCCACTTTGCTGCTTTTTAAGCTGGAGTTAGGAGACACCAGTTTAATTTGGAGACAATGACTGGGCTTAATTAATATCCCAGGGCAGCTTACTTCCTTCAGCAACACTGCCTGACACTTTTTTTTCCCCTGAACTGTTTTTTTTTTTTCTCTCAAGGGGTTATATCCCTCGGATAGAACAGAACATTTTGAACAATATTTAAACGTAGTTTTTGATCAGAGAGTTAAAGTGATCCTATCCTAACAGCTAAAGATGAGTGCAGAGAATCTGGTGAACAATCAAGGAAGTCTTATAAAATGATTAATGGATAGAAAAGTCATTCACGTGAAGGCTTTGTAAAAGAATTGAGATTATTCAACCCAGAGAAGATGAAGTTTTTGGACCCTGAGAAATAGCCACTTGCCATGGATGATTTAAAAAACATAAACCAAAGCCAAAATGTCAACTTAACTCATTCCACAACCAATTTCATGTTCATGGAGGAGTTTTGCCTTGCAAAGTAAATAAGCTATGGGCTAGATTCTTTTTTTTTAATTGAAGTATAGTCAGTTGGCAATGTTGCATCAGTTTCTGGCATACAGCATAATGTTTCAGTCATACATGTACATACATATATTCATTTTCATATTTTTTTCTTTATAGGTTATTACAAGATATTGAATATTGTTCCCTGTCCTATACCATAGAAACTTGTTTATCTATTTTATATATAGTAGTTAAGATATGTGAATCTCAAACTCCCAATTTATCCCTTCCCACCCCTTTTCCCCCTGATAACCATAATTTCGTTTTCTTTGTCTGTGAGTCTGTTTCTGTTTTTTATATATTTATTTCACTAGACAGGAAGAAATGATTGAATAGTGCTTTTAAGTACTGAAAAGTATTCTCAAGGAAAAAAGTCTGCTTTTCTAGAATGCTCGGAGTAGAGCATGGTCTCCTCTCTCTACCCGTTTTTCCCTGTCAACCCTAAGACTTCACATCACCCACTTGTTTTCTTGAAAAATCTACTTTTCCATGCTGTCCACATGAGAAAATATATTCTGTGATACACATCACAGGATGTCTAACTGTTTGCTTTTTCCATTAAGGACAGCAACAAGAAGAAATGGCATCATTGGTAGCACTGGATCTCAGCTAGGTCTTCTAGCGGACTTCCAAATCACTTTCTGGAGTCCGTGATAATTTACCAAAAAAAGCTATGGAATTTTCTTTACTGATCTCAGCAGATCCTTACCTCCCCAGAAATGCCATGCTGAGACAGAATAGAAGGGAGCTGGCAGCAATGGCTGAGAAATGGATGAACTACAGCCTTTTCATTGCCTTATTTTATTCCATCCAGAGTTCTCTAAATATTAATGCATTGGGGGGAATCTAAACTACTTTTGTGAAGACTTAATGGCAGGCAGTCAGAAAAGAACATTTGGACTTTACTCTGTCAATTTCTTTTGGTCCCTCACACATACTAACACACCCAGCTTCCCAGTCTGTCCTTTCAATATATAACAATTCATTACCATGGCTTTGACTACCTGAATACTGATGGCTCTCCCATTTACATCTCTAGCCCAGAACTATTTTCTGAATACCACCCTCATCTTTCCGGTTGTCAAAGGACATTTTTGTCTGGAAACACTGGTACCTCAACCTCACCGTGCCTTGATATCCTTCCTGCAAAAGAAGAACCCTCTTCTTTTCCTGTTTCTTATCTCATTTAATAGTCCTAGTCCCCTAAAACAAGACTTAAGAGAAACATCTCAATTCCTCCTTTTCTCTTAGCTACCCGTTTCATTTTTTTTGCACTTTAACAGCTTTATTGGGATAAAATTCACATACAATAGGACATTTAGAGCATACAGTTAAAATGAACAATTCAGTTTTTTTTTAGAATATCCACAGATCTGTACATATACAACTGTCATCCATCAACCATGCAATCATCATCATCATCTAATATTTTTGAAGTAACTTTTTTTAAACATTTTTATTGATTTATAATCATTTTACAATGTTGTGTCAAATTCCAGTGTTCAGCACAATTTTTCAGTTATACATGAACATATATATATATTCATTGTCACATTTTTTTCTCTGTGAGCTACCATAAGATTTTGTGTATATTTCCCTGTGCTATACAGTATAATCGTGTTTATCTATTCTACAATTTTGAAATCCTAGTCTATCCCTTCCTACCTTCCACCCCCCTGGCAACCACAAGTCTGTATTCTATGTCTATGAGTAACTTTTTTTTAATTGAAGTATAATCATTTACAGTGTGTCAATTTCTGGCGTACAGCATAATGTCCGATTTCACTTTTATCTCATCACCAAATCCTGTTGATTCTACCCCAAACATGTCTTCTTTCACATCTCTTGCTTTTAGCCTCCTTGAGCACCTTAACCGTTCCCTCAACACACAGTATCCTCTCACAACTCTTTGCCATTTACAGATGCTTTTCTCTCTGCTTGGAGCAGTCTCCCATCCCTTCTTTACCTGGTAAACTCCTACTCACTTGTAAAGGGCCCCACTGTATATTACAAGCCATTCTTCCTTCCCCCAGGAGAGCTCATGGTTCTCTCCTCTGTGCACTTACCATATCTCATCATATCTATCAGTTTAGGTATCTCTTTTCTCTACTAAACTATGAGCACATTGAAGGCAGGGACTGCCTCTTAATCATCTTTAAAATCCCAGCACCGAGCATTTAATAGTCTGTGATAACAATAAAGAATGAATGATGTAATCTAAATCCAATTTATCAATTTGCCTTTTAATGGATCAATGCTTTTGGTGCCAAGTTTGAGAACTATTTGCATAATCCCAGATGCCAGAGACTTTCTCCTATTTTTTTCTAAAACAGTTATAGTTTTATGTTTACATTAAATTCATGTTCCATTTTGAGTTTTTTTTGTGTATAAGTAAGTATGAGACTTATGTTGAAGTTCGTTTTTAGACCTATGGTTGTCCAATTGTTAGAGCACTATTTGTTGAAAAAGTTATCTTTCCTCCATTGAATTGTTTTTTGCAACTTTTTCAGAAACAAGTTGGGCATATCTATTTGGGTTTATTTCTGGATTTTCTATTAATGTTCCTAGGTCCCTGCCTTTCTAGAATAATTGTGTCTATGCCTACAAAAAAATCTTGATGAGATTTTGACAGGAATTATATTAAATCTGTATGTGCCTTTGGGGAGAGCTGACATCTTTACTATGTTGAGTCTTCTAATCTATGAACACAGTGTGTTTCTCTGTTTACTTAGATCCTCTTTGATTTCTTTCATCAGCATTGTTGTCGTTCTCAGCATACATGTCCTCTACATTTTCTGTTAGATTTACACCTAATTATTTCATTTCCTTTGCAGAAATTATAAATGATATTTTTAAAAATGTGTTTCCTCATGTCTGTTGTTAATGTATAGAAATGAAATTGCTTTTTGTGTTGACCTTGTATGCTTCAAACTTGCTGATCTTAGGAGTTCTAGGAATTTCCTTTGTTTATTTGCTTTTGTCTTTAGATTCCTTGGAATTTCTAGGTATGTCACCTATAAATAGGGACAGTTTTGTTTCTTCCTTTCCAATTTAAATACCTTTTGATTGCTTTTATGTACTTTATTGTGCTGGCTATAAATTCCAGTGCTATGTTGAATGAGAGTGAGGAGAGTGGATATCCTTCCCTTATTTTTGATCTTAAGGGGAAAGCATTCAGTCTTTCATTATGATGAAAGCAGTAGGATTTTTGTCGATGCTCTTTATCAAGTTGATAGAGTTTCCCTTTATTCCATGTTTGCTGAGAGTTATTATCATGAGTGGATGTTGGATTTTGTCAAATGCATTTTCTGTATGAATATATGTATGAGTTTTTTTTTCTTTAACCTGTTGATATGATAACCTTCTTTAATCCATTAACTGATTTTTGAAAATTGAACCAGCTTTACATCACAGGAATAAATCCCACTTGGCCACATTATACCATTCATTTTATATATTGCCGAATTCTATTTTCTGATATTTTATTAAGGATTTTTTATTATGTGTGTCATTATTCATGAGGTCTGTAGTTTTATAAATCTGTCTTTGTCTGGTTTTTACTTCAGGGTAATACCAACTTCAGAAAATAAATTGGGAAGTGTTTCTTCCTCTTTGATTTTCTGGAAGATATTCTGTAGAATTGGTGCTGATTCTTCTTTAAACATTTGGTAGAATTCACCAGGGAAACCATCTGGGTCTGGGGATTTCTTTAGTGAGAATTTTTTTATGTACAAGTTAAATTTCCTTAACAATTGTGGGACTATTCAAATGATCTATTTCACATTGGGTAAGTTGTGATAGTTTGTAGATTTCAAGGAATTGGTCCATTTCATCTAAGTTGTCGTATTTATGTTATAAAGTTGTTCAGTGTTCCCTTGCTGTCTGTTTTATATCTGCAAAATCTACAGTGAGAGCCTTTGCTTCATTCCCGATGTTGGTAATTTGTATCTTCTCTGTTTTTAACTTTGTAAATCTTGCTACAGGTTTGTCGATTTTATTAGCCTTTTCAATGAACCAGTTTTTCCCCCATTGATTTTCTTTAATTTTTAAATTCAAATTTCATTGATTTTTGCGCTTATCTTTACTATTTCCTGCCTTCTGCTTGCTTTGGGTTTCTTTTCCTTTTCTAGGTTTTTGACATAGGATCTTAGATTATTAATTTGAGCCTTTTTTTCTTTTCAAATTTAAGCATTTAGTGCTATAAATTTTCCTCTTAGCCCTACTTAAGCTGTGTCACACAGATTTTAGTATTTTGTGTTTTCATTTTCATTTAGTTAACTGTAATTTTGTATTTCTCTAGAGAGTTCCTCTCTGATCCATTCATTACTTAGAAGTATATTATTTAGTTTCCATTTATTTCCATTTCTATTACTCATTCCTAGATTGATTTCACTGTGGTCAGAGAATATGCTGTGTATGACTTCAAATCTTTATAATCTGTTAAGGTTTGTTTTACAGCCCAGGATATGGTCTATCTTGGTATATGTTCCATGTGTGCTTGAAAATAATGTGCATCCTACTGTTGTTGGGTAAGGTATTCTATAAATATAGATTGGATCTTATTGGTTGATGTAATGTTGATTCCTTGATTATTTTAGTTTCCTTGATTATTTTCTGTCTGGTGGTTCTATTAATTGCTGAGAGAGGAGTGTTGAAGTCTCCAAGTATAGCTGTGGACATGTCTATTTTTCCTTCCAATTCTATCAGTTTTTGCCCACACATTTTGCAGTTGTGTTGTTTGATGCATACACATTTAGGACTGTTGTATCATCTTGGTGGATTGACTCTTTATCATTTTGCAGTGTCCTTCTCTTTCTCCAGTAATTTTCTTTGCTCTGAAATTTGCTTTATCTGCTATTAATATAGACATTCCTTCTTTATTTTGATTAGTATTTATGTATTTTCTTAGCCTTTTACTTTCAATCTGCCTATATTATTTTATTTGAAGTGAGTTTCTTTTGACAGTATGTGGTTGGGTCATGTGTTTTTATGCACTCTGCTGAACTCATCTTTTAATTGGTATGTTTAGACTGTTTACACTTAATGTAATTATTGATGTTAGGACTTAAGCATAACATTTCATTTTGTTTTCTCTTTGTACTCTTTGTTTTTCTTGCCTTACTTTGGATTACTTAAACATTTATTTGAATTCCATTTTTATTTATCTCTAGTTTTGGGGTGTATCTCTTCATATAGACATTTTAGTGGTTGCTATAGGTATTATATATACCTAAATTCAGTCTATTGGTGTTGCCATTTTCCCATTTTGAGTGAAGAATAGAAAATTTATCTCCCTTTACAACCATTTATCCTCCCGCATTTATAATAACATTTCTTAAATATTTACACTACATATATTTACAGCCATTTCAGACATTGCTGTAATTTTTGTTTCCACCATCAAACATAATATAGAAAACTCAAGAGGAAAAGGAAGTCTATTGTTTTTATGCATTTGTGTGCGTGTGTGTTGTTTTTTTCCTTCCTGATATTCCAGGATTTTTTTCTATTGTCACTTCCTTTCTGTTTAGAGAAGTTCCTTTAGTGATTATTTTAAAATAGGTCTGCCAGTGATGAATTCTCTTAGTTTTCCTTCATCTGGAAATGTCTTGATTTTCCCCTTCATTCCTGAAGGATATTTTCTCTGGATATAGGATCCTGGGTTGATAGTTCTTTTCTTCCAGCAGTTGAAAAATATTGTGCCACTTCTTTCTGGATGCATTGATTTATGATGAGAAATATGTTTTTCAAATTCTTTTTCATAGACAGGTAAGATATTATTTCTCTCTCTCCCTGCTTTTAAGATTTATTTGTCTTTAGCTTTCAGACTTTTGGCTAAGATGTATTTTAGTATGAATTTCTTTGGGTTTATCCTGTTGGAGTTAGCTTAGCTTCTTGAGTTTCCAGGTCTATGTCTTTTGCTGAATTTGGAGCATTTTCAGGCATTATCTGTTCAAGTACTTTTTTCAGTCCTATCCTCTTTCATCTCTCTTTCTGTGACTCCAGTGCCATTATTATTAGATATTTCATTACAGTCCCACAGATTCCCTAAGGTTCTCTTTAGTTTTTTCAGTTTATTTTCTCTCCTCTGTTCATATAGTGGGTAATTTTTATTGTTCTGTCTTCAAATTCACTGATTCTTTTGTTCCCACCATTCTGCTGTTGAGATTATTCATCTAGCTTTTTATTTTGAATATCATATTTTTAAGTTGTAAAATTTTCTGGTTCTTCTTTATATCTTCTGTTTCTTTATTGAAAATTTCTATTCCTTTATTTGTTTCATGCATCTCTATAACTGCTCATTAAAGCATTTTTATTATGGTCACTTTGTCATATGATTCTAACATTTTTGGCATTTTTAAACATTTTTTATTGAGTTATAATCATTTTACAATGTTGTGTCAAATTCCAGTGTAGAGCACAATTTTTCAGTTATACATGAACATATATATATATTCATTGTCATATTTTTTTTTCTTTGAGGTACCATAAGATCTTGTGTATATTTCCCTGTGCTATACAGTGTAATCTTGTTTATCTATTCTACAATTTTGAAATCCCAGTCTATCCCTTCCCGCCCTCCACCCCCCTGGCAACCACAAATCTGTACTCTCTGTCTGTGAGTCTCTTTCTGTCCTGTATTTACGCTTTGTTTTTGTTTGTTTGTTTGTTTGTTTTTGTTTTTGTTTTTTAGATTCCACATATAAGCGAACTCATATGGTATTTTTCTTTCTCTTTCTGGCTTACTTCACTTAGAATGACATTCTCCAGGAACATCCATGTTGCTGCAAATGGCATTATGTTGTCGGTTTTTATGGCTGAGTAGTATTCCATTGTATAAATATACCACATCTTCTTTATCCAGTCACCTGTTGATGGACATTTAGGCTGTTTCCATGTTTTGGCTATTGTAAATAGTGCTGCTATGAACATTGGGGTGCAGGTGTCATCCTGAAGTAGATTTCCTTCTGGATACAAGCCCAGGAGTGGGATTCCTGGGTCATATGGTAAGTCTATTCCTAGTCTTTTGAGGAATCTCCACACTGTTTTCCATAGTGGCTGCACCAAACTGCATTCCCACCAGCAGTGTAGGAGGGTTCCCCTTTCTCCACAGCCTCTCCAGCATTTGTCATTTGTGGATTTTTGAATGACGGCCATTCTGACTAGTGTGAGGTGATACCTCATTGTAGTTTTGATTTGCATTTCTCTGATAATTAGTGATATTGAGCATTTTTTCATGTGCTTTTTGATCACTTGTATGTCTTCCTTGGAGAATTGCTTGTTTAGGTCTTCTGCCCATTTTTGGATTGGGTTGCTTATTTTTTTCTTATTGAGTCATATGAGCTGCTTATATATTCTGGAGATCAAGCCTTTGTCGGTTTCACTTGCAAAAATTTTCTCCCATTCCGTAGGTTTTCTTCTTGTTTTACTTCTGGTTTCCTTTGCTGTGCAGAAGCTTGTAAGTTTCATTAGGTCCCATTTGTTTCTTCTTGCTTTTATTTCTATTGCTTGGGTAGACTGCCCTAGGAGAACATTTTTGCGATGTATGTCAGATAATGTTTTTCCTGTGTTTTCCTCTAGGAGATTTATTGTATCTTGCCTTATGTTTAAGTCTTTAATCCATTTTGAGTTGATTTTTGTATATGGTGTAAGGGACTGTTCTAGCTTCATTGCTTTACATGCTGCTGTCCAGTTTTCCCAACACCATTTGCAGAAGAGACTGTCTTTATTCCATTGTGTTTTCTTGCCTCCTTTGTCGAAGATGAGTTGACTGAAAGTTTGTGGGTTCATTTCTGGGCTCTCTATTCTGTTCCATTGGTCCATATGTCTGTTTTTGTACCAACACCATGCTGTCTTGATGACTGTAGCTCTATAGTATTGTCTGAAGTCTGGGAGAGTTATTCCTCCAGCTTCTTTCTTTCTCTTCAGTAATGCTTTGGCTATTCTAGGTCTTTGGTGGTTCCATATAAATTTTATTATAACTTGTTCTAGTTCTGTGAAATATGTCTTAGGTAATTTGATAGGGATTGCATGAAATCTGTAGATTGCCTTGGGCAGTGTGACCATTTTAACCATATTGATTCTTCCAATCCAAGAGCATGGGATATCTTTCCATTTTTTAAAGTCTTCTTTAATTTCCTTCATCAGTGGTTTCTAGTTTTCTGTGTATAATTCTTTCACCTCCTTGGTTAGATTTATTCTTAGGTATTTTATTACTTTGGGTGCTATTTTAAAGGGGATTGTTTCTTTACTTTCTTTTTCTGTTGATTCATCGTTAGTGTAAAGAAATGCAACTGATTTTTGAACGTTAATCTTGTCACCTGCTACCTTGCTGAATCTTTGATCAGCTCCAGTAGTTTTTGTGTGGACCTTTTAGGGTTTTCTATATATGGTATCATGTAATCTGCATATGGTGACACTTTTACCTCTTCTTTTCCAATTTGGATCCCTTTTATTTCTCTCTCTTGCCTGATTGCTGTGGCTAGGACTCCAAGACTATGCTGAATAGAAGTGGTGATAGTGGGCAGCCTTGTCTTGTCCCAGATTTTAGTGTGAAGCTTTTGAGTTTTTCACCATTGAGTACTATGCTGGCTGTAGGATTGTTTGGCATCTTGATATGAGTGTCTATTGATGATCTTTTTCCATTCAGTTTGAGATATTCCTAGTTCTTAGTATGACAAGTGATTTTCAATTGAATTCTAGACATTTTGAGTATTATATTATGAAACTTTGAATCATATTTAACCCTTCTGTTTTAGCTGGCTTCCTTTGACAGCACTCTAGCAGGGGAAAGGGGTTGCTGCCTACTGGCTGTCACATGGAGGTAGAAGTCCTGGTTCCCTACTTCAAATTTACTAATACCCAAGGAGGGAGGCCCCTTTCTCCTGCCTAGCCTGTCCTCGCTGCTCCCCATGTGGCCTCCTCTGACATGACTTCAAGAGGGAGAGGGAGTGGCCCCTTGTTACCACGGGTGGGGGTACCTACCCACACTTCCTACATGGTCTCCATTGACATTGTGGGTGAAGGAGGGCTGGTTACCACCCAGCATGGATGATATCTCAGTATTCAGCCTTTTCTGCCACCACCTTGGCCATGGTGATATCAGAAAAGACTTCATTGTAGTCTAGCCAGAGTGGAAGTCTAGGCTCCCCATACAGCCTTTGTTAGCATGAGTTGGAGATGGGGCCATGGTTTTTCTGTGATGTTCGGCTGGAGGAAAGCAGTTATATCTAAATGTTTTCTGCCTTGGTAGGCTACCCCTCTCCTGGTTCTCTGGATACAAAGAGCAGGCTCCTGTTGGGAATTATTTTGTCTGTACCCATTAGCATTTCCAGTTTGTTGCTTCTCAGCTACAGGCCTGGATTATATAAGGCAAAAAGAAAACCCAGGGAACTTAATACCATGTTGGTCCTTGGAACAGAAGGTCACTAGTCAATCTGCTTTCTTAACGTAATAGAAGTCTTCTTTATTACATCAAGACTCTTCTAATGGATTGTTTGTTTTTTACTCTTGAGCTTTAAAATTTCTCTCTGTATTCTAGTTACTAGTTGTTTGTCAGGTGTATGTTTTGCAAATATTTTCTCCTAATGAGTGGTATCAGAGGAATCCAGATGAGAGTCTTCTTATGTTTGTTTTACATACAAAGTCCAAGGTTTTTAGTTGTAGTCAATGGACAGAATAAGGAAAGCTCACCTACTCCATATTCATAGAAGCGGAAGTCTCAATAACGTTTTAATTCCTCATCCTGAGATTTTTAAGCCTTACATCGCCATATCTTCAATAAATTCAAAATTAAATAAATGTCTAAATTGGATAAATATCTTTATTAAAAATCAAATGTCTTACAAAAATGAATCTAGACATAGACCTTACATCCTTCATAAAAATTAACTCAAAATGGATCATAGGCCTAAGTATAAAACGTAAAACTATAAAACTCCTAGGAAATAACAGGACAAAACCTAGATGACCTTGGGGATGGCAATGACTTTTTAAGATACAACACCAAAGTCACAATCCATAAAAGAAATAATTGATAAGCTAGAATTCATTAAGATTAAAAACTTCTGCTCTGGGAACAACATTGGCAAGACAGTGAGAAGACAAGCCACAACTGGGAGGAAGTAGTTTCAAAAAAATACATCGGATAAAGAACTGTTATGCAAAATATACAAAGAACTCTTAAAACACAACAATAAAAATCAAACAACCTAATTTAAAAATGGGCCAGAGACTTAACAGACAACTCACCAAAGAAAATACAAATAGCAAATAAGCATATGAAAAGATACTCCACATCATATGTCCTCAAGAAAATGCAGAAGGGGAGGGTAAAGCTCAGTGGTAGAGCACATGCCTAGCATGCACAAGGTCCTGAGTTCAATCCCCAGTACCTCCATTAAATCAATCAATCAATCACTCAGTCAATCTAATTACCTACCCCTAAACAAACTTTAAACATTTTTAAAAAGAAAATGCAAATTATAACAATAATGAGATATAACTACTCATATGTTAGAATGGCCAAAATCTGAAACACTGACACTACCAAATACTGGCGAGAACGTGGAGCAACAGGAACTCTTATTCATTGCTGGTGGGAATGCAAAATGGTACAGCCACTTTGGAAGATTGACAGTTTCTTATAAAACCAAATATACTCTTACCATAAGATCCAGCTATCATACTCCTTGGTGTTTACCCAAAAGGGATGAAAACCTAGTCCACTCAAAAACATGCAAACTGATGTTTATAGAAACTTTTTTCATATTTGCCAAAACTTAAGAACAACTAAGATGTCCTTCAGAATGGATAAATAAACCATGATGCATTCAGACAATGGAATATTATTCAGTGCTAAATAGATATGAACTATCAAGCCATGAAAAGACATGGAGGAATCTTTAATGAATATTACTAAGTGAAAGAAAGTGGTCTGAAAAGACTACATACTGTATGATTCCAACTATATGGCATTCTTGAAAAGGCAAAACTATAGAGACAGTAAAAAAAATCCATGGTTGCCAGGGGTTAGCAGGGAGGAAGGGAGGGATAAAAAGGCAGAACAAAGAGGATTTTTAGGGCTGTGAACTATTCTGATGATACTCTAATGGTGGCTACATGCCATTATGCATTTATTCAAACCCACACAACGTACAACACCAAGCATGAACCCTTATGGAAACTATGGACTTTGGCTCGTTATGTTGTGTTAATGTAGGTTTATCAATTGTAACAAATGTACCACTTTGGTGGGGGATGTAGATAATGGGGAAGTTTATGCATGTATGGGGGAAAGGGTATATGGGAAATCTCTGTACCTTTCTCTTAACTTTGCTGTGAATCTATATATGTGCTAAATAAACTAGTCTTTTTAAAACCACAAGGCCTTTTTAAAAACAGCTAAACTAAGCAAACCTTAAAGCACCAAAAGTGTTTCTTCTAGCTGATAAAAGAAACATATGAATTCTGAAGGTGGTCAGTATATTTCACTGGTTCTTACTACTTAACAGCTTCTTCAAGCCCGTCTTAAACTTGGACCCTGATGAGTATGCCAACCCTGGATCTTAGTGCATGTGTCAAGATCCCTTCTGGGGATTTGTCTCTGAACTGCCAGCTTTCTGGACTTTAGGCCAGTTTCTATTTTGAGTGAAAGCTCCAATCTAGCAAGAGTACATTGATTGCTTTCCAGCTAATCAAAGGGAAAGCATTGGTTGGCCGTTCTGGCATTCTTGTTCAGCTAAAAATGATTATGTCTCTGGCTCCTAATGCAAAGATATATTCCTCCTTTTTTTTTTTCTCCTGTGATGAGGATGCAGAATATCCTTCAATTTTGTTAAGTATAAAGTTAATGTATGCCTTTGAATAGTCTTTGAGAAGTTATACAGCGTAGGTTTTCTCTCTAGGGGAAAGAGCAAAACATCACCTGCCCTTCTCTTTCTCTGAGTCATAAAATTGGTATGATTTAAATTTACACACAGTGAAAGTGACTTACCTGAGGTTGTCCCTCTCTGCACTTCAGGAATAGATTTCTTAAAGTACCCATGGTCCTTCCAACAGAATGGAACATTTTGAACAAAAATTCAAAACTAGTTTTGGTACATGAATTTTGTACAAAATTAGGAAAATTTTCTCTCAGGATAGCCTCCTTCTCTCTCTTATTCTTTTTTTAAATGGATTTTTATTTATTTTGGTGGGGGGAGGTAATTAAGTTAATTAATTTATTATTTTTAATGGAACTACTGGGGATTGAACCTAGGACCTCACACATATTAACCATGAGCTGTACCACTGAGCTATACCCTCTCTCTCTCATTCTTTGTGTGTGTGTGTGTGTGTGTGTGTGTGTGTGTGTGTGTGTGTGTGTGTGTGGCAGGGAGATTCTTTGCTAGTCAATACTTCTTGGTTTGGGGTTCAATAAAGGAAAGTTTTAGGATGAGTGAGAAAAGGCACCCATGAAGTGATGGGAGTTTGGCTGATCTCTTATATGTGATTCAGGATCACTATCATGATGAATTCCCCCAGAACAGAAAGAAGTGCTGAACGTCTCCTTTCATGCCACAGTAAAAAGAATTTCTTCCTTCCTCCCTATTGCCTATCAGGATGAACACTTGCAATGGCCATTGGATTGCCACCACTGGACAGGGACTCCAATCCAGTCCATGTGTTGACTGTAGAATCCATTTCTTTTCCCTGTATTAACATTACTGGGAAGGGGGAAGGGTATAGTTCAAGTGGTAGAGTGCATGCTCAGCACCCAAGAGGTCCCAGGTTCAATCCCTGGTAACTCCTCCAAGCGGAGATCAATGAAGAAACCTAATTACCTCCCCCCCATAAAGTCATTGGGACTGTCACAGTTCTACAGCTCACTGAAATAGTGCTTTATCAGTTCTCTACCAAGTAGTTGATTTGATAATGTTAAGACCAACAAGGGATGAACTGAGTTTTCCAAAGGGATTTGGATTTAGGCCAAAGGGTTTCTTCAAGGTGCCTTCCCACCTAAGCTTGAAGTTCAGTCAGCACCATGATTACTTTCAGATTTAAAAGACTTTCTGTAAATGTTAATTCTGTCCCCCTATCCTAACACTTACAATGGCTCAGATGCAGTGCGAGTAGCTCTTAAGTGCGTCATGTTCATTTAATCATCACAGCTCTCTTAGGAGGTATAGGGATGACTATATCCCCATATTACAGATGAGGAGACTGAGGTATAAAGGAATGAAGTAATCACAAGTCCACTATCTCATAGCCCGGTCAATCTGGACTCCATAGTATATAGTTTGCTCTCTATAATACCTCAGTTGTTTCCCAACTACCTACCTATTTTGCTTCTGTCTGTATAATATTTTCAGAGGCTGCACATTGAATATATTAGTTGAGCTCTTCAAGAAATCCTTATATGACTTTAAAAATCCTTAGGCTGTACATGCTTTCTCCCTTGCCTCACCCTGTATTAGTCTCAGCAGTAACCTTGCACCCCAGTAGAACCCAGAGCAAAAGAAAGTGGAAGTTGGTCAGAGAGGACAGTTGAACCTTTCTCAATCACCCAGGCTCTAGCTTTGCCTTGACCTGGGATGCTTGCTAGTCTTGACAGAAGAATAAATGGAATGAATCGGCCTCACAGATAGGGTGAGAGTTAAGGTTTTGGATGTGGGTCGGTTTGCAACTGAACTGATGGCTTTTGGCTTCTTATATTAAGACATTCAGTAACCGTCTGCTGGGTGAAGGCATCTTCTTTTCCAACATGAAGCTGGGTCAGTCTCAGTCAGCAGAAAAATGTTGTGATTTGTATTCTGTATTCTTCCCATTTCTTTGGGTTGTGCTATGTTTAATAAAGCATGCATTAGGAGATACTGAAAAAAGAGATTGTAATCTAGTCTTTTTCTCCCAATTGGTTTAAATTGCCCCCAAAGTGCCTGCATGTGTGTGTGTGTGTGTGTGTGTGTGTGTGTGTGTGTGTGTGTGTTTTAGACCAAGTATCACTGAAGAAGTTGACACCTCATTAGGCATAGGTTATTGCGTTTGTGGAACAAAAATCTCCCTGAAGTGATATATCTACTCTGTGTCATAAAAAATTAATTCACTTTATGTGAGCATGTTTTCATTTCAGGCATCTTTAATAGGGAAATATATTCTGCTAGATTAGTTTACAGTGTTTCTAAATAATAAATTATAAACACCGATAAAAGACAACAGCTAAAATGTGCATATTTGAGAGTTGATTATATGTTGATTAACCTTATGTGCTTTTGCCATAATTCTTACTATTGCCATTTTCCTTTGGTGTCAAACAATTCATTTTTGGAACATAACATGCATAATTATAAATGTTAATATAGCACCCTGCTGTATCTCATATCTCTGTGCATTATGGTACAAGTTTACTTCGGAGACACAAATGTACTTTCTTTCATTATTCATAGTAACTGTAATTAGACACTAAACCTGAGATAGAAATATATTCATTATTTACCTATTTTGTTAATCTGAATTTTTTTCTTACATAAAGACTATAGAAAAATCATGTTTATAATTCAACCAAAAACCATGGGAGCCTGTTTAGAAAATGAAAATAATAGAAAGGAATCTGTGTAATGGAGGATGGAGCAATGGCCTTTAATCACAGGCTCTGAGTACTCAGTGGACCAGTAAGAAGGTCTTTAACCATCTCACGGTCTTGTCTTTATGGGTAATTCAGGGCAGTATTTCCCACCTGACTGGGATCTGGTAGGGATTGAATAGGCACTTCATGAGAAAGTGCCTAGAATAGTACCTGATACTGGGAACATAACTAGTGAATGTGTACTATTTTTAATATGACATTTAAAAGTGAAAAACGAAGTAGACATTTTCTAAACATTAATTCACCAAATATTTCTTAAACTACCAAGTTCATATGATATAAGTTCATTGATTTAATAAATATTTTTTTAATTTGAGTGCAAAGCATGTACATAACAGTATGTAGTGGGGACCACAGCAGGACCATATTCTAACCCTGAATTCTAGTGGAGGAAGATAAGGCACACATAGTTCAAATGGTTGAGCAAGGAGGTGGATGGTTGTCAAGATGAGTGACACCAGCAGCAAGTGATTGTGAAAACTGGAAGAATAACATCACAGGAGCTTGAACAAAAGAGGGGGAGTTTGGCTCAAGTCCTAAATGGTATATGGGAAGGCATAAAAAGAGGATAGGGTTACACTGTTCGTGGGAATGCAAATTGGTGCAGCCAATATGGAGAACAGTATGGAGGTTCCTTAAAAAACAAAAAATTGACTTACAGTATGATCCAGCAATCCCACTCCTGGGCATATATCCAGAGAAAATTCTAATTCAAAAAGATACATGCACCCCAATGTTCATAGCAACACTATATACAATAGCCAAGACATGGAAACAACCTAAGTGTCCATCGACAGAATGGATAAAGAGGTTATGTATATATATAAATATATATATTTATAGACACATACAATGGAATATTACTCAGCCATAAAAAAGAATGAAATAATGCCATTTGCACTAACATGGATGGACCTGGAGATCATACTACATGAAGTAAGTCAGTCAGAGAAAGACAACTACCATATGATATCACTTATATGTAAAATCTAAAAAATGACACAAATGAAGTTACTTACAAAACAGAGACTCACAGACATAGGAAACAAACTTATGGTTACCAGCGGGGAAGCAGGGGAGTGATAAATTGGGAATTTGGGATTGGCAGATACAAACTACCATGTACAAAGTAGATAAACAAGTTACTACTGTATAGCACAGGGAACTATATTCAGTGGCTTACAGTAACATGTAATGAAAAATAATGTGAAAATAATATGTGTGTGTGTGTGTATATATATATATTCAGATATATATATCTCTGAATCACTTTGCTGTACACCAGAAGATAATACAACATTGTAAATCAACTATACTTCAATAAAAAGTGGGGGGAAAAAGAGGATGGAGAGAAATGTAGATGTAGGTTTAAGCAATATTAAGAATGCCCATCCAAATTAAGATTTATGTAGTGGAACAGTGAGAGGTAAATTGGAAGGTCCAGAAGAGCAGACTCTATCTAGTAGGCAATGAGGAGTCATTGCAGGATTGAGAACAGGTGAATAAGAATGAAATTGATATTTTTGGGGAAACTGGTGTGAGTTGGACTAGATGTCTGGAGGCCATGTGACATGATTACTTATGTACAATAGTGACGGTATGAGTTAATGAGGGAGATGTTTCAAAGCCAGGACTTGGTGACTAATTCAGTATCAACGCTGAAGAATAGAAGGAAACAACAGTTACAAGGTTTGAGCCAGCCAGATCTTTAAGGATTTAAGACAAAACAAAAAGATATGTTAGGAAAAGCTAGGCTTGGTGTCAGTGTTTGTTTAGTTTTTTGTTTCGTTTTGTCTTTAGCTTGAGGTGACTGATGGGATATATAGCGATTCAACTGGCAGTTGTAGAGTGTAGGTAGAACTTGTGTGGTGCTTAGGTCCAGATAAGGACCAGAGATTGTTCTAGATGCATAGAATGTTACTCCTAATCCAAACTAGTCTCAGTTACACATAAATATCTTCAAGTGGTCACTTCATCCTAAAAAATGTCATCTGCCCTTAACTTTCACCCTCCTCCAACTACTAATCTCTTATCCTTCACAGCCAAGCATCTTAGGCTCCTGAAAAGTATCCTTACACTCATTGTCTCCATTTTCTTCCTCCCATTTTTCTCACTTCAGTCTGGCTTCTGCCACTACTGTGACAGTCTTTTCAGTATAGTTCCAAGATGAATTAGTGTCTTCCAGATTGAAAAAAAATCAAGGAGCATCTTTTCTTCTCCTTTTCCAGTGGGCAATTTTTCAATAGCAGTTTTTCAACAGTACAGTGGAAGTAGTACAATGGAAGGGACATAGCCATTGGTGTATAATAACACTGGTGTAAAATCACGTATCAGCTGGCTAATCTTTAGCAAGTTAGTTAACCAAAATGTTCTCATCTACAAGAAGGGGATAATGGTATCTACCTTACAGAGTTATGTTAGTAAATGAGCTGATATGTATAAAGCCCTTTGAAAATAGTTGTTGCTTAATGTATGAGTAAATAAGGTGATATGTATAGAGCCCTTGGAAAATAGTTGTTGCTTAATAAATATTAGCCCTGTTGAAGTTTTGTTTCCTGGAAATTTCTTCTCTTTGATTATTAAACATCTGTTTCTCTTGGTTTTCTTCCTACTACTTATTTTCAGCTCTCTTTACCTAATTGGTCTCTTAACTACTGATATACCCTAGCAGAGTGGTCCTCAAACTTGAGTGTATATTAGAATCCCCTGTAGGGTTTGTTAAAAAACATATTGCTTCCCTTTCCTCCCTAGAATTTCTGATCCAGTCGGGATCCAAGAAGCTCTTGGGTAGTGCTGGTGCTGCAGATCTGAGGACTGAACTTTGAGACCCACTAACCTAGAGTTCTGTCGTAGACCATCTTTCTCATTCTATGAACTTTTCTTGAAAAGCTTCAGGTATAACTGATGACTCTCAGATTTCTATATCCAGAGAAGGCCACATTCCTAGATGCCAGACTCATTGTCAACCGCATGTTACACTTCACCACCAAGTTGCCTCCCAAACACATTATAATCCAATGTGCCCAAGCTGATTCTAAAGTACATATGGAAATATAAATCTATAAGATTAGTCAGGAAGGGTCTGGAAAAGAAGAGTAATAAGGGAGAAAGGGACCAGGCCTGTTGAAACATGTTATAAAACTACAGTAATTAAAGCAGTCTGGTACTAGCACCTGAATAGACAGATCAGTGGACCATAATTGAGCCGAGTAATTGATCCAAAGGCATAGTATAATATATAATTTTAATATGTGATTTTACTGTGAAATATTAAAGGTCTTTCTAAGCAAGGCACAAAGGAAGCCATAAAGAAGAAAATTGTTAAATTTGATTACACAGAAGTTAAAATTTACAGCACCACAAAAACACATAAACAAAATCCAAAGACAAAAAACTGAGAAAAAAAATTTGCATTTGATATGAGAAAGAGCTGGTTCCTTTTGTATATAAAGAGCTCTTGAGATTAAGAATCACTAAGGAAAATACCAACAAACCATTATGGAAAAAAAAAGATGAAAAACAGACCTAAACAGGAAGTCCAGGGAAAAAGAAAATTGGCCTATAAAAATACATGAAAAGATGCCCAACAACACTCATAATTAAATATACATTAATTTAAGCAACAGCTCTCACCTTAACATACAACTTTAACCTATCAAAATCACAAAAATCAGAGCATTTACTATACTTTTTTTTTTGGCAAGCTTGTGGAAAAATGCATACTCTTTACACATTGCTGTATGCCTTTCTACTCAAAGTGTGATCCTTGGACCAGCAGTATCAGCATAAACTGACAACTTATTAGAAATGCAGCCCCAAATCAGAACTACTAAATCAGAATCTGCATTTTAATGAGATCCCTAGGTGATTTGTTTGCACATGAAAGTTTGAAAAGCGCTGCTCTAATACATTGTTGGTGAAAATGCAAATTAGCATAACCTCTTTGGATTTCAGGAGACTTTATCACAATTAAGCATTCATATGCTGTGAACCAGAATTCCACTTACAGGAATTTATCTAACAGATAGAAACATACGTGTGTGTGAAGACATGCTTAAAGGTATTCATTGCAGCATTATTTGTATTTTAAAAAATTAGACACAACCTTAATATTCATTAATTGGTTAAAGATTAAATAACTGTGAAAAATTCACATGGTACAATACTAGGCAGTTAATGAAACATTTGTGAAAAATTACATGCAGATACAAAATTGTCTCCAAATGTTGTTAAGCATAAACAGCAAGATTCTGAACAGTATTCTAGTGTGCTTTTTTGTGTTCTGCTACTATGATTCCCAATCTACAGATAATGAAAGTGAGGCAGAGATGTTAAATAACTGGCCCAGGGCAATACAGCTAGCAGTGGCAGATTCAGGTGTAGACTGTCTGGTTCCAGAGCTTACATTCTTAACACAATGCCATGATGCTGCTCAGGGGTAAACAAGAAACTTAATTTTGATGGCCCCTGGACTGTCCAGAACTCATTATTCATTGTATATGCCTTTGTACTATTTGGAATGGTTTACCTTTTGCAAGTATTGCTTTAAAAAAATAAAAACTTAAAAAGTTCAAGATTTGCAAATACTACTATATATAAAATAGATAAACAACAAGTTTCTTCTCTATAGCACAGGGAACTATAATCAATATCTTGTAGTAACCTATAATGAAAAAGAATATGAAAATGAATATATGTATGTTTATGTATAACTGAAACATTATGCTGTACACCAGAAATTGACACAACATTGTAAACTGACTATAGCTCAATTTTAAAAAGGCACTCCTGCCTGAATGCTGGGTATTCACACTCCTTGTCAACCCCCAGCACAATGCAACCTGCTTCTCTGGCTCTCCCCCCACCTCCCAGCTAGTTCAGTCTTTCCCCCTGATTTCCTATAGGCCCCAGAACTCTTCTTGGTCACCCAGGATACCTGGGAGACTTTCCCTTTTATTCTCAATTTTAGGTTCATCATCCCCCACCCCTTCCCATCCTTCTCTCTGTACCTGTAGGTGAGGTAGGTTAGGGTAGTAGTTGAGAACATCAGCTCTGGAGCCAGGCTGCCTAGCTTTGAATACCATCTCTGTGACTTTGTAGTTCTGTGATCTTGGGCAAGTTCCTCAACTTCTCCAAGCCTCTGATTTTCCCCACCATGTGACGGGGATGACAGTGGTAGAACCTGCTTCATAGGAGTGTTATGAGTATTAAAAGTTTTCGTATTTGTAATATAAACACTGTAAGTGTAACCGAGCAAGATCCTATTGTCATCATTGTTGAACATCTGATATCTGTAATGGCGTTTGTAACTGCTTAACTGTATAATGGTTTAAAGGGTTTTTCTCATGCTCTTGCTGACCAGGGTTGGGCTTGAGAGGATGGAGGCTTGAGTGGTCCACTCAACCTTCTCATGCTGCTGTGTGCAGGGATCATGCTCAGTGTCCTGCTCTTGACCCCAGTGCCCTCCTCTTGACCCCTTGTGGTTTCCTTGCATCTTGTTGTTTAAGCTGTAGGCTTCAGTTGCTTTAGCCTGACAAAGGATTAACACTGCCTTTTCTACTTCATCCAGAACTCTGTCCTTGACTCTCAATTCAGTAAGCAGGGTATGGAGGCCATGTTTGGGCAACATAAGTGCTTTTGAGATAAAATACCTAAAGTATAGGGTGAGAGAATCTTCTCAGATTGGCATAGGAGGCAAGCCTTTTTCTCCTTTGGAGGTCTTTTCTACTAAAGATGGCTCGTTAGGGTTAGGAACAAGTACACATGAGTCAGCAAGAATCCCCACCCCTTTTCAAATCTCCTGTCATTCTGGCTTATTTCCCCAAATGGATGATGGACCAAAAGCTTCTTGAGGCTCATAGTGTAGACTTGTTAGACTCCTTGGCACCTACTAGATACATGATAGACACAGGGTTTATTCCTATCACTCTTATAATTAAATCCCAAGTCCTCCTTACAGTGACCTACTCACCTGGCCCGTGGTTCCTTCCCCAACCTCATTTCCTCCCTCTTTTTGTCCAGTTCATTCTGCTCCAGCCACATTGGCTTTCATGCTGTCTTGGACCATGGCTAGCTGATCCTGTTTCAGGACCACTGCCTTGGCTGATGCCTCTGCTTGGATCATTCTTCCCTCAGATATTCACCTGTCTCCTCTCCTGACTTCATTTAGGTCACTGCTCAAATATCACCTCCTAACAGAGGCTTTCCCTGACCACACTCTCTAAAATAGCATTGGCCCCCGAATAGCCCCGTTGATCAGTCTACCCCTTACCCTGCTTTTTCTGTCTTCAGAGCACTTACACTACCTGTCATATTATATATTTATTGAGTTGAGCACCATGAGGACTGTCTTGTCTGTTTTATTCATTGGTTTGTCCCTAGCACCTTGAACAGTGCTTTTTTGGCTCTCAATAACTAAGGGATGAATCAATCAATCAAGGAATGTGTAAATGAATGAATTCAATGCAAGTACCTGTGTAGAAGGTGAAATAACAAATTCTGTTCACTCCTAGAATTTTAAATACTTTATCATTTTCATTCCACAATTCTGTCTTTCAGCTTTAGCATTTTCAAATTAAATCCACATATCTATGTATGGGTTTTATTTCAATTTTCCAAACATCACCTTGACGAAATTTAAAATCCAATTGAAGTCAAGTTCAGTTTTCAAATAACTGATTTGTTTGTTCTCCATCCCATGGGGAAGGAACGTACATGCTTGAGAGTGTGTGTGTGTGTGTGTGTGTATGTGTGTATGTGTGTGTTTGTGTGTGTGTGTGTGTGTGAGAAAGAGAACAGTTACCTGCAGTGAGGAAATTGGGTAGGGAGTGGGTTGGAGAGGCAGGAGTAGGGATTCCAGGTTCCCCAGAAGTAAAATAATTTTGTTTCAATTGCTGTATTTTTTTCCTAAATTGTTGATTCCAAATCCATTTAAAAAAACCTAACTGAAAGCCAAAGAAATGAAAAGCTTGATGAACCTAGAGGTTTGTAAACGTAAATACATCAGTTCAGGGAATTTCCCAGGGGCTCATGCTGAGCCTTGTGAAACCAGGCAAGAGCCTTTATGAAGAGAAACTTCAGCAGAGGAGATAGATATACAGCAGCTGCTCAGCAGCTCATATCTTCATTCAACAATGGAAGTGGTGATGCGGGAACTGCCCTCTTAATTCTGGGATGTGCCTCACCATGAAGTAGAATGTACCTGCCCCTGGAGCCCAAATTCTATTCAAGCAGCTGCCCTCTATGATGGACATAGCCACTGGTAGTTGAAGGGAGGCTCCCGGGCTGCCTTGAAAGACAAGATCCCACATAAGTCAAAGCAGCAGCAGCAGTATTTTAAGGGAGCTATTTGAAAAAACTGTTTTCAAATGTATGGTAGCATTCTTTAGTTATGGGTCTCAAACTTGAGCATGCATCAGAATCACTTGGAGGGATTGTTAAAATTCAGATGGCTGGATAGGCACATGAAAAATGCTCAGTATCGCTAATTATCAGAGAAATGCAAATCAAAACTACAATGAGGTATCACTTCACACCAGTCAGAATGGGCATCATTCAAAAGTCCACAAATGATAAATGCTAGAGAGGCTGTGGAGAAAAGGGAACCCTCCTACACTGCTGGTGGGAATGCAGTTTGGTGCAGCCATTATGGAAAACAGCATGGAGATTCTTCAAAAAACTAAAAATAGGCTTACCATATGATACAGCAATCCCACTCCTGGCATATATCCAGAGGGAACTCTAATTCGAAAAGATATATGCACTCCAGTGTTCATAGCAGCACTATTCACAATAGCCAAGACATGGAAGCAACCGAAATATCCATTGACAGATGACTGGATAAAGAAGCTGTTGTATATTTATACAATGGAATACAACTCAGCCATAAAAAAGAATAAAATAATGCCATTTGCAGCAACATGGATGGACCTAGAGATCGTTACTCTAAGTGAAGTTAGGCAGAAAGAGAAAGAAAAATACCATATGATATAATTCATATGTGGAATCTTAAAAAAAAAAGGACACTATGAACTCATCTACAAAACAGAAACAGACTCACAGACATAGTAAACAATCTTATGGTTACTGGGAAAAATGGGTGGGAAGCGATAAATTTGGGAGTTTGAGATTTGCAAATTTTAGCCACTATATATGAAAATAGATTTAAAAAAACAAGTTTCTTCTGTATAGCACAGGAACTATATTCAATATCTTGTAATAACCTTTAATGAAAAAGAATATGAAAACAAATATATGTATGTATGTGCATAACTGGGACATTGTGCTGTATACCAGAAATTGACACATTGTAACTGACTGTACTTCAATTAAAAAATAAATAAATAAAAAATAAAATTCAGATGACTGGACTCTACTCTCAGAGTTTTTTTTTTTTTTGGTGGGGGAAGTGTGGGAGGCAATTAGGTTTATTTTTTATTTTTTAATTCTTATTTTTTATTGAAGTGTAGTCAGTTTACAATATTAATTTCAGGTGTACAGCAAAGCAATTCAGTTATATATACACATACATATTTTTTTCAGATTCTTTTCCATTACACCTCATTACAAGAAATTGAATATAGTTCCCTGTGCTATACAGTAGATCTTTGTTGTTTATCTATTTTATATATAGTTATGTGTACCTATTGATCTCAAATTCCTAATCTATCCCACCTCCTCTTTTTTTAATGGAGATACTGGGGATTGAACCTAGGACCTCATGCATGCTAGGCATGTTCTCTATCACGGAGCTCTACCCTCCACCCCTACTCTCAGAGTTTCTGATTCAAAAGGTTTGGAGTGGGGTCCCAGAATTCATTTCTAGCAAGTTCCCAGGTGATGCCAATGCTGATTTATAGAACAAACTTTGAGAACTGTTGTTTAGGGGAAAAATGCAGAAATTTGGAAGCAAAGAACTAGGATTCAAGTTTTGTGTTATTTACTTCACCTCCAAGCTTGAGTTTCTTCTTTTCTAACACAGAGCTTGTAAGGTTGTTATAAGGGTTAAATGGAATAGTGTCAGTGAGATTTCTTTGTGAACTGGACATATGTATACAAATGTTAGCAGTTAAGTGGCTTCGCAAATAGTACTTGCTGCCACCATCTCCCACCAGATTTTCCTGTGCTTTGACCCCTCTCCACCCAACTTTGTCCTACCAAGTCCATCAGGCACCTAGAAAGAAACTAAAGCCAAGAAGGCCCTGAATAATAAATTTTTTTATCCTATTGGACATGGCCTTGTTGCTGATCTTGATCTGACCCCTCTTTTCCTCTGTCTAATGTGTTCTCAACTTGCTCCTTATTCTTTAAGCCCTGGCCACCTTGCACAGCCAGGAATAGCATCTCGTGCTGATAACAGGGGTAAAGAACTTTCAGGTGGAACCTTTTTTAATTAGTAGAATAAACAGAGGAATCCACTGCTAAGCAGGAAAGCATTTGTTGGGGAAACCATTTTGCTAGGTTGGTGGGCTCTAGGCTGATTTCCCTGAGGGCAAAATCCAGATGTTTGAAAAAGTTAAGTGGATTCCTAAGTATAATTGCAGATTCTGAACTTAGGAATGTGTCAGCTGTATTAGACAGTTGCCAGGGTAAATGGTAGGTCTACGTAGAATGGTCTCCTTTTTCTTTGAGACCCTTTTCTCATCCCAAAGTAATATACATGTAATGTAGAAAATTTTGAAATTTTGTATAAGAAAATCAAAATGACCCTTAGTTCTGCCACACAGAGATAACTACTTAGTGGTAAGATATTAGGATATTTTCACCCAGCCTTTAAAAAAAAATTAGCCACTAAGAAATGTTTTACTTGAAAAGGAATAAGAAAGTCAAAAGCACCCATAACCATATCACTTTAAAATTACATAAAGTACAAAGGGAAAGTCCCCCTTCTGTCCCTATAATGCCGGCTTCCAAAATAATGTCGGTGGAAACTTCCCTGCATTTCCTTAGCTTGTACAGATGAAGAGATGATTATAATACAGTGTTACAATTTGTGTGTCCAGTGCTTGGCATGATGCTTTCCACTGAGGGAGCCACATGTCATCTTGTCTTTTAATATGTGAGTGCTTGTAAATGAATATATGTATATGGATATATTTTTTTTGAATTGGGCTGTACCATGTATAGGTTTGTGTATTGTTTTTTCACTTACCATTATATTGTGAGCCTTTTCCAGGATCATTAAGCAGCCTTCAAAACATTTTTTTTTTACTTTTTTATTGACATATAGTTGATTTACAATGTTTTAGGTATACAGCAAAGTGATTCAGCAAAGTATCATATATATATGTATATATATATATATATATGTGTGTGTGTATGTGTGTGTGTGTGTATATATATATATATATATATATATATATATAAACTGAATCACTGAATCACATACATATTCTTTTTCAGATTCTTTTCCATTATGGGTTATTACAGGATATTAAATATAGTTCCCTGTGCTATACTCCATCACCCCCCACCAGATTTTCCTTTCCCCCATCCATTTTTACATAGTAGTGTGTATCTGTTAATCCTAAATTCCTAGTTTATCCCTCCCCCTGTCCTTTCTCCTTTGGTAACTGTAAGTTTGTTTTCTATGTCAGTGAGTCTATTTCTATTTTTACTTATATGTCTATTTATATATTTGGGGGTTAATTAGGTTTATTTATTTAAATTTTTTAATGGAGGGGTTTTAATGGCAGACTATTATTCCTTCACCTAACTTCCTAAATGTTGAACGGTTGGGATGTTCCTAATTTTACCTTATAAATAATCCTGCTGTGGATGATACTTCATGTCCATAAATCAATGTGTGCATCTCTAATTGTTCTCTTAAGATAGAATCCTCAGAATGGAAAGACTGGATCAAAGGGTAGGAAATTTTTTTTAAAGATGTAACTCACTTCCCATAAAATTCATTACTTTCCAGTGTGAAATTCCGTGTTTTTTAGTATATTTACAAGGTTGTACAACCATCACCACTGTCTAATTCCAGAAAAAAATATGGAATGCTTCACAAATTCGCATGTCATCCTTGTTCAAGGGCCATGCTAATCTTTTCTGTATCATTCCAATTTTAGTATATGTCAGCTGAAGCAAGCACAGTAGGAACATTTTTATGTCTCTTGGTAACATATGGCAAATCTCCCTCTGGCAAATGTGTCTCCAGATCCATTCCCATCCAGCAATGTAGAAGAAGAAGAATGCCTATTTCCCTGCAACTTTGCTGACACTTAGTTTGAATATATATATAGCCAATATCATTGAAATTGGCATTTTTTTTTTGGTCTTTTGATTAGCTCTTCTGCCTCTCTAGCTGTTATGTAAAGATATGTCACCACCCTCTTTCCTTTGCATGCATTTACCATGGGCACTCACACCCGCTGTGACAGCCTCAGATGCCTCCTCTCTGTGGGTCATAACCACATGTATGGACCCCACACTAACCTTTCTCAGACTGCAGCCCAGATGTCAGGTAGCTTACTGAGCATAACTATCTACATAATTTGACAGCATAACAAACACGCTCGTGCCTAAAACCAAACTCATGTCTCCTGAAGCCAGCTCATGCTCTCAGCTTCCTTGTCTAGATTAGTGATACCACTTTTCTCCCAGGTGTCTCATGGCCACCTTCACTCCTCTCTCTCCTCCATATTGCATTAGTAGCCCAAGTTTCTTAGATTCTGTCTCTCATATTCTTTCTCACATCCTTCCCTTCTGCTCCATTCTCATGGTCATTGCTCTAGTTCTACCTTTTACTGTGTCTATCACGCACTGGCCTACTCACGTCACTATGATTTCAGTACTTATCCACATGATTCATTCTACATGTGGCTATGAGAATAACCTTCCTAACATGCTGCTTTCACCATGTTTCTCTCCTATCCTGGAACCTCCAAAGCCTCTCTCTTTGCCTATGGGATTATATAAAGTAAATGCTTTATCCTGGCACTTAAGGCCCATCACGTTCTTCCATCATTCTAATTTTACTGCTTGTGTGCCTTACACAAAACCATGTTCTTCTCTCAGCATATTCCTGCTTTTCCCTCTCTTCTTTATGCAAACCCTGGCATGACCTCTTCCCTAGTCTCCTCCAGTTTAAAATTGTACTGAGTCTTCAAAATCAGAGGTTCTGTCAGGTCTTCCTGCATTCAACGAGTGGTGCTTTCTCCCTTTTTCCCCCCATGGACTATCTGGTTTTAGACACCAATTTTATAATATTTTCAACAAAAAATTAAGGAAGCTTGCTTAATAATGTTTTTATTACATGAGTGTTTTTTAATTTGTTTAAATTGAAGTATAGTTGATTTACAATATTGTGTTAGTTTCAGGTGTACAGCAAAGTGATTCAGATTATCTATCTATCTATCTATCTATCTATCTATCTATCTATCTATCTACCTATATCTTTTTTGGTTCTTTTCCATTATAGGTTATACAAGATATTGAATATAGTTTCCTGCACTATACAGTAAATCTTTGTTATTCTCCTTTTTAAAAAAAAAACTCTCATTTTGTTAGCTTTTCCTTTATGATAAGACATTCTGCCCTGTTTAGTTACTTAGGTATTTTTATTTACCCCCCTACCACATTATAAATTTCTTGAGCACAGGGATAATATCTTTTTCGTTTTGACGTATTCCATAGTACCTCTCCAAGCACCTGAAATGTAGATAAGAGTTCCATAAATGCTTGAATAAAAGACTGGTGAAGACTGCCAACTTTTTTTTTAAAGAGCTACTAATGACTCAGTTTCAGGAATAAATTCTGTGCTAGGAAGGTCCAGATGCCAGATGACCCAAATGTCATGGCTAATTCTCTTTTTTCCTTCACTCTCCACATGCAATCCATCAACCAATGCTGTCAGCTCTACCTCTTTAAGAAATCTCTAATAAACCCTTTTTTCTTGACCTCTGTTGCTTCCTCCCTCGAACAAACCACCATTGTCTCTTACCTATAAGGGACTTTTTAACTGGTTCCCTGGCTTCTATTCTTGTTCTGCCTAAATGCATCAGCCAGGTGAGATCTTTTTAAAACTTAGATCATGATAGTCCTCTGCTTAACAACCCCCAGTAGCTTCCCACTGCACTGAGAATAAAATACAGACTTCTTACGTTGGCCTTTGAAAACTCCATGGTCTGACCTTGGCACTTCCCCAACCTCATGTCCCACTACTATCCACCTTGCTCACTGGGCTCCAGATCTCTGAGCACTGGCCCTTCCTCATTGTCATGTTAGCTCAAAGTGAGCAAGTAGGTTCTCTTGGTTCTCTTGGGGTCATCACTGTTGTTGCCTGTTGTTCCTTGGGCTGTATGTCTTTAGTAGTGGAGATGACTCAGGTAGTGGCCACAAGCAATTCTAAGGCATTTGAAACTTGACTTGGGGGAAAACCTGTGTGGATTCCATCCTTATCCAAAAAATTGGTGTCTCCAATACTGAGTTGGAGCTGAAGAAGGTATTTGGCTTAAAGGGAGAAGAAACAAAATCTTTCATTATACCTGGAACCTCCTTCCCAAATACTACTGTTAGAAACCATAGCTGGAATACAAACATCCTTCACTTTCTTTATCACTCTGGGTGTTGGTTTAGGAAATTGAGCATCATGGCAGAAGCTGACTCAATAGATGGTGTTCTGTGAGCCTATTGTCATTTCCCCTGTATGCTCCTCTGAAGTCTCCCTCAGCCCTCTGGGGTTGCACCCTTAGCTTTCGTATACACAGGGAAGACAGATCCTTGACTTGCTCCCCTTGCTTCTAGAAACTATGAAATATGCCCCACCCACCTCCTTGTCTTCGGGATCATTGACAGTATATGATAGGTATGTTTTTATCAGACTGTATGTAGAAAAACGAGGATGTGCTTCCCAGTCCACTCTGAAAGAGACTTCCAAGTACTGTGTTTCTAAATCACTAAGCATTTTTCTAGCCCCTAATATTTGCACAGCTCTCCTCTGTCATTCATATGGTTGGCTCCTTCCAACCTTCTTTAGAAAAAGAGGTGTCCTTGTGTTTTAAAGAGTCCAATGTGGAAAAAATGGAGAAATGAAAGCAGAAGTTCAATTGTAAAGGTCCTAACCAGATGAAGGTATCACTTCTGACTTGGAAAGCCAAAAGGCACCCACTGACACCCATCACAGCATTTGAGGGAGTCTTCACTTTTGCCCCAACATGCCCTTCCTTTCTTATTTACTACCCTGGGTTTCCTTTTAGCCAGGAATGATCCTGAGCTGGAGGGTGGAGAGGGGGATCCAGCAAATTTACATGAAAGAACTTGACCTGGCTATTCAGAGAGGTGAGGGGAGATAGAGGAATTGGGAAAGGTTGGGAGGCAGAACTAGGTACCAAAATCTCTTTCTACATGAAGTACCTGACTCTCAGACGACCCAAATTATAACTCTCCAATGGACAAGAAAGGCATTGTCTTAAAAGTTCTCTTTAAAATTATAGAAACAACACAAATGTCCATCAACTGGTAAATAGATAAGTAAATTGTAGTATACAGAATGGAATATTATTCGGCAATAAAAAATGAAGTACTGATGCATGATACTACACTGGTGAACCTTGAAAACATGCTAAATGAAAGAATCCAAAAACAAACAAAAAAATCACATATTATATGATTCCACTGAAATGAAATGGTCAGAATAAATAAGTCCATAGAGAGGGAGGGTATAGCTCAGGTGTAGAGCATATGCTTAGCATGCACAAAGTCCTGGGTTCAATCCAATCCCAGTACCTCTGTTAAACAAAAATTTTAAAAAATAAACTTAAAATTTTTTAAAAACAAGTCCATAGAGACAGAAAGTAGATTAGTGGGGGAGGGTATGCTCAGTGGTAGAGTGTATGCTTAGCATGCACAAGATCCTGGGTTCAATCCCCAGTACCTCCATTACAAAAGAAAATCTTTTAAAAAATAAATAAACCTAAAAACTAAAATCAAGTCCATAGAGACAGAAAATAGATTAGTGGTCACCAAGAACTAGAGATAGGGGTGGGGGAGATGGAGGGATGGGGTTTCTTTGTGGTATGATAAAAATATTCTAGTTGATTATGGTGATGATTGCATAATTCTGTCAATATACTAAAAACCATTTAACTGTAAACTTAAAGTGGGTGAGTTTTTTATGGTGTGTGAATTATGTCTCAATAAATCTGTCTTATAAATTTTTATTTTGTTTTTATTTTGGGGGGGAGGTAATTAGAAATTTATTTATTTGTTTATTTGTTTTAATGGAAGTACTAGGGATTGAACCCAGAACCTTGTGCATGTT